>NC_092107.1:1569994-1883993 GCF_045679555.1 Salvelinus alpinus
CAGGAGATCCAACTGCTCTGCCTCAGGAGAGCCAACTGCTCTGCCTCAGGAGAGCCAACTGCTCTGCCTCAGGAGATCCAACTGCTCTGCCTCAGGAGATCCAACTGCTCTGCCTCAGGAGAGCCAACTGCTCTGTCTCAGGAGAGCCAACTGCTCTGTCTCAGGAGAGCCAACTGCTCTGCCTCAGGAGAGCCAACTGCTCTGCCTCAGGAGATCCAACTGCTCTGCCTCAGGAGAGCCAACTGCTCTGTCTCAGGAGAGCCAACTGCTCTGCCTCAGGAGATCCAACTGCTCTGCCTCAGTAGAGCCAACTGCTCTGCCTCAGGAGAGCCAACTGCTCTGCCTCAGGAGAGCCAACTGCTCTGCCTCAGGAGATCCAACTGCTCTGCCTCAGGAGATCCAACTGCTCTGTCTCAGGAGAGCCAACTGCTCTGTCTCAGGAGAGCCAACTGCTCTGCCTCAGGAGAGCCAACTGCTCTGCCTCAGGAGAGCCAACTGCTCTGCCTCAGGAGATCCAACTGCTCTGCCTCAGGAGAGCCAACTGCTCTGTCTCAGGAGAGCCAACTGCTCTGCCTCAGGAGATCCAACTGCTCTGCCTCAGTAGAGCCAACTGCTCTGCCTCAGGAGAGCCAACTGCTCTGCCTCAGGAGATCCAACTGCTCTGCCTCAGGAGAGCCAACTGCTCTGCCTCAGGAGATCCAACTGCTCTGCCTCAGGAGAGCCAACTGCTCTGTCTCAGGAGAGCCAACTGCTCTGCCTCAGGAGAGCCAACTGCTCTGCCTCAGGAGAGCCAACTGCTCTGCCTCAGGAGAGCCAACTGCTCTGCCTCAGTAGAGCCAACTGCTCTGCCTCAGGAGAGCCAACTGCTCTGCCTCAGGAGATCCAACTGCTCTGCCTCAGGAGAGCCAACTGCTCTGCCTCAGGAGAGCCAACTGCTCTGCCTCAGGAGATCCAACTGCTCTGCCTCAGGAGAGCCAACTGCTCTGCCTCAGGAGATCCAACTGCTCTGCCTCAGGAGAGCCAACTGCTCTGTCTCAGGAGAGCCAACTGCTCTGCCTCAGGAGAGCCAGTTGGATCTCCTCTGCCTCAGGAGATCCAACTGCTCTGCCTCAGGAGAGCCAACTGCTCTGCCTCAGTAGAGCCAACTGCTCTGCCTCAGTAGAGCCAACTGCTCTGCCTCAGGAGAGCCAACTGCTCTGCCTCAGGAGAGCCAACTGCTCTGCCTCAGGAGAGCCAACTGCTCTGCCTCAGGAGAGCCAACTGCTCTGTCTCAGGAGAGCCAACTGCTCTGCCTCAGGAGATCCAACTGCTCTGGCTCAGGAGAGCCAACTGCTCTGCCTCAGGAGAGCCAACTGCTCTGTCTCAGGAGAGCCAACTGCTCTGCCTCAGGAGATCCAACTGCTCTGCCTCAGGAGAGCCAACTGCTCTGCCTCAGGAGAGCCAACTGCTCTGCCTCAGGAGAGCCAACTGCTCTGTCTCAGGAGAGCCAACTGCTCTGCCTCAGGAGAGCCAACTGCTCTGTCTCAGGAGATCCAACAACAGGGTATTCTAAGTCTTTCTGCTGAAATGTGCTCTGCCAAGGTTAATACATTTCAGCCATTCAAGTTTTCAAAACAACAGATACATGAGATGGGGAACATTTTAGTTTAGCATATTCACTAGGATATGTTTCTTCTGTGGAGGCAGCCATTTCCTTTCTTTATTTTGTATCTATCAGCAGCGCCATGCTTGTTTAGCTAGCACTGAGCTGCTGTGTCTAACCCCAAGCTCTGGAATAATGACAGTAGCTACAGCGCCTACCAAGCACAATACCCAGCTGCTCAGCTGCACTGCACAACACAAAACCACCACTGAGACAAAGAGGGAACCGATCGCCCAAATCCAGGGAGAGCACTGAGCGGAAAACTGTGATGATACAGGACCCTAAGACAGGGATAGAAAAGTCCTCCCCTGTGCAGCTTTTAATATTGTGTCATCTTTTCATTATTTCCTTCCTGTTCCCTTGTGCAAGTTAAGCAATTCAAATGAGGCAATTTATTTAAATTAGTAGTTTGTCTGTTTTCACCAGGTAATCTACTAGGGCGTTGGCAGCCCTGTTTAAGGTGTATCCAAGAGGAAAGTGGCTTCTTTTATGTTAGGCATAATTATAAACCACCCTGGTAAATAACATGTTCATTTTTCATCCAACGCAACCGCATATTAGATACACATTTTTGTCATTTAGTGCAAGCAGTCATTGAGCCTTACAAACCTCAATAAATTGGCCACATCCTTCTTTATGTACATATCATTGTCTATGGAAACATAGCTCCAAAACAAAGCTTAATATTAGAGGGTAGTTTCACTGACAAACAAAAGTACAATGGAATCCTGGGTCCATTACAGAATGCAACTTGTAGGAACAGCATTTACCATACATTAGAACGTAATCACCACGCTAATGCACCATAATGGGGCATAAATCTGTAGGGTCAATCAAGTGCACATGCAATACACCAGCTGCAGTCATTCTCCCTATGATATCCTATACAAGCATAAGCCCTCTTCTTAGTACAGTGAAATAACCAATGGGTGACAAATATGTTTGTTGTTTGATCCTCTTGTTCTTTATGACTTTTTGGAATGTATTTCAATTGTACTGTATTTCCTTTCCTTTTGTATTGGACAGTATCTCTGACTGAGTGTCCATTCACATGAATGATGACAGACAAGGTTTATCACCTCAGGAGGTTGTCAACTCAGGAGTTGTGTTGTGGGCGTGGGGTAAGGCACTGACACATGAAAAATGATTCAAACAAGTACTCTGTAACATCAGCGTTGACTAAATTATGGATATTGTGATGGAATACACCTTTCAGAGAAGAAAACGAAAAAAGTTCAAATTGATTCACTCTGCTAAACTGACCTTAACATTGACTATTAACTTTCAGCGTGTCCAGTCTGTGTTTATCCTCTAATAGTGTTTGGAAATGATTCCATTGAAAAAAACTCACTGGTATAGTCACAATACAAAGAGATGTGGCTCAGCCAAAACGGGGATATCCTATTATTGGTTTAAATGTGTTTGTTTGCAGAAATTGTTTGGACAACTATATTTCTACAAAGAAACACATTTAATAGGATATCCATGTGATAGTTTTTGGCAGCAAATGAAAATTGGCTGTTATTTTACACACTTTTTAGCAAATTGCTCTGCCAACTACTTCCCTAGTGTGTTTGAAACATGCATGTCATTCAGATAATGAGGATTAATTCATGAATCCGTAGTTAGGTAGGGGCCTACACATTCCCCAAAATGGCCTCCATTGTGTGAGTAATCTGTGTGTTTTTTGACATCTATTGGTTATACACCCCGTTGTTTAAGAATATACGATAATATTTGAAGCCTTCAACTAGTGACAACTGAATTGCTGCCAACAAAATATGTGAAAACAGCTATTTATATGGACAAAAGCTATTAACAGTTTTGAAAAAGCAGATTTTGGTGTAATGATGCCCCTATATGAAAAGCAACATGGTCTATTTTATAACTCCTAACTATAAGTGCTACCCCTGTCAATTCCCTCCAACCCGTCATAGATCTAAGGCAGCCAGGCACTACGAGGACAAATCGTGTCACTTCTGTCACACAGCAACCCAATCTAACACAGGAAATGAAACTCCAGTATACGTGTTATGCTTCCATCTCCATATTTTACACTTTGATTTACTAAGGGATTACAAAGGCATTATCAGTATTTGGGCCATTCCACAATTTATTTATTTATTTCTGTCCCTTTTAAAGTATAAATTGTTTTAAAAGCCTGTTATATCAAATGAAGTGCCCTTTAAAATAGACCACATGGAAAAATCAATAAATCCGATTTTCTTTTATATGAATAAAGGCCTGCTAAAGTGCCAAAATTCAACCCTGTCTCTCTTCTAGGAAGATTTTAACCCACTTAATAATAACCATCATTGTAAAGCCCTAGTTATTTTGCTGCTTTGACAAAGTCATTTCTGAAGATGATTATTTATTTCATGTGATTAGTGATTCATTTATGTATGTCCCTTATTTTAAGGTCAACCCTGTTATGTGAAATTAATTCTCGTTTAAATATGGTGAAACTATTCCTTTAAAAAATGTAAATTCTAAAAGAAACATTGAACATCTAATAGTCAAATCATGAAGTCAAAGCAGGTGAGCTAGTTCTACTCTTTTTGGCAATTTTCTGGTGTTTTGTGGTGGAAAACTGAGCAGGTCGAGCATAAAACGTCAACCCTGTTAACCACAGATAGACAGGCTAGAAATGTTTTAACACTTTTTTTTTGTGAAGCATGCATTCAATTGCCAGTCCCTGTTGCACACAACAAGCTTCCACTCCCCTTCTCACACGGGGATTTATGGCTGATTTAAAAATAAATTGTCAACCCTGTTACGGTCAACCCTGTTACTTTATTTGGCACTCAATTTACTTTCCAACAGACACTGGGAGACAAATTCACCGTTCAGCAGGACAATAACCTAAAACACAAGTCCAAATACTGTGTAGCCTGCAGTTGTTTACCAAGACAACATTGAATGTTCCCGAGTGGCCTAGTTACCGTTTTTACTTAAATTGTCTTGAAAATCTATGGCAAGACTTAAAAATAGCTGTCTAGCAATGATCAACAACCAACTTGACAGACCTTAAAGACATTTTAAAAGAATAATGTGCAAATATTGTACAATCCAGGTGTGCAAAGCTTTTAGAGACTTAACCAGAAAGACTTACAGCTGTAATCGCTGCCAAAGGTAATTCTATCATGTATTGACTGAGAGGTGTGAATACTTATGTAAATGTATTTCATTTTCAATAAATTTGCAAACATTTCTAAAAACATGTTATGATGGGGTATTGTGTGTAGATGGGTGAGAAAAAAATAATATTTAATCAATTTTGAATTCAGGCTGTAACAGAACATAATGTTGATTAAGTCAAGGGGTTATGAATACTTTCTGAAGGCACTGTATCAAACGTTTACATTGTTAGCAAACGATAATGCCTTGGTTGTATTGTCAACATTTTTGTCTTTCCCAATAGTGACCCTTAGATAGCAATTAATATAAATGCATGACTTCCATTAAAGACAATAGGATCTGCTTGCATGCCATTGCCATATACGTATTATTGACTGTATGTTTGTTTATTCCATATATAACTCTGTGTTGTTGTTTGTGTCACACTGCTTTGCTTTATCTTGGCCAGGTCGCAGTTGTAAATGAGAACTTGTTCTCAACTAGCCTACCTGGTTAAATAAAGGTGAAATAAAAATAAAATAAATATGCAAGAGTAGTAAGGACCGTCTCAGTTCAGATCATTCCTGTCCATAATAAGAGGTCATCTGCCGACAGTTGTCTGTCTACAAGGTGATAACAGGAACCAACCTGTCTGTGTCCTGTGCTGCTATCTCTTATTCCGCGCAGCAAACCATAATGCTACTAGATTCACAGAGGCAGAGATATACAGTATGAGCAAAACAGATATGATGACCAGACTACAGAAGAAGATTAATCAAAAAGCAAATTCTATTAGCTGTTGGCGCTTAAACAAGACTGCTATTAGTGTGGTGGCAAATGAAAATAACGTCACAGTCATCTGCAAAAACCTAATAATTGCATTCCAAAGGTGTCAGTCTCATTTCCTACACTTAATTCATCACGAAAAGAAACCATAATCACTTTCTCAAGAAAAGTGAGGATAAGGTAATCTCTTTTTAAATGACCAGCTTATCCTCTTTCCTGCTTATCTTAATAAAATCGCACACCAGAAGCTCTGGGTTGTCACTTTCTAAAAGCTAATTCAATGAAAAAATACCCCCAAGTTCACCCCTGCTTCAAAGAGCATTAATAGTTGGCATATGGTACCATTTCCCCTGATTGATTTGTCAATTTGCTGCTCATTGAAAAACCAACAAGGGTTTTTAGCTAGATATTAATAGAATATATATCAGGTCTGGTACACTGTTTCTCTACTCTTTGTTGTGCAGGTATTCATATTCTACTTAAAGCAGGATAAAATAAGCATACTCTAAAATGAGCTGACATTCGCTTTCTCTGTACTTATGGAATATTGAAATCAGCAGTGCAGGCTTGAAATAACCAGTGACTGGGGACCTAAGACACATTCTAAGTATGAGTTTTCAGATGAGGAAGTTGATGTCAACGGCAGCCAAAATCCCAATTTCTGTAAAGGGTCGATATTTCCCTTTTTTTAATCACAGAGCGAAAAACACACAAATCTCCAACAAAATGTGTTTTGTAGGCTATTTTCCATGAATAGAAGAGGCTGAGGCTGTTTCATAGTGAGAAATTATGTAATTTCACTGACCGGTAGATATAACCCAGCCGGTGCAGTTTCTCAAAGTGTTGTATATGTGATTTCAGCTCATTTTAAAACTGGGCTGTTCCAGTCTAGACTGGTCAAGTGCATCTAAATTACCACAAAAACTTTAAATTAAACACATTTTTTTTTGTGTCTGAAATGTTTCCTAAGTTCCTTATCTTGTCAACAACATAATGTCACTGTCCTTTGTATCACACGCACAATGTTATGGTTGGTTTCACTGTCAATCTGTTAATTGTTCTGTCAGTCTCTGAAGGTATCAGATATGTAGCAGGGAATGCAATTTTCCACTGTGCCTAATTAGTGTCATCGTTAGGAACTGACAGACTTACCTCAACACTACTAAGCAAATGCACCATCTGAGGTATGCCTTTTCCATTTTAAAATAATGTCTTCTGTAATACAACTGAGTGTGTTATGTACAGTGCGTGCGGAAAGATTTCAGACCTTGACATTTTCCACATTTTGTTACGTTACAGACTAAAATGGATTAAATAAACATTTTCCTCATCAATCTACACACAATACCTCAAAATGACAAAGTGACAACAGGTTTTTAGAAAACGTTGCACATTTATAAAAAAAATATAAATGAAAATACCTTATTTACATAAATATTCAGACCGTTTGCTATGAGACTCAAAATTGAGCTCAGGTGCACCCTGTTTCCATTTATCATCGTTGAGATGCTTCTCCAACTTGATTGGAGTCTACCTGTGGTAAATTCAATGGATTGGACATGATTTTGAAAGGCACACCTGTCTGGGGAAGGGTACCATAATTTTTTTGCAGCATTGAAGGTCCCCAAGAACACAGTGGCCTCCATCATTCTTAAACGGAAAAAGTTCGGAACCACCAGGACTCTTCCTAAGACTCTTCCTAAGGCTGGCCGCCCAGCCAAACTAACCAATTGGGGGAAATGGCCTTGGTCAGGGCGGTGACCAAGAACCTGATGGTCACTCTGACAGAGCTCCAGAGCTCCTCTGTGGCAATGGGAGAACCTACCAGAAGGACAACCATCTCTGCAGCACTCCACTGATCAGGCCTTTATGGTAGAGTGGCCAAACAGAAGCCACTACTCAGTAAAAGGCATACGACAGCCCGCTTGGAGTTTGCCAAAAGGCACCTAAAGGACTCTCAGACCATGAGAAACAAGATTGTCTGGTCTGATGAAACCAAGATTGAACTCTTTGGCTTGAATGCCAAGCATCACATCTGGAAGAAACCTGGCACAATCCCTACGGTGACGCATGGTGGTGGCAGCATCATGCTGTGGGTATGTTTTTCAGCATCAGGGACTGGGAGACTAGCCAGGACCGAGGCAAAGATGAACAAAGCAAAGTACAGAGAGATCTTTGATGAAAACCTGCTCCAGAGCGCTCAGGACCACAGACTGGTCGAAGGTTCAACTTCCCACAGGACAACAACCCTAAGCACACAGCCAAGACAACGCAGGAGTGGCTTCGGGACAAGTCTCTGAATGTCCTTGAGTAGCCCAGCCAAAGCCCAAACTTGAACCTGATCTAACATCTCTGGAGAGACCTGAAAATAGCTGTGCAGCGACGCTCCCCATCCAACCTAACAGAGCTTGAGAGGATCTGCAGAGAAGAGTGGGAGAAAATCCCCAAATACATGTGTGCCAAACTTGTAGCGTCATACCCCAGAAGATTCAAGGCTGTAATCGCTGCCAAAGGTGCTTCACCAAAGTACTGAGTAAAGGGTCTGAATACTTATGTAAATGTTATATTTCAGTATTTTTTTTTGTTATACATTTGCAATAAAATTATACAAACCTGTTTTTGCTTTGTCATTATGGGATATTCTGTGTAGATTGATGAGGGGGAAAAAAACTATTTAATCAATTTTCAAATAAGGCTGTAACGTAACAAAATGTGGAAAAAGTCAAGGGGTCCGCATACTTACTAAATGCACTGTAACAACTTGATCGCATAATTTCATTTCAGGATTTGACATAATTATATGTAAAGTGCAACTTATGCCAATATATAAGGAAGGTACTTGTTAGTCCATGAAAATAATTCAAAGCCCTAATCCTAACCATCTAATATATTGTGTGGCCTGCTTTATTAAGCTGTGTTGTACTGTCTGTCTTTGTTCTTCCTGTAGAGATCTGGAAAGCTTTTACAGTACAGATTGTTTCGGTAAAAAACTGAGGGATAGGGCTGGAGAAATGGAACCACTCTGAAATTCATAGACCATCCATAATGTAAAAATGATAGCATTAAACATGTTTTGAGGCTATATAGAGTTTGTTTACATTTACTTTGTTTACCAACATTGGAGCAAAACCCTCTTATATTAGGGGTTCTGATGTGGTACGACAGTTGAAAAAAGCTCATGAGCCATTTATAAGTTATATTCTTATAAGTTATATTCAATCCAAAAATGGATGTTGCAACAGCTTATTTCCCTTTTAACTTTAATTATTTATATAAATGATTCTTGAGGAGGTTAGGCCACATTGTCACTGACATAAAGCTACTCTAAGCTTTCTCATTATAAAATAAAAGGAACTACTGATCATATACTCTTCACAACTGGTGCCCATACAGTAGGCATCATTGGGAAAACTAATTTACCCAAGGTATATCAGGTCATATTACTTTCCACTCTCATAATGACTTTTGTTTTAGGGCCCAGAAGAGTTGACACACAATTACTTTTCTCATGGCTCTGCATGACATTGATGAAGCTGTGAGCAAAAGCAACAAAAAACGGAAGAAAAGTCGAACACTTAGGCTCAGCTAAAAGACTCAGGCCTCTCAGTGGACAAAAGTGTAAAGCATCTTGCAGAAATATAAACAATTTCCCAAATCTAGTCACATAGTACAAAGCTTGCATATTTTGTTCCACCAACGCATTTTTGAATATATTTGTCTTGTAAGGCAAAACAGTCTGCCCTTTTCCCATGGTAAAAAATGTTTTACAAGAAAAATACAGATTATTTTTGGACACACTTAAAGAAGCAGGAAATGTGACTCTGAGAGCATTGTTGGTGAGGAGCTCATCACTAATCCTCTTTTGAAATGATTGCATGTCTTCAACTACCTACAATCAATAACTTAAAGCCTGGCTGTCTTAGAACACAGAATACACAACAGCAACACATTGCTGATATTCATCTACTTGGGATCCTCTTTATGGATTCGATATGTCATCGACGGCAGACCCTTATAAAACATTGCTATCACCTCCCCCCGGGACTGGATTAATGTTGGAGAGAGGTTGCCCCTTGCCCTATCCCAGTTACAATAATAAATATAGCAAATCCCCCCGAAATATCTATTACCAACTTCAATTTCCTGAGAGGAATATCAGTGCTTTCCTCCGTTCATAAGTTAATCAGAACCATCTATTGTAGCTATGTATTATGGAGCCATGTTCACAGCAGCCCAGGGCAGTTGTGCTGTTCATCAGAGGGGCTGTTTTTCCTATTGAGATAAGAAATTAAATCTGCAGGAGCAGAGGATGCTGGGTTTGCTGCAGGGTGGCGAGGCAGCAGCTCTGATAATGGAGCCGACTCCCATTGCGCAGGCTGGGATGCAACAGCCGTGGCTCCAGCCCAACCCTGCCTATGTGAAAAGATAACAAAACACAGTCGTGGTGAAATAGCTGCACTGGACCAGTAAGGGAATATCGCTGTATGGAACAGAGTTGTGTAGCTCTCTCTGTGTGTATGTGTGTGCGTGTGTGCATGCGTGCGTGAGTGTCTGCGTGCATGAGTACGTGCAGGTGTGTCTGTTTAACAAATATATAATTTGAATAGCTTTTAGAAACTGTTAGTGGGAATAAGGACAGGCCATTCCATTATCCTGTTTTCTTTAGTAATTATTATCCTTTTTCTTTTGTATATCTTCATTCTCAATGCCATGTCTCACTCCTTCCCACCGGGCTAGCCTGAACTGCAGTATGTAAATAAGGTGGCTTCAATTTGAAAAGGTGGCACTCACCAGTATTTGTAGTCTCTTCTCAAATGCTTCTCTCAATGATGACTTCAAAGCAGGCTGCAGAGAAAACAAACAGTCACACTTTAATGTGCTGGCACAAATAACATTTGGAGAACACTCCGCCACATGTATTGCTGTCACAATCATAAACAGGGTTCAAATTAAAGTTCAATCTTTAATGCCATCAAACAGGGCTCAGCACAAAATGATATGACATTTGTGTTGCTGTAAAACAGTTATACAGCGCTTCTTTTCAAATCAAATAGTATGAATCTGCAGAAACAAAACCAATACATTTCCACAAGCCTATTTGTTCTTGTTCTGAACATCTTATTTCACTTGGGTGATGTTGTTTACCAACTTTCAGCTTTACAAAGAAATGCTTCTGAATCATATTTCATGGTCACCAGAAGCTAGCCTTTGTGTCTCTCTTTTCAATTCAATAATTAACCATTTGTACAGAATAGTCTGTACTGTGACACTCTGAGGAAATACAATGCGACAATACATAAGCACAACTGGTGAATAACCGAAGTGATAGACGGACAGTGTGTCGTGAAAAAAGATACCAATAATTTATGCTGTTGAACACCTCAGACTTTTCACACAACTGCCAGCGGCACAAACTGCTCTTAAAATATCAATTTATTCTCATTAAACACGCATGTTTAACCTTTTTGAGATATGCATTGTCACTCGATCAACAGAGGAAGAGGGATCAAATTTCCCCCATCTCCTTTCTCCCTCCTCACCAAGCTGGCTGAGAGGGATCAAATTTCCCCCATCTCCTTTCTCCCTCCTCACCAAGTTGGCTGAGAGGGATCAAATTTCCCCCATCTCCTTTCTCCCTCCTCACCAAGTTGGCTGAGAGGGATCAAATTTCCCCCATCTCCTTTCTCCCTCCTCACCAAGTTGGCTGAGAGGGATCAAATTTCCCCCATCTCCTTTCTCCCTCCTCACCAAGCTGGCTGAGAGGGATCAAGGCAGCTATCAAATAGCGTTAATTGAAGGTCCGTGAGATGAAGAAAGGAATACTATTTTCCCTACCCGCTTTTACAGAGATAGGGATAACAAAGGCATTGCACCAATTCTCCTCTGTCAAATGTAAATGCCGCAGCAGCCATCTTGATTATGATCTCCACAGTGGTCCCTTATTGGTACCTGCCATTATAATACATATTCTGTGTCCAATGCAGACAGGTTTACACAGCAAACCTCTGACTGACAAACTCTAATCATAGTGGGTCCATCACTCAGTATGACCAGTGACATTGAGGTGGGCCTTTGAATGTCCTTCAAAAACCCTTGTATCCACAACATTGGTTCACTTTTTAGGGCTTGGGTTCTATTTTGAGATGACATTTATTTCTATTTCATATCGACTCTTTTCTTGACAGTATGTGCATGTGATTCCATCACATAAAATCAGCATGGAAGCTAACATTTTGGGGATTTGTCCAAATCCAGCATGATTTGGCAATTCCTTTGTTGGAAAAGTAACATTTACAGATGCCCATTGGCTAGCATTACCCTGACCTAAGACAGGGATGTGAGAAGTACAATTTCATCCATGCATGCATGCCACACTTCACTGAAATGTCCAACTGCTGTTAATGTTCCCCGAGCCATCCAACAGTTAAGGAATCGATTGATATTCTTCGCACTGCAAGCATCAGTAGAATCATTCATACCTCAGCTGGAATCTTATATAAAGAGCATGCTAAAACCAACCCTACACATATCACACCATTTTGGGGTTTGTGTTGAGTGTAGGGACAGTGTGGTGACAGTCATGTGCAACTCTATAAAACATGGTATTGTATGGTATTTCGATAAGAAATTACTTACAGTATAAGTAAGGCAAGTGATACAGCATGGTCCAACACATCAGTTATGCTCTGACTCATACACTGCCTCAAATGACTTATTTTCTGAGGCTGGAGTCAATGGCTGATTAAAATAGACAACTTGCATCTTTATGAGCATAACTGGTATGGCTGAAAACATCAGATGTGTTCAGACTCATGCATCGCTTCAAACTATGTCATTTCTGGTACTGGCGTAAAAGGCTGATGATTCATTAGATAAGTAAATCATAGCTGTCTCAGGATGGTGTTTTGTTTCCCTCTCCTTCTACCAGATGTGCCCAGTCTGGGTCCTCTGCCATCATGTGCAACCAATGCAGTCCCTCAGGCAGACAGATACGTAGCTAACGCTTTGTTTGGTGCCGCGCCAAGGACTCAGATTATAGTGCTACAAAAGCAGATGCTTCATACAAGTATTGAAGGAAATGGACGTTGCAGAGGACATTCCTCTTTGGTAATTGCAGGTACTGTATTAGAATATTCAATTGAACTGACAGTATCCCAATAAAGACATTTCAAGTTCCTTTCTTCCTCCATTTTAAGGTCCCCTTTCCCCATACTGTAAAAACTGTAGTGATCACATCCTTGTTCAAACACCTTTGAAAATGTTTACTGAAGAGAAAGAACGTGTTACAGTAGATCGAACATTTCTCTGCAGTCCGCCTCAAACCCCTGTGTGAAAACAAAGAGAAAGCAAAGAGCTCATATACAATATCTCCTCTATGTGTCAGTCAACCTCACTTGCCACAAGGCTAACACAAACATTAAGAGGACAGGGCCCACGCCTCCAACTTAAAGCCTTCTGTAATGAACACAACATATTTTGATTTTGGCCTGTGGTGCCCTGGCCTGAACCAGTAAGATAGGGAAGGATGGGAGGAGTCCAAACCAGCCTATTGATCATATTAAAGAACCTGCACCTCCTCTCTGAAGCACCATACATCTCTCCCTTGATTTGGATCGTTATGGACTGTGAAGTATTCATTTTCATAAACTGAAAATGGAGAGGCGGCCCTATACTCCCCAATTTTATTTATCACAGGTTTGGCTGTAGGAATGTGCTGCATACGAAACTGTGAGGTTTGATTGCAGTATTACCTCTGTCGTTTCCAATTTCATTCACATCACTGGTTTAAAAACAAAGGCAGCGGAGCATGACATGGTTTTCATTAGATACCAGTCAGGAGCGGGGCAGTAACGGTCTCCATTGACTGTGATTTAGCTGATAACATATGGCTCTCCTAGCAGGCCTCTCCACAGTTGGCACTCTGACCAGGCCCATACCTTCAGGGCGGCCAATAGGACCTCCAGAGAAAGACAACAACCTAGAACATCCACTGAGATCGGCCACCAGAGAGAACAACTCAGACTCTTCGGAGTTAGACAGTTAAGCATGAATTGTGGCCTCTACCGTGGAATTTGATTCAATTATCCCTTTTGATTCCTCAGAGCGTTATTAGAGGCTAGGCATTGTTTAAAAAATGATGACCCTAGTTAGTACCACTAAGCAGTAACAAAAATATTGCCTAAGAGAATATGATCATATCAGGCATGCTCCAAGAATCTTTGTTGATTATGCGGCTATTTATAAAAAGTTGCCTAACAAATGAGATGTATTTGCAAGTCAGACTTGACCCAAATCATCTCCCACATATACATCAGTCAGTGAACCAAGTCAAATATGGAATTAGATGAGGCACTCAGTCAGCTCGTATGAATAATGATTATACACAATGCCATTTCACAACGTTGTGCACCAGTAGACACACAAGTTTCTGGGGCTATATCCGTGAACCTAGGCCTACATGCAGACCACATGTGTGAGAGAGGGAGATCAGAGTTTTCATCAGTTGTTGATGAGTCAGAGTAGATCAAGTTTGGAGCTGATGATCTGATGCTCTAGTAATAGGCTCTCTCCCCTCCTCTCCCTCCCATATGCTTCCCATGTGAGCCTGTGATTATGTACACAGTCCTATTTATACGCTCAGCCATGCTCAGCACTTTAACCGGCTCCACATAAATAATCTGTTGGTATGAGAGGAGGGTGTCCATGAAGGATGGATTCTTTTAACACAGCACTTCTGGCTACTACCAACTTCTATAGGCCTACTCTCTCTCTCTCTCTATCTCACTCGCTCATCTCTCTCTTCATCTCTCGCTCTCTCTCTCTCTTTCTTCATCTCTTCATCTCTCTTTCTTCATCCATCTCTCTCTCTCTCCCTCTCTCTCTCTTCACCTCTCCATATCTTTCTTCATCTCTATCTCTCTCTTCATCTCTCTCTCTCTCTCTCTCTCTCTCTATCTTTGCCTCCTGACTGTAATGTACCAGATAATATCCATGTCATAACAAAGTTAATGTTGCTCCTTAATACAAAGTTTAACAGTTGCGTGAGAGCATTAATGGATGCTGGTCTGGAGCTGCCAGCCAACACTGGGAGGGCTGTATTGATTGTGTTGAAGTGACCGGGTTAGGTTTTTGAAGGTATGAAGGTCGTATCAGGGTCAGGGCCATTTCCATCTTCACAATGTTGGTTCTATGATCTCACGTCTCAAGCCTCACAACTCTCAGGATTAACTTAGATGGTGCAGGGTATTTTACAGATTGCAGTCAGGCCAAAAGCTTCAGAAAACTGCTCAGTTAAAAAATCCCCAGCAACTGAATGTGTTACCGACCGTCTGACACACTGATGTCGTCTCTCTTTACAGTATTTACCTTTAACTAAATTATTCTGTCAAACTCAACTTTTGTTTACTTTCCTTTGATTGATTTGATCTACGTTTGCATCTGTTGCATGAAGAAAATAGAATAGAAAACATTTGGCATGTAATAGCTAATTCACCCACTAAAGTGTACACGAAACACTTACTTCAAAGAGCAATACTTCCCTCAGCTTTCCAGAACTGTAATAGTTAGCTGGGCTCAGACAGCCTTGCTCAGTCATGCTGATGGTGCTATGTCATCCAGAACTCTGTGATCGAAACACCACCGGATTCTCCATTGATGGCCTCATTTGAACCAAGACCCAGATGTGGAAAGAGCACAACTGTTTGCTTAGCCTCTGAGATGCACTTGGGTCTGAGCGTTGTGTATCCAATTACTTGCCTCAATATCTGCAGGCCTTGGACAAACAATGCCTGTGTGTACAGGGGAAAACAGAAGAAAATTGCAAGAAAATTCTCTTTACCAAATGCCATTGGTGAGCAACTGTATTCAGCTTCGGTTTAAATGTGGGCTGTTATCACATTTAAATCACTGCACTATCTAGCAATAGTAGCCTGTACTAATAACAACATTAAAATGATATTATGTTGTACCAGTCCAGTGCTCAGACGTCTTGTCCGTTCATGTCAGCATATTGACATTCTAACTGATATTGAAAGGGATTATGTGACTTAAGCCTACATGTTTTGCATGCCTGGAGATGTGTTCCACAGTTATCTCTGTCTGATTACTCACTTCCTCCCTCTCAGAATATCCAATGAAAAAAGACAACTTTTTTGCCTAACATCCTTAAAAAAGCTCTCTCTGCGGCCGTGGGCGCTCCAGCCCTTTTATGTCATTCAG
This sequence comes from Salvelinus alpinus, assembly GCF_045679555.1. Taxonomy (NCBI): domain Eukaryota; kingdom Metazoa; phylum Chordata; class Actinopteri; order Salmoniformes; family Salmonidae; genus Salvelinus; species Salvelinus alpinus. The sequence goes on from NC_092107.1 coordinate 1,585,758, forward strand.
GAATCTTTCCACATGTCAGGGAGGATGTGCTGTGAGACATGGATGAGATTTAAGGTGAAAAAACAATGACTGGTGAGAGCTGAGCTGGAAATCATCAAGGGGGATGTGTATTGTCATCAACAGTAGCTGTAAGTTATGGGATGGCTTCAGACAGTTTTATATTTAATACTTTCAGTAGTGTTCCGGAATCCTTAAATCCTCTTTGGGATTCAGCCCTTGTGTTGGATTCAACATTTGATGTGACCCAATGTCTTCCCACAGCTGTCTTTCGGTAGAGAAGGTGCAGATTTCCATTAAGATAGAGAGAGATTCTCTTTCCTACTGCACACAGAAAGAACTTCAAAGATCTCCCTATTTTATATCCATGAAGATGTTTTGGTACTTTTGAAGGACAGAAACACTACAGAGATAATCTGGGTATAGTGGGCAGAGTTATAAAACCGGTCACATTGATGACGTCCCTCTTCAATTAATACTAGACACGCCAGGCAAAGTCGACATCCTTCACACATTTCCGCGGAAACAAGATAAAGAATATAAGATTGTGAATCATAATTTGACCTACTTTTTATGCTCGTCATATGGCCAACAGACACTCCTGCCTACAGCTCCAAGGATGAAGACCCATGACTCAGCTTAATAACAGAGTCGACATATCACTTACAGACTTATTTCTATGCAATACAGCTGTTGTTCAATGAAGCACTGCAGATGATTAGGTACAGTACACAGGAGAGTTGTTACCGGCAGATTCAAGATGTACTCACATCCTACCATACCCTTGTCTGTACATTATGCCTTGACTCTATTCTTCCGCGCCCAGAAATCTGCTCCTTTTACTCTCTGTTCCAAATGCACGAGACGACCAGTTCTTATAGCCTTTAGTCGTACCCTTATCCTACTCCTCCTCTGTTCCTCTGGTGATGTAGAGGTTAACCCAGGCCCTGCAGCCCCCAGCACCACTCCTATTCCCCAGGCGCTCTCATTTGTTGACTTCTGTAACCGTAAAAGCCTTGGTTTTAATGCATGTTAACATTAGAAGCCTCCTCCCTAAGTTTGTTTTATTCACTGCTTTAACACACTCCGCCATTCCTGATGTCCTAGCCGTGTCTGAATCATGGAAGGCTTAGGAAGGCCACCAAAAATCCTGAAATTTCCATCCCTAACTATAATATCTTCTGACAAGATAGAACTGTCAAAGGAGGCAGAGTTGCAATCTACTGCAGAGTTCTGTCATACAATCCAAGTCTGTGCCCAAACAATTCGAGCTTCTACTTTTAAAAATCCACCTTTCCAGAAACAAGTCTCTCACCGTTGCCGCTTGTTATAGACCCCCTTCAGCCCCCAGCTGTGCCCTGGACACCATATGTGAATTGATTGCCCCCCATCTATCTCCAGATTTCGTACTGTTTAGGTAAACTAAACTGGGATATGCTTAACACCTCGGCTGTCCTACAATCTAAGCTAGATGCCCTCAATCTCACAGAAATTATCAAGGAACCTACATGGTACAACCCTAAATCTGTAACCATGGGCACCCTCTTAGATATCATCCTGACCAACTTGCCCTCTAAATATACCTCTGCTGTCTTCAACCAGGATCTCAGCGATGACTGCCTCTTTGCCTGTGTGCGTGAGGGGTCCGCAGTCAAATGACCACCCCTCATCACTGTCACACGTTCCCTAAAACAATTCAGCGAGCAGGCCTTTCTAATCGACCTGGCCCGGGTATCCTGGAAGGATATTGACCTCATCCCGTCAGTAGAGGATCCCTGGTTGCTCTTTAAAAGTGCTTTCCTCGCCATAATTAAATAAGCATGCCCATTCAAAAAAAATTACATTCGTGGCCAAAAGTTTTGAGAATGACACAAATATAAATTTTCACAAAGTCTCCTGCCTCATTGTCTTTAGATATTTTTGTCAGAAGTTACAATGGAATACTGAAGTATAATTACAAGCATTTCATAAGTGTCAAAGGCTTTTATTGACAATTACATTAAGTTGATGCAAAGAGTCAATATTTGCAGTGTTGACCCTTCTTTTTCAAGACCTCTGCAATCTGCCCTGGCATGCTGTCAATTAACTTCTGGGCCACATCCTGACTGATGGCAGCCCATTCTTGCATAATCAATGCTTGGAGTTTGTCAGAATTTGTGGGGTTTTGTTTGTCCACCCGCCTCTTGAGGATTGACCACAAGTTCTCAATGGGATTAAGGTCTGGGGAGTTTCCTGGCCATGGACCCAAAATATCGATGTTTTAGTTATCACTTTTGCCTTATGGCAAGGTGCTCCATCATGCTGGAAAAGGCATTGTTCGTCACCAAACTGTTCCTGGATGGTTGGGAGAAGTTGCTCTCGGAGGATGTGTTGGTACCATTCTTAATTCATGGCTGTGTTCTTAGGCAAAATTGTGAGTGAGCCCACTCCCTTGGCTGAGAAGCAACCCACACATGAATGGTCTCAGGATGCTTTACTGTTGGCATGACACAGGACTGATGGTAGCGCTCACCTTGTCTTCTCCAGACAAGCTTTTTTTCCGGATGCCACAAACAATCAGAAAGGGGATTCATCAGAGAAAATGACTTTACCCCAGTCCTCAGCAGTCCAATCCCTGTACCTTTTGCAGAATATCAGTCTGTCCCTGATGTTTTTCCTGGAGAGAAGTGGCTTCTTTGCTGCCCTTCTTGACACCAGGCCATCCTCCAAAAGTCTTTGCCTCACTGTGCGTACAGTTGCACTCACACCTGCCTGCTGCCATTCCTGAGCAAGCTATGTACTGGTGGTGCCCCAATCCCGCAGCTGAATCAACTTTAGGAGACGAACCTGGCGCTTGCTGGACTTTCTTGGGCACCTTGAAGCCTTCTTCACAACAATTGAACCGCTCTCCTTGAAGTTCTTGATGATCCGATAAATGGTTGATTTAGGTGCAATCTTACTGGCAGCAATATCCTTGCCTGTGAAGCCCTTTTTGTGCAAAGCAATGATGACGGCACGTGTTTCCTTGCATGTAACCATGGTAGACAGAAGAACAATGATTCCAAGCAACACCCTCCTTTTGAAGCTTCCAGTTTGTTATTCGAACTCAATAAGCATGACAGAGTGATCTCCAGCCTTGTCCTCGTCAACACTCACACCTGTGTTAACGAAAGAATCACTGACATTATGTCAGCTGGTCCTTTTGTGGCAGGGCTGAAATGCAGTGGAAATGTTTTTGGGGGGATTCAGTTAATTTGCATGGCAAAGAGGGACTTTGCAATTAATTGCAATTCATCTGATCACTCTTCATAACATTCTGGAGTATATGCAAATTGCCATCATACAAACTGAGGCAGCAGACTTTGTGAAAATTAATATTTGTGTCATTCTCAAAACTTTTGGCCATAACTGTAGAACTAAGAACAGATATAGCCCTTGGTTCACCCCAGACTTGACTGCCCTTGACCAGCACAAAAACATCTTGTGGCGTTCTGCATTAGCACCAAATTGCCCCCGCGATATGCAACTTTTCAGGGAAGTCAGGAACCAATATACTCAGTCCGTTAGGAAAGCTAAGGCTGGCTTTATCAAACAGAAAATTTCAGCCTGTAGCACTAATTCCAAAAGGTTTTGGGACACTGTAAAGTCCACCATAGCAACACCCACCCGTAGCACGTGCTCGAGCAGGTCAATTTCACTGGTCATCCCCAAAGCCAACACTTACTTTGGCCGCCTTTCCTTCCAGTTCTCTGCTGCCAATGACTGGAACGAATTGCAAAAATCACTGAAGCTGGAGTCTTATATCTCCCTCTCTAACTTTAAGCATCAGCTGTCACACAGCCAATCTGTACACAATCTGTATACCTGTACACAGCCAAGCTGTAAATAGCACACCCAACTTCCTCATCCCCATATTGTTATTTATCATCTTGCTCTGTTGCACCCCAGTATCTCTACTTGCACATCATCATCTGCACATCTATCACTCCAGTGTTAATGCTAAATTGTAATTATTTTGCCTCTATGGCCTATTTATTGCCTTACCTCCCTACTCTTCTACATTTGCACACACTGTACATATATTTTTCTACTGTGTTATTGAATGCACATTTGTTAATGTGTAACTCTGTGTTGTTTTTGTCGCAATGCTTTGCTTTATCTTGGCCAGGTCGCAGTTGTAAATCAGAACTTGTTCTCAACTGGCCTACCTGGTTAAATAAAGGTGAAAAAATAATAATAATAATCTGCCCTTGGAACCAACTCTTTCTGCAATTTCAGCAACAGCAGTCAACCTGCATTTTCTCTTTCACAGCCTTAACATGAGACAGTTGAAGTTGAAGTCGGAAGTTTACATACACCTTAGGCAAATACATTTAAACTCAGTTTTTCACAATTCCTGACATTTAATCCTAGTAAAAATTCCCTGTCTTAGGTCAGTTAGGATCACCACTTTATTTTTAGAGGGTAAAATGTCTGTAACGACTCTCGTCGTTGGTTGAAGGAGAGGAGGACCAAATCGCAGCGTGGTATGTACATTTTATTTATTTGAATACTTTTTTAAAGACGAACAAAACAATAAACAAAACGAAACCCAACGACGCTACGGTCCTGAACTTGAGAATATGTAAAACACAAATAACGCACGAACAGGAACAATCACCCACAAACAAACAGTGAGAACAGCCTACCTTAATATGGTTCCCAATCAGAGACAACGTAAAACACCTGCCTCTGATTGAGAACCATATCAGGCCAATTAGACAACCCTAAACCAATGAAACACATAACATAGAATATACCCACCCAGCTCACGTCCTGACCAACTAAACAAAGACTAAACAAAGGAAATAAGGTCAGGAACGTGACAATGTCAGAATAATAGTAGAGAGAATGATGACCCAGTGGGTCAGAAGTTTACATACACTCAATTAGTATTTGGTAGCATTGCCTTTAAATTGTTTAACTTGGGTCAAACATTTCAGGTAGCCTTCCACAAGCTTCCCACAATAAGTTGGGTGAATTTTGGCCTATTCCTCCTGACAGAGCTGGTGTAACTGAGTCAGGTTTGTAGGCCTCCTTGCTCGCACACGCTTTTTCAGTTCTGCCCACACATTTTCTATAGGATTGAGGTCAGGGCTTTGTGATGGCCACTCCAATACCTTGATATTGTTGTCCTTAAGCCATTTTGCCACAACTTTGGAAGTATGCTTGGGGTCATTGTCCATTTGGAAGACACATTTGCGACCAAACGTCCTGACTGAGGTCTTGAGATGTTGCTTCAATATATCCACATAATTTTCCTGCCTCGTGATGCCATCTATTTTGTGAAGTGCACCAGCCCCTCCTACAGCAAAGCACCCCCACAACATGATGCTGTCACCCCCGTGCTTCACAGTGTTCTTCAGCTTGCAAGCCCCACCTTTTTCCTCCAAGCATAACGATGGTCATTATGGCCAAACAGTTCTGTTTTTGTTTCATCAGACAAGAGGAGATTTCTCCAAAAAGTATGATCTTTGTCCCCATGTGCAGTTGCAAACCGTAGTCTGGCTTCTTTATGGCGGTTTGGAGCAGTGGCTTCTTCCTTGCTGAGCGGCCTTTCAGGTTAGGTCGATATAGGACTCGTTTAACTGTGGATATAGATACTTTTGTACCTGTTTCCTCCAGCATCTTCACAAGGTCCTTTGCTGTTGTTCTAGGATTGATTTGCACTTTTCGCACCATCTCTAGGAGACAGAACAAGTCTTCTTCCTGAACGGTATGACGGCTGCGTGGTCCCATGGTGTTTATACTTACGTACTATTGTTTGTACAGATGAACGTTGTACCTTCAGGCATTTGGATTTTTGCTCCCAAGGATGAACCAGACTTTTTTTCAGAGGTCTTGGCTGATTTTTTTAGATTTTCCCATGATGTCAAGCAAAGAGGCACTGAGTTTGAAGGTAGGCCTTGAAATACATCCACAGGTACACCTCCAATTGACTCAAATGATGTCAATTAGCCTGTCAGAAGCTTCTAAAACCATGACATAATTTTCTGGAATTTTCCAAGCTGTTTAAAGGCACAGTCAACTTAGTGTATGTAAACTTCTGACCCACTGGAATTGTGATACAATGAATTATAAGTGAAGTAATCTGTCTGTAAACAATTGTTGGAAAAATTACTTGTGTCATGCACGAAGTAGATGTCCTAACCGACTTGCCAAAACTATAGTTTGCGAACAAGAAATGTGTGGAGTGGTTGAAAAACGTGTTTTAATGACTCCAACCTAAGTGTATGTAAACTTCCGACTTCAACTGTATCAATGTCTTAAGCCCTGGATCTTGTGCCCTTACTGTCCTCCATTCGTTCCTGTGATGTAAATCCTGTGGAACGTTTCATGTAGATGGATGATAAATATCAACTACAGTTTCAAACCAATTTAAGGCACAAGATTTTTCACAATAAATTGTAATCTAGCGTACTGGAATACAATAACAATTGCTAGATGCCAATTCCTTCTTAAAAAATTATCTCACCTTTTTTGTTTGATTAGATCAGATAATTACAGTAGATTAGTGTTTTGCATCACACATACAACAGAACAGTCGGTACACATTTAGGAAAACATGTACAGCAGTATATGTATAGCATAGCAGCATGTGCAGTATAATACATCATTCATCAGTCAATTAAATTAAATTGCCTTCTGAGAAAAAATATATATTTTCATCTGTTGAGATGAAGAACCTTTTGTAATTTTGAAATAAATTAGGTCAAGTGTGGTTAGATACAGCCCATTACACTCCCACTAGTGATTACCACCAACACCCATATGTTGTGTTATTACAGTAAGATATCTGTGCTATACGGCCGTGAATTATCCTGTTTTTGACCATTGAGAGCAGATCAGCAACAATATTGAGAGAAAAAAGGGGTTGTTGATTGTTAATGGCCCTGGGAGCAATGAGAAAGCCAATAATGAAACAGCTTTGTAATGTCCTGTTGCACCATGGGAATGAGGCAGAGAAAGCTGTGAAAGGATTTCTGTTCTGTCAAGGTCAATTGTTCCAGGTTGATTTGATTATGAAGAGGAAAATGAGTTTGACAGTAAGCCATCTTAATAGCTGTGCATCAAATATTATTGTGGGAAAGCACCGCTATCTGGAAAACGAACTGGTGTCTACAGTAGCCGAGTGTAGAAAATGGATTACGTTATATTCATTACAAAAACAGAATCCTTGGCACAGCTGTAGGGCGTCAGGTTAATATGTGTGAGATCCTTAATTTGAGCTATCCTCCATCCTGGGCGCAATGTACACTTTTCAGCCCACCATATACATTACATTCTCTATCAGAATCCTAAGGCTTTAACTGAGGCAGCTTAATTTGGGTGGGATTGAAAACGAATGAAAGGGCTACAGCATTATTTGTCATTACTTTGTCATAATATCCCTTTGGATGAGAGACTGTGCAAACTATGTACTGTAACCACGCCAGCTTTATCCCTTATGGGAATAAACAGTGAAATGAGACAGCACATTGAGGCCGGGTCTCAGATTGGAGTCGTTCTAGTTTATCCCATCATATGAACAGGGAAAGGCCAGGGTGGGAAAGGGAAGAAGTCTGGGAGATATGCATACACAGAGAATAGATCAGTAGTGGACATTCAGCTAGCCATGCAGAAAACGAGCTGTGTGGAGTGAGCTCCCAGGTTAATGTACTAAGCTGAATGGCGAGCCCCGCTCATTAACCTCACTCTATTATGGAGGAGATGGCCTTTCTTGCCCCGGGGCTCAGGCCATGTGGCTCTGTCCTCCAACCCGCCCAGGCCAGGATCCAGGCCACCAGGCCACCAGACAGCCCCCCGGAGACCCTGCATGCATGGAGATCCATCTGTGAAACGCAGATGATGAGAGACTTGAGTCACTCAACAAGACGCCCCGTGCCTCACAGATGGATGCCAGATCAAGCAGGATTTGTATCCATAATGAAAACAGGGTGGTGAGACTTTGTTGTTGGCTGGCTGGTACAGAGGAACGGGGGTGGAGGGAATGGAGAGGTGGTTTGACAAGTGTGTGATGCATACTCCTGTGACGGCAGCAACCATCAGAGAGCTGTGGGCTGTCAGAGATTGATAACCCAGACAGCAGGAGAGGTGTGGCATCTACCCAGGCCACTAGCCTGTCACCGGGCCGGATCTGATCCACAGTTCAATGAGGCCCTCTTTACATGACATGTCACATGTAGATTGGGATCTGACACACGAGCATTGTCAGGAATCTATTTTTCATTAAAGGTAGAAAGATTCCTGTTTGACATTTCTCTCAACATCATTATCTCTACATTCTTGTTCGTCAGTTGGTTTCTACTACATTCTCAATACAAACAGCATAAATTAATCCCTTACTTTATTTTGCTCTTACATTTAACATATTGATTTATATATTATCCTCCTAAGGTCGATGTCCACGCCCCTGCGGAAATCTAATTAACATAATTTTAAAAATCCCTGAAAAATCTGTCAGCTTAAACTACATATATCCGTCTCAATCCACCCATTAACTATGTCGCACTTCCCCATCTGTGGTGAAAGGTGACAGAGCTAGAGCAGTGTTTGTCACACCATGAGACATCAGTCTTCTCACAAAATCGTCTGTACCGTCCGAACGGTTTGGCCTACAAAATACTAGACTCTCACGAAAATCATTGTGTTCTCCGTTTCGATCTATGACCCCCACAAGAGTTTTGGGACTCGTCGGAAGTCAGTACAGCCGATCTGCCAACTCCTGTCTGTAGCGTCCGAACAGTTTAGGCTACACACTAATATAATAAGGTGAGACTCTCACGAACACGTACAGTATCAATCAAACGTTTGGACACACCTACTCATTCAAGGGTTTTTCTTTATTATTACTATTTTCTACATTGTAGACATCAAACTATGAAATAACACATATGCAGTCATGTAGTAACCAAAAAAGTGTTAAACAAATCAAAATATATGTTTATTTGAGATTCTTCAGTAGCCAACCTTTGCCTTGATGACAGCTTTGCACACTCTTGGCATTTTCTCAACCTGCTTCATGAGGTAGTCATCTGGAATGCATTTCAATTCCTTCTTAATGCTTTTGAGCCAATCAGTTGTGTTGTGAAATGGTAGGGGTGGTATACAAAAGATGGCCTACTTGGTAAAAGACCAAGTCCATATTATGGCAAGAACAGCTCAAATAAGCAAAGAGAAATTAGTCGGAAAATTTCAAGAACTTTGAAAGTTTGCAGTCGCAAAAAGCATCAAGCGCTATGATGAAACTGTCACACCCTGATCTGTGTCACGATCGTTATAATGAGTGGACCAAGGTGCAGCGTGGTATGGTTCCATCCTCTTTATTAGGCAGTGAAACTCAAAGAAAAGAATAAAGCGCAAAACGAAACGTGAAGATCATGTAGTGCTCGCAGGCAACTATACATAGACAGAAAATCCCACCAACAACAGACCAAGCGGCGTGCCCAGGAGGAAAGCCAGCAGTGGAGGACATCCTGGATGTTGGAAGAGGTTAATGCAGGAGACAGAAGCCTGCCATGGAAGCAGGCAGAAGCAGCGAGGGAGCAACAACGACGACACCGGGGTTCGCGGCCACGACGGAAGCCCGAGAGACAGCCTCAAAAAAAAATTGGGTGGGGGCACACGGAGTGGTCGGAGACGCTGAGGGGTGAGTCAGAGACCGAGGAGGAATATTGGGACAGATTGAGCGAGGAGTGGGCGGCGAAAGTTGAGGGGAGTGAACCAGAGACTGTCAGTGAGTTGAGGGAGAATGTGGAGGAGAGAGAAATGAGAGAGTTATTGAATTGGTGGAGGATGCACGACATTTGCCCTAAGGAGCGTGTTATCGACGTAAAGCCACCTGAGTCAGCTCTCCGTACTCATCCTAAGAAGTGTGTTGAAGTTCCGGTACAAGTGATGCCAGCTATACGCACCAGTTCTCCAGTACGCCTTCCCAGCCCAGTACGTCCTGTGCCAACTCCCCGTACTCGTCCTGAGAAGTGTGTTAAAGTTCCGGTACAAGTGATGCCGGCTATACGCACCAGGCCTCCAGTGCGCCTCCACAGTCCAGTACGTCCTGTGCCTCTTCCCCGCACTCGCCCTGAGGTGCGTGTCACCAGCCCCGTGCCACATGTACCGGTCCCACGCATCAGGCCTCCAGTGCGCCTCCACAGTCCAGAGCTTCCGGCGACAGTTCCCAGTCTAGAGCTTCCGGCGACAGTACCCAGTCCAGAGCTTCCGGCGACAGTTCCCAGTCCAGAGCTTCTGGCGACGTTTCACAGTCCGGAACCTCCAACGACGGTCCACAGTCCGGAACCTCCTGAGACGGGCCGCGGTCCGGAACCACCAGCGACGGTCGGTAGTCCAGAGCCTCTGGCGACGGTCTACGGTCCAAAGCCTCTAGCGATGGTCTGCGGTCCAGAGTCTCCAGCGACGTTCTGCGATCCAGAGTCTCCAGCGACGGTCTGCGGTCCAGAGCCTCCAGCGACGGTCTGCAGTCCAGAGCTTCCTGCGACGGTCGGCGGTCCAGAGCCTCCAGCGACGGTATGCAGTCCAGAGCCTCCTGTGAGGGTTCCCAGTCCGGAGCCTCCGGCGACGATCCACGGTCCGGAGTCCCCGGCGACGATCTACGGTCCGGAGACCCAGGCGACGATCCACTGTCCAGAGTCCCCGGCGACGATCCACGGTCCGGAGTCCCCGGCGACGATCCACGGTCCGGAGCCGCCGGCGACGATCCACGGTCCAGAGCCTCCAGCAACGATCCACGGTCAGGTTCCTCCGGCGACGATCCAAGGCCCAAAGCCCCCGGCGACGATCCAATGCCCGAAGCCCCCGGCGACGACCTGCGGTCCGGTTCCTACGGCGACAACCTGCGGTCCGGTTCCTCTGGTGACGATCCAAGGCCCGAAGCCCCCGGCGACGAGCCACGGTCCGGTTCCTTCGGCAACGATCCACGGTCCGGAGCTTCCGGCGACGATCCCCGCACCAGAGCCGCCATTGATGATGACGTATCCGCGAGCGGAGTGGGTACTTCACCCCGCACCGGAGCCGCCCCCGATGGTAGATCGGACCCTCCCCTATTGACCCCCCCCCACCCGGACCCTCCCCTATTGAGTCAGGTTTTGCGGTCACGCCCTGACCATAGAGAGCTTTTTATTCTCTATGTTGGTTAGGTTGGGGTGTGACTAGGGTGGGTCATCTAGGTAATTATGTATCTATTTTGGCCTGGTATGGTTCCCGATGTCACAGCCGTTAAAAGAAGAGGACCAAGGTGCAGTGTGGTGAGTGTACATTTTCCTTTTATTTATAAAAATGATGCCGAACAAAACAATAAACACTACAAACACAAACCGTGAAGCTAAAGGCTATGTGCCCCAAACAAAGTCAACTTCCCACAAAGACAGGTGGAAAAAAGGGATACCTAAGTATGGTTCTCAATCAGAGACAACGATAGACAGCTGCCTCTGATTGAGAACCACACCAGGCCAAACACAAAGAACTAGAAAACATAGAAATAAAGAAACTAGAATGCCCACCCTAGTCACACCCAATCAGAGGCAGCTGTTTATCGTTGTCTCTGATTGGGGATCATATTTAGGCAGCCATTTCCCCATTGTGCTTTGTGGGATCTTGTCTATGTATGCGAGCACTACATGAGCTTCACGTTTCGTTTTGCGCTTTATTGTTTTCTTTGAGTTTCACTACCTAATAAAGAGGATGGAACCATACCACGCTGCACCTTGGTCCACTCATTATAACGATCGTGACAATCTGTTTCACCTGCCTTTGTGATTGTCTCCACCCCCCTCCAGGTGTCACCCATCTTCCCCATTATTCCCAGTGCATTTATTCCTGTGTTCTGTTTGTCTGTTGCCAGTTCGTCTTGTCAAGCTTACCAGCATGTTTTTCCGAGCTCCTGTTTTTTCCTAGTCTCTGTTTTTCTAGTCCTCCCGGTTCTGACCTCTTACCTGCCCTGACACTAAGCCCACCTGTCTGACCATTCAGCCTGCCCTGACCTCGAGCCTGCCTGCCGCCCTGTACCGTTTGAAACTCTGACCTGGTTTATGAACTTTTGCCTGCCCTCAACCTGCCTCTTGCCTGCCCCTTGTTGTTCAATAAGTATCAGAGACTTGAACCATCTGCCTCCTGTGTCTACATCTGGGACTCGTCCTGTGTTGTTATCTTCTTTGGGGTAGGGGGCAGTATTTTCACGTCCGGATGAAAAGCATGCCCAGAGTAAACGGCCTGCTACAAAGCCATAAAAGCATAGAATATGCATATTATTAGTAGATTTGGATAGAAAACACTCTGAAGTTTCTAAAACGGTTTGAATGATGTCTGTGAGTATAACAGAACTCATATGGCAGGCAAAAACCTGAGAAAAAATCCAATCAGGAAGTGGGAAATCTGAGGTTGGTCGATTTTTAACCCAGCTCTTATTGAAGATACAGTGGGATATTGGTAATGTTGCACTTCCTAAGGCTTCCACTAGATGTCAACAGTCTTTAGAACCTTGTCTGATGCTTCTACTGTGAAGTGGGGCCGAATGAGAGGGGATTGAGTAAGGTCTACCATGACCTGAACATGCGCTGACCATGCGCGTTCATGTGAGAGCGAGCTCTGTTCCATCGCACTTCTGAAGACAAAGGAATTCTCCGGTTGGAACATTATTGAAGAATTATGTTAAAAACATCGTAAAGATTGATTCAATACTTCGTTTGTCATTTTTTTACGGACTGTAATATAACTTTTAAAAACTTTTCGTCCGTACTTTTGCTGGACTTGAACGCGCATCGTGAGTTTGGAAAGGGTACTGAACGCTAGAACAACAAGGAGGAATTTGGACATAAATGATGGACATTATCGAACAAAACAAACATTTATTGTGGAACTGGGATTCCTGGGAGTGCATTCCTGGGAGATCATCAAAGGTAAGTGAATGTTTATAATGTTATTCCTGACTTCTGTTGACTGCACAATATGGCGGATATATTGTTGTCTTGATTGGGCTCTGAGCGCCGACCTCAGATTATTGCATGGTTTGCTTTTTCCGTAAAGCTTTTTTGAAATCTGACACAGCGGTTGCATTAAGGAGAAGTGCATCTAAAATTCCATGCATAACAGTTGTAACTTTTAGCAATGTTTATTATGAGTATTCCTGTAAATTGATGTGGCTCTCTGCAAAATCACCGGATGTTTTGGAACTTCTGAACGTAACGTGCCAATGTAAACTCAGATTTTTGGTTATAAATATGAACTTTACCGAACAAAACATACATGTATTGTGTAACATGAAGTCCTATGAGTGTCACCTGATGAAGATCATCAAAGGTTAGTGATTCATTTTATCTCTATTTCTGCTTTTTGTGAATCCCCTCTTTGGCTGGAAAAATGGCTGTGTTACTCTGTGAATAGGCACTCACCTAACAATCGTTTGGTTTGCTTTCGTCGTAAAGCCTTTTTGAAATCGGACACTGTGGCTGGATTTACAACAAGTGTATCTTTAAAATGGTGTAAAATACATGTATGTTTGAGGAATTTTAATTATGGGATTTCTGTTTTTTTTTATTTGACTGCAGGGCAGTTTCACTGGCTGTTGACGAGGTGGGACGCTACCGTCCCACGTACCCTAGAGAGGTTATAGTACGAACTGGCCATGACTGACCCAGCAGACTTGGACCTTCTCCGCAGCACTATTTCCCTGCATGGATCCACCATTGAAAGACATAAGGAGCTACTCCAGAACCTTGTGGAAGGGCTCCATTCACTGGCGGAATGCCACGACCAGCAGTTCAAGACGTTACTGGAGCAATTCTGTGGATTATCTCACAGGTTGCATACCACAACGGAGACCTCCCAGTCGCTCAGTAACTCCCCTACCAGTGGTGGGTTGGTACAGCCTACCCCGGCTCCCCGAGAACCCTGCTTATCTCCTCCGGAGCGATATTCTGGGGATCCTGGAAACTGCTGTTGACAGGGTATTTGTGGACCTTAAGCAATGGTTCACTACAGCCCCCATCCATCCGGAGCTGGCCCGTCAGTTTGTGGTTGAGGTTGACGCTTCTGACATGGGAGTGGGGGCCGTGCTGTCCCAGCGGTCTGTCCAGGACCAAAGGCTTCATCCCTGTGCCTTCCTGTCCCATCGTCTCAACTCCGCGGAAAGGAACTATAACTTCATTAAGATGGTACTGGAGGAGTGGAGGCACTGGTTGGAAGGGGCGGAACATCCATTTTTGGTGAGGACTGACCATAAGAATTTATAATTCCTCCGCACAGCCAAGTGTCTTAACTCTATGCAGGCCCGTTGGGCCCTGTTATTCACCAGGTTCAACTTCACCATCTCCTACCGCCCAGGGTCCAAAACTGTGAAGACGGATGCCCTCTCTCACCTGTACAGTTCCGCTGCCACACCCTCTGAATCTGAGCCCATCCTCCCTACCTCATGTCTTGTGGCTTCAGTTGTCTGTGGTATTGAGGCCCTGGTCCGCAAGGCACAACGTTCCCAGGCGGACCCGGGGGAGGGCCCGGCTAACCGGATGTTCATCCCTGATTCGGGCCCGGTCTCGGGGCCTTCCTCCGACAATGTTTCTGGTGGCCCACTATGGTTCCAGACGTCTCGGTCATCGTCACAGCATGCACGGTGTGTGCTTAAAACAAGACTCTGGTGGCAAGCTCCGTCTGGCCTCCTTCAGCCACTCCCTGTTCTTCATCACCCCTTGGTCCCATATTTCCCTGGATTTTGTCACTGGGCTCCTTCCGTTAGATGGCAACACCACCATCCTTACAGTGGTGGACAGGTTCTCTAACGTTGCCCATTTCATCCCTCTCCTCAAATTACCATCAGCCAAGGAGACGGCCCAGCTCATGGTGCAGCACGTCTTCCGATTCCATGGACTCCCAGTCAACATTGCCTCTGATCACAGTCCTGAGTTTTCGTCCAAATTCTGGAAGGCATTCTGCACCCTTATTGGGTCGCCGGCCAGCCTGTCCTTCGGGTTTCATCCCCAGTCCAACGGCCAGTCGGAGCGAGCCAATCAAAACATGGAAACGACACTTCGGTGTCTCGTCTCTACCAACCCCACCACCTGGAGCCAGCAACTGGTCTGGGTGGAGTATGCGAGGAAAACTCTTCCCTGCTTGGCCACTGAGCTCTCCCCTTTCGAGTGCTCCATGGGGTATCAGCCCCTGCTCTTCCCGGAGCAAGAAGTAGAAGTCAACATACTCTCAGCCCAGATGTTCGTCTGCCGCTGTCGGGGTACCTGGAAAAGAGCTCGTTGGCTCTTCTCAAGACCACCTCCAGGTCCCGTCGACAAGGGGACCGCCACCGGACTCCGGCTCCCCACTATCATCCTGGGCAGAGGGTATGGCTGTCTGTATGGGACCTGCCCCTCCGGGTGGAGTCCCGCAAACATTCCCCCCGTTTCATTGGTCCTTTCCCCATCTCTAGATTTCCCCATCTCTTTCTCCATCTCTTACTCCCACTGTTGTTTGTCTGCTGTTACCCTGTACCCTCCATATACACCCTACTTTTCATGTGTCCAGGATTAAGCCCATGTCTCACAGCTCTTTGTCTTCTGTTTCCAGGCCCACCCCTACTACCCTCCTCCCCGGGTCATCGATGACCATCCGTATGCCGGCCCTCATCGCCGACTTTCACCGCCGGCATCCCCGGGGGGGGTGGGGGGGGGGGGGGTGGGGTTGAATTGCTGCAAAGAAACCACTACTAACGGACGCCAATAAGAAGAAGAGACTTGCTTGGGCCAAGAAACACGAGCAATGGACATTAGGCCGGTGTAAATTTGTACTTTAGTCTGATGAATCCAACCGCCATGTCTTTGTGAGATACAGAGTAGGTGAGCGGATGATCTCTGCATGTGAAGCATGGAGTGAAGCATGGAGGAGGAGATGTGATGGTGTGGGGGTGCTTTGCTGGTGAAACTGTCAGTGATTTATTTAGAATTCAAGGCACACTTAACCAGCATGGCTACCACAGCATTCTGCAGCGATACGCCATCCCATCTGGTTTGCGCTTAGTGGGACTATAATTTGTTTTTCAAAAGGACAATGACACAAAACACACTTCCAGGCTGTGTAAGGGCTATTTGACCAAGAAGGAGAGTGATGGAGTGCTGCATCAGATGACCTGGCCTCCACAATCACCTGACCTCAACCCATTTGAGGTGATTTGGGATAAGTTGGCTCGCAGAGTGAAGGAAAAGCAGCCAACAAGTGCTCAGCATATGTGGGAACTCCTTCAAGACTGTTGGAAAGGCATTCCTCATGAACTGGTCGAGAGAATGCCAAGAGTGTGCAAAGCTGTCATCAAGGCAAAGGGTAGCTACTTTGAAGAATCTAAAATATTAAATATATTTTGATTTGTTTAACACTTTTTTGGTTACTACATGATTCCATATGTGTTATTTCATAGTGTTGATGTATTCACTATTATTCTGCAATGTAGAAAAGAGTAAAAATATAGTAAAACCCTTGAATGAGAAGGTGTGTCCAAACTTTTGACTGGTACTGTATATGTTTCCTGATCTTTCTGATTTTGTTTATTTTTATATCTCTTTTTATATCTCTCAGATATATTCAATGTGTTTGTATGAGCTAATATCAGTAAGGACAAATAAAATGTTTAATCAAATCATATTTTTATATATTTTTGTTCATACTTCAAGGGGTGTTAAAATTCCAAATCAAATTGCAAAATTATCCTTGATATGACCTTCTTAAAACAATTCCATAAAGCTTAGTAGAACACCCACCAACTCCCCCAGCTTAGATAGGGCTTGGACTCTTATGGGTAAAGGTAATTACAGGATATTTTCTGACATATTTTTACTTTACATAAGGGAGCTAGGGGCCTCATTAAGGAGATTGCAGGCTGTCTGGGCAAACAACATGAAGCTTGTCACATTCTGCTGATAACAATGTCCATTCTGACAGCGCTGTGGGGAAACTCAACCATATACCGTATGGGTCGTTCTACAGTAGTAAAAATACATTTCTGTAAATTGGCGTTGGAAAAAATAAAATTTGTATCATATTTCTCCCCAACTTTCAGGACGCATGTCTTCCAACATAATGGAAGTCAGGTAGACATATATACCACACTTTCCCACTGGGCACAAACGTGCTCAGACAATGTTGTTTCAACATAATTTGTCATTGTATTGTGACATGGAATCTACATGGAAAATACATTGGATTTGAAAAAAGTAATCAACATAAACTGTTATTTAGAGGGTAAACATTTTACCACAGGATCATGTCATCATGGTAACCAGTTTTCAACACAGACAAATCTTGTATAATATGTTGAATTTTTACCTTTGAAACAACACCCGATCTTCAACATTATATTATTCACTATCAACAAAAAAAAACTATGTAGCAACTCCTACTGGAGAGTTAATCTATCTACAGATATCCAATTGGTCTCCCAACCAGGGTTTTAACCAAGCCCAACCCTGCTTAGCTTTGATATTTGTCATTGAATACTACCAATATTCTATTGTTCTATTGTGAGAATGGTTATTGAGAGATTTCTGAATAACTAAATAGATTCACAGTTGCCATCGAAGTCACTCCAAAGGGTAGGTTTAACAGAGCAAATGAAATGTCACCATACTTTATCACTCATATATCATCAATTATACTATTCAGGCCTATATAGAAATCAATATATAGAAATGCCAAGTCATCAACAGCTATTGTTTTAATTCAGCCCAGGGTTTAACAAAAAATAGACAATACATATAGCCTAGAGTTTCAAGCTTTGGTTGATTTCTAATGTAATCGTCAAGTTAATATTTAATATGTTGGATTCACGTCTCCATCTCAACCAAATAAAAAAATAGGACAAAATCAAACTTCAAATGCACTTCAAGTTTGATTTGATTTAGTCCTATTCCTGAATTTAGATTTTTGGTTGAGACAGAGAGAATCCAGTGGCACAAAAGATGTCCTTCGAATGTTGATATTTGGTTGCGTTGACAACCAAACACAACTCAAAATCACTTTAGCAATACAGTAATTAGCCTAATAACTTAACAAATTATATTTTGGATTCACGTCTCCAACAATGTTTGGGGAAAATCCAACACAACACATTACTGTGTACCACTCTCCATATTTTCAAGCATAGTGGTGGCTGCATCATGTTATGGGTATGCTTGTAATCATTAAGGACTGGAGAGTTTCTCAGGATAAAAGATAAATGTAATGGAGCTAAGCACCGGCAAAATCCAAGCGGAAAACCTGATTCAGTCTGCTTTCCACCAGACACTGGGAAAGGAATTCACCATTCAGCAGGACAATAACCTAAAACACAAGGCCAAATCTACACTGGAGTCACTTACCAAGAAGACAGTGAATGTTCCTGAGTTGCCGAGTTACAGTTTTGACTTAAATCTACTTGAAAATCTATGGCAAGAACCTGAAAATATTTAATGAACAACCAATTTGACAGAGCTTGAAGAATTTTGAAAAAATGTTGCACAATCCAGGTGTGGAAAGCTCTTAGAGACTTACCCAGAAAGACGTGCAGCTTTAATCGATGCCAAAGGTGATTCAACAAAGTATTGACTCTGTTTTTCACTTTCAATAAGTTTGTAAAAATACCTAAAAACATGTTTTTACTTTATCATTATGGGGTATTGTGTGTAGATTGGTGAGGAAAAAATACACGTAGAAAATATACATTTTGAATTCAGGCTGTAACACAACAAAATGTGGAATAAGTCAAAGGGTATGAATACTTTATGGATGTACTGTATCGACAGGTGTGTGCATTTCCAAATCAGGTCCAATCAATTTAATTTATCACAGGCGGACTCCGATCTGTAGAAACATCTCAAGGATGATCAATGGAAATAGGATCCACCTGAGCTTAATTTCGAGTCTCATAGCAAAGAGTCTGAATACTTATGCAAATAAGGTATTTAAGTTTTTTAATTTTAATACATTTCCAAACATTTCTAAAAACCTGCTTTCACTTTGTCATTATGGGACACTGTGTGTAGATTGATGAGGAAATGTTTTTATTTAATCCATTTTAGAATAAGACTGTAACGTAACAAAATGTGGAAAAGGGGAAGGGGTCTGGATAATTTCCGAATGCACTGTAGGTGTATAAACAAATGACTTTGTACTATATTTATTCAACAATATGTTTGTCTTGGATTGAATTAGAACATATGGCGCTGGAGGAGATGGCTGCCGTTTTACGGGCTCCTAGGGAGGAGGTCAGAGACCTGGCCGTGCGGTGGCAGGACAACAACCTCTCCCTCAACGTGATCAAGACAAAGGAGATGATTGTGGACTACAGGTAAAAGAGGACCGAGGTCGCCCCCATTCTCATCGACGGGGCTGCAGTGGAGCAGGTTGAGAGCTTCAAGTTCCTTGGTGTCCACCTCACCAACAAACTAACATGGTCCAAGCACACCATGACAGTTGTGAAGCGGGCATGACAAAACCTATTCCCCCTCAGGAGACTGAAAAGATTTGGCATAGGTCCTCAGATCCTCAAAAGGTTCTAAAGCTGCACCATCGGGAGCATCCTGACTGGTTACATCACTGCCTGGTATGGCAACTGCTCGGCCTCTGACCGCAAGGCACTACAGGAGGTAGTGCGAACGGCCAAGTACATCACTGGGGCCAAGCATCCTGCCATCCAGGACCTCTATACCAGGCGGTGTCAGAGGAGGGCCCTAAAAATTGTCAAAGACTCCAGCCACCCTAGTCATAGACTGTTCTCTCTGCTACCACACGGAAAGTGGTACCGGAGCGCCAATTCTAGGTCCAAGAGACTTCTAAACAGCTTCTACCCCCAAGCCATAAGACTCCTGAACATCAAGTCAAATGGCTACCAAGACTATTTGCATTGCCCCCCCCCCTTCCCTCTCCACACCACCACCACTCTCTGTTGTCATCTATGCATAGTCACTTTAATTAACTCAACCTACATGTACATACTACCGCAACTAACTGGTGCCCCCGCACATTGACTCTGTACCGGCACCCCCCGTATATATTGTTATTTTTTACTGCTGCTCTTTAATTACTTGATACTTTTATCTCTTATTCTTATCCATATTTTTTTTAACTGCACTTTTGGTTAGGGGCTCGTAAGTAAGCATTTCACTGTAAGGTCTACACCTATTGTATTCGGCACATGTGACAAATACAATTTGACTAATAAAATTTGATTTGATTTGTGTGTCTTTTTTCTCGTTATTTGTAACTTATTTTGTACATAATGTTTCTGCCACCGTTTTTTATGACCCAAAAAGCGCTCCTGGATATCAGGACAGCAATTACTCATCTCGTACTGGATGAAGATTTATTCTTTAACGAGTCAGACACGAAGGATTTACTTCAGACACCCGACAAGGCCCAAATCCCCATCATTTGCATGAAGAACAGACCAAAATATCAGGGACGTAGGTCAGGGTGCCTTGTAAGGATCCGACAGCGAGTGAGTAATCCCCCTCTACCATCAGTCCTATTAACCAACATGCAATCATTGGATAACAAAATGGATGAGCTCAGATCAAGACAATCCTACCAACGGGACATTAAAAACTCTAATATCTTATGTTTCACCGAGTCATGGCTGAACGACAACATGGATAACAATCAGCTGGCTGGGTTTTTGGTCCATCAGCAAGATAGAACAGCTGCCTCTGGTAAGACAAGGGGTGGCGGTCTATGTCTATTTGTAAATAACAGCTGGTGTACGAAATCTAATATTAAGGAAGTCTCTAGGTTTTGCTCACCTGAGGTAGAGTATCTCATGATAAGCTATAGAACACACTATGTGCCAGGAGAGTTTTCATCTATATTTTTTGTAGCTGTCTATTTACCACCACAAACCGATGCTGGCAGTAAGACGGCACTCAACGAGCTGTATAAGGCCATAAGCAAATAAGAAAATGCACATCCTGAGGCGGCACTCCTAGTGGCCGGTGACTTTAATGCAGGGAAACTTAAATCTGTTTCACCTAATTTCTACTCTTCGTAGCCGATGTGAGTAAGACCTTTAAACAGGTCAACATTCACAAGGCCTCAGGGCCAGACGGATTACCAGGACGTGTACTCTGAGCATGCGCTGACTAACTAGTAAGTGTCTTCACTGACATTTTAAACCTGTCCCTGACCGAGTCTGTAATACCAACATATTTTAAGCAGACCACCAAAGTCCCTGTGCCCAAGAACACCAAGGTAACCTGCCTAAATGACTACCGACCCGTAGCACTCACGTCTGTAGCCATGAAGTGCTTTGAAAGGCTGGTCATGGCTTACATCAACACCATTGTCCCAGAAACCCTAGACCCTCTCCAATTTGCATACCACCCCAACAGATCCACAGATGATGGAATCTCTATTGCACTCCACACTGCCCTTTCCCACCTGGACAAAAGGAACACCTACGTGAGAATGCTATTCATCGACTACAGCTCAGCGTTCCACACCATAGTGCCCTCAAAGCTCATCACTAAGCTAAGGACCCTGGGACTAAACATCTCCCTCTGCAACTGGATCCTGGACTTCCTGACGGGCTGCCTCCAGGTGGTAAGGGTAGGTAACTACACATCTGCCACGCTGATCCTCAACATGGGGGCCCCTCAGGGGTGCATGCTCAGTTCCCTCCTGTACTCCCTGTTCACCCATGACTGCATGGCCAAGTACAACTCCAACACCATGCTTAAGTTTGCAGACGACACAACAGTGTCTGAACATGATGAGACAGCCTATAGGGAGGAGGTCAGAGACCTGGCAGTGTGGTGCCGGGATAACAACCTCTCCTTCAACATGATCAAGACAAAGGAGATGATTGTGGACTACAGGAAAAGGAGGACCGAGCACGCCCCCATTCTCATCAATAGGGCTGTAGTTGAGCTGGTTGAGAGCTTCAAGTTCCTTGGTGTCCACATCACCAGGTCCAAGCACACCATGACAGTTGTGAAGCGGGTACGACAAAACCTATTCCCCCTCAGGAGACTGAAAAGATTTGGCATGGGTCCTCAGATCCTCAAAAGGTTCTACAGCTGCACCAGAGGGCATCCTGACTGGTTGCATCACCGCTTGGTATGGCAACTGCTCGGCCTCTGACCGCAAGGCACTACAGAATGTAGTGCGTACGGCCCAGTACATCACTGGGGCCAATCTTCCTGCTGTCCAGGACCTCTATACCAGGCAGTGTCAGAGGAAGGCCCTAGTCATAGACTGTTCTCTCTGGTACCACCGGAGCGCCAAGTTTAGGTCCAAAAGGCTTCTTAACAGCTTCTACCCTCAAGCCATAAGACTCCTGAACGGCTAATCAAATGGCTACCCGGACTATTTGCATTGATCCCCCCCCACCCCTCTTTTACACTGCTGCTACTCTCTGTTTATTATTCATGCATAGTCACTTTCCCTCTACCTACATGTACATATTACCTCAATTACCTAGACTAACCTGTGCCCCCGCACATTCACTCTGTACTAGTACCCCCTGTATATAGCCTCGCTACCGTTATTTTGCTGCTGCTGTTTAATTATTTGTTATTTTTCCTTCTTCTTTTCTTCTTATTTTATTTTATTTATTTTTTACTTCAGTTTATTTTAGTAAATACTTTCTTAACACTTTTTTTTAACTGCATTGTTGGTTAATGGCTTGTAAGTAAGCATTTCACTGTAAGGTCTACACACTGTAAGGTCTACCCCATTAAGTAGATACAAATCCTAAGTTTTAAACGTTTTATTTGTAAAAAATTAGAGGGGTGGTACAGCAATTTACACCACCTCTGTGGGAGAAGGGGGCTAGGCCACACTGGGCCGAGCTGAACTGTGCAGCCTGGGAGGGGGCATTAAATAAGATAACACAAAACTATATAGTGAATTATCTGGTACTTGCTGCAATGGTGGCTGGTGGTGGCTGAGAATCTGCTTTACTGTCTGACCTATGCTTTGAACTGGACAGCACACAGAGTTAATTCTGATTATTTGATGTACAGTGATCCCTCGCCACTTCGCGGTTCACTTATCGCGGATTCGCTATTTCGCGGATTTTCATAATGCATTTTTTTTTTTTTTTTGGTGCATTGTGCTCTGCATTCTGATTCGCTAAAAACTCACTCCCGCTTCTTGTATCAAAACATGCTACGAATTGTGCTATCATTTTGTCGTCTCGTGCAGTTATGTGTACGTACATAAAACAGCTTGGCAAATTTACATTAAATTGGCCAAATTATCTTGTAATTTCGAACATCTCCTAAACCCATAATGTCGACGAAACGGCCTACACGTGAGTCACTGTATTTGTATACATGTAATAGTTGCTAATTGTAAAAAAAAAAAAAAGTTTTCTATTTCGCGGATTTCACTTATCGCGGGTCATTTTCGGAACGTAACCCCCGCGATAAACGAGGGATTACTGTATTCCTCTAGCTGGATAGCTGCAGGAGCTTATCCTCTCTCCCTGATAAATTACTTGAAAGTTTCAACCCTGAATGGACTTCAGTACTTTATAAATCTTACCATTTTCCAAAATGTGTTGTTATTGTTTTTCCTTCCCATAATGCCTCCAAGAAACTTCTGGAAAATTGCCAAGGTTTGACTATATTTTGTGTTTTGTTTGATGATTTTATTGCTCATAGCTGAGGCCTCACTTCCCACCCACCACTGCACCACACCTACAGTACATGCTCAGGAGGACTGCTCACTTCTATGAATGCAGCTACAGTACTGAGACTGTTATGAAATACAGCCCAGTTGCTCTTTTCAGGAAATGTTCTCATATAGAAAGCTACTGTAAATGATACTGCTACTTTATATCTATTGACAAGTAATCAAAGCCTTTCACTAGTGTATCACATATGTTGCATCAATCAGTCAATCATTGTACAATGCGAACATATACAGTAGGTGCCAGAAAATATATTTGTTTCCATTTGAAAATGGCATCTATACCCTGTATTCTCATATCCTAAGGGATGGCTAGACAGTCTGACTTTGAATTTATATCCCAAGCCTTGTTTGTCTCTCTGTAGAGTATAAAAGGGAGGCATCTATCTACCACAGACGCCAGATTCTATGCCACAATAAGACAGGGGTGTCAAAATGCTTGGGACTACGTGGACCCTCTGAATGAGACCACCCCAGTCTCTGATTGCCTGAGTTTAATTTGAGATTCTATGCTGAATTCACCACTGCACTCAAGCTTTTCAAAGAGAGATGGAATCTGTATAATTTGTGGACATTTTAATACAACCTGAACACAAAGGAAGTACTCACTAATGAAATGTTTTGGTGGAGAGGAGTATGCCACAAAGAGTTTTTCCATTGCATTTTGACCACCCACTCTCTTTGGAAGAGGAAGAGATTTGTGAATTGCACAGACTACAATTTTCAGATTGTTTGGCATTCTGTGTGGTATGTCTTCTTGTTGGAGAAAAATTTGAACAATCTATTGAACTAGGTCTGTTCTTTCAGATCATCTAGAGTTTGGCTGTGATGTGAACTTTCTATTTATTTATTTGCACACTACAATAACCTTTTCTCAATAGGGGGTGCTGTTTACACTTTGAAGATTTTTCGTTCCCAGATTAAAGTGCCTCGTACTCAATTCTTGCTCGTACAATATGCATATTATTATTACTATTGGATAGAAAACACTCTCTAGTTTCTAAAACCGTTTGAATTATTTCTCTGAGTGAAACAGAACTCATTCTGCAACTCACTTCCTGTCAAGAAGTGAGATTTCTGAAATTGAGGTCTCTGTTCCAGGGTCGGTTTATAAATTCCCTTATAAGCTATGGGGCTACATGCACTGCATACGCCTTCCCCTAGATGTCAGTAAGCGGTGAGACTTTGAATGGAGCGGATAGCACCATCTGGGGGAGTATAAAACCTCTTGGAACGGAAGTACCGACCTTTTCGACGAGGCGTCTGACGCAGGAGGGAAACCGGCATGGCGTCTTCAAAAGCTTTCGGTTTAGCAGTTCTATATCTCCGGCTCTGATTTAATTTGTTTTTTGTCTTAAAAACTTCATAAGGTAGTTAATTTAAACCGACTTATAGCAGTTTATAGCAGTTTATTGCGATTTTCTGGAGTTTCTTTGTCAGGCGTTATCACGAGTTGGGCACCTCTCCGGCACATCGGCGTTAGCAGCTAATTTCTACAGGAGTAGAGGACATCTTTCAACCAAAAGACGATTGTTCTGGACAAAGGACCACTTGCCCAAGATTCTGATGGAAGATCATCCAAAAGTAAGAGCTATTTATGATGTTAATTCGTATATCTGTGGAAAGATGTAAAATTATTAGTCCGCCATTGATTTAGGCATGGTCTCGCTGTAACGCACGCTGAATGTCGAGTAACGTTAATTTTAAAAATCTAACACAGCGGTTGCATTAAGAACTAATGTGTCTTTCATTTGCTGTCCAACCTGTATTTTTTAGTCAAGTTTACGATTAGTTATCGATTAGATTAGGTGCCTCTCCAAGATGGCGCCGGCCAGATTGCCTGAAATGTTGCTACTAATCACATTCTATAACCACGATTTGTGCTGCTAAATATGCACATTTTCGAACAAAACCTATATGCATTGTGTAATATGATGTTACAGGACTGTCATCTGATGAAGTATATCAAGGTTAGTCAAAAATGATATATCTTTTGCTGGATTGTTACGATCGCTAACCTTTGCTACTGGTAAACGGCTTGTGTTTCCGGCTATTGTGGTAAGCTAATATAATGCTAAATTGTGTTTTCGCTGTAAAACACTTAAAAAATCTGAAATATTGGCTGGATTCACAAGATGTTGGTCTTTCATTTGCTGTACGCTGTGTATTTTTTAGAAATGTTTTATGATGAGTATTTCGGTATTTGACG
This sequence comes from Salvelinus alpinus, assembly GCF_045679555.1. Lineage (NCBI taxonomy): Eukaryota > Metazoa > Chordata > Actinopteri > Salmoniformes > Salmonidae > Salvelinus > Salvelinus alpinus. The sequence goes on from NC_092107.1 coordinate 1,611,634, forward strand.
TTGGTCTCTGTAATTATTCTGGCTGCTTCGGCACTATTTCAGATTGCAGCTGCAATGTAGAACTGTGATTTATACCTGAAATATGCACATTTTTCTAAAAAAACATATGCTATACAATAAATATGTTATCAGACTGTCATCTGATGAAGTTGTTTCTTTGTTAGTGGCTATATATATCTTTATTTGGTCGAAATTGTGATAGCTACCTATGCAGGAAAAAAATGGTGGAGAAAAAAAAGTTGTGTCTTTTGCTATCGTGGTTAGCTAATAGATTTACATATTGTGTCTTCCCTGTAAAACATTTTAAAAACAGAAATGATGGCTGGATTCACAAGATGTGTATCTTTCATCTGGTGTCTTGGACTTGTGATTTAATGATATTTATATGCTAGTATTTACTTGTGACGCTATGCTAGGCTATGCTAGTCAGCTTTTTTACTGTGGGGGGTGCTCCCGGATCCGGGATTGGGACCAATTAGAAGATAACAGGCCAGCTTCCGGGCTACAAATAAAGACAAATCAAATTGTATTTGTCACATGCTTCGTAAACGACAGGTGTAGACTAACAGTGAAATGCTTACTTCTGTGCATTTTCCAACAATGCAGAGAGAAAGAAAATAGAGAAATAATAAAAAAGCAAAACACGCAATAATGAAAGTAATAATAAAAACACAATGAGTAATGATAACTTGGATATATACAAAGAGTACCAGTACAGGGTCGATGTGCAGGGGTACTACAGTGCCTTCAGAAAGTATTCACAACCCTTAACCTTTTCCACATTTTGTTATGTTACAAGCTGGATTCAAATGGATTTAATTGTCATTTTTTGTCAATGATCTACACAAAATACTCTGTAATGTTAAAGTGGAAGAAACATTTTAACATTAGTAAAAATGATTACATAAGTATTCAACCCTCTGAGTCAATACATGTTAGAATCACCTTTGGCAGCTGTGGGTCTTTCTGAGTAAGTCTCTAAGAGCTTTGCATACCTGGATTGTACAATATTTGCACATTATTCTTTTAAAAACGCTTCAAGCTCTGTCAAGTTGGTTGTTGATCATTGCTAGACAGCCATTTTCAAGTCGATTTAAGTCAAAACTATAACTAGGCCACTCAGGAACATTCAATGTCACCTTGGTAACTCCAGTGTATATTTGACCTTGTGTTTTAGGTTATTGTACTGCTGAAAAGGTGTATGTCGGTGTCCGTTGGAAAGCAGACTGAACCAGGTATTCCTCTAGGATTTTGCCTGTGCTTAGCTCTATTTCCTTTCTTTTTATCCACAAAAAATTCACTAGTCCTCGCCGATGACAAGCATACCCATAACATGATGCAGCCACCACCATGGTGTATATGAGTGGTACTCTTCATATTTGTGTTGGATTTGGCCCAAACATAACACTTTCTATTCAGAACATTAAGTTAATTTCTTTGCCACATTTTTGCTGTTTTACCTTTATGCCTTATTGCAAACAGGATGCATGTTTTTTCATATTTTTATTCTGTACAAGCTTCCTTCTTTTCATTCTCTCATTTGGGTTAGTATTGTGGATTAACTACAATATAGTTGAGCCATCCTTAGTTATCACAGCCATTAAACTCTGTAACTGTTTGAAAGTCACCATTGGCCTCATGGTAAAATCCCTGAGCGGTTTCCTTCCTCTCCGGCAACTGAGTTAAGAAGGACGTCTGTATCTTTGTAGTGACTCGGTGTATTGATACACCATCCAAAGTGTAATTAATAACTTCACCATGCTCAAATGTGTGCTTCTTTTTTTACCCATATACCAATAGGTGCCCTTCTTTGCGAGCCGAGGAAGGGAGTCATTACTCTGTAGCTTGTCGCCCGTATGCTCGTTAGCGCCTTGTGGTCGGATGCCAAGCAGTTGCCATACCGAGCGTTGATGCAGCTAGTCAAGATGCTCTCAATGGTGCAGCTGTAGAAGATCTGAGGGCCGATGCCAAATCTTTTCAACCTCCTGAGGGGAAAGAAGAATTGTTGTGCCCCCTACACGACTGTGTTGGTGTGTGTGGACCATGACAGATCCTTACATGCTGACCAGACCACCTGCTTTGTGTGCGCCAGTGTTGCAAAATAAATGTACACATACATGTTATTCAATCATTCCATCCAAACTGCCCATGCTCGTCAACGGGTGTCTGCGTAGACAGGTGCTATAAAAGAACATGATTCTATTTTAGAAACTTGACACGCTGCAGGTCCTGCCTCTCCCATTTACTCATTGGATTTTACAAGCATATACCCACATGGGTGATTGAAAGATGAATGATGTCCACACTCCAGTCCAGTTAGTGGCGATAATGCACCTTAAAGTTGGTTGCCAACCGCCATATAAAATCCACAGAAGAATAAAAATAATTGAGGAGAGATTCTTCAAAGGAATCTGTAGATTAATTGTCGGATTAGAGAACACACAATTTTGTGTGACTCAAAATGGGTCAAAATCCTACAAAGATCCAGTAAAAAAGGACTATATGTACTTCAGGTAAAATAAGCGAATGTTAATCTCCCAGGACAAATTAGCTAGCAACAGCAAGCTAGCTAAATGACCATGAATGTTTCATATATGTTTCGACCTCTGTCCAAATTAATATAGTTGGTCCACAGTTGGTTCACAGTTGGTTTTGGTATTTTAACCTGCTTGTCATGAGCGTGTCTGGTGGGGAGAGACAAAATCAATATGCGTAAGATGGCGGAGGCAGTTTGGTCATCGTGTTAGTGATGTGAAAGCCGAAGAACTTAAAGCTCTCGACCTGCTCCACTACACGCCCTGTCAATGTGAATGGGGGCATGCTCGGCCCTCCGGTTCCTGTAGTCCATGATCAGCTCTTTTGTCAGTTCGCTGACCTCCTCCCTATAGGCTGTCTCATCGTTGTCGGTGATCAGGCCTACCACTGTCGTGTCATCAGCAAACTTAATGATGGTTTTGGAGTCGTGCATGAACAGGGAGTACAGGAGGGGACTAAGCATGTACCCCTGAGAGACCCCCATGTTGAGGGTCAGCATGGCAGATGTGTTGTTGCCTACCCTTACCACCTGGGGGGCGGCCCGTCAGGTAGTCCAGGATCCAGTTGCAGAGGGAGGTTTTCAGTCCAAGGGTCCTTAGCTTAATGATGAGCTTGAAGGGCAATATGGTGTTGAACACTGAGCTGTAGTTAATGAACAGAATTCTCACAGTGCAATAGAGATTGTGTCATCTGTGGATCTGTTGGGGTGGTATGCAAATTGGAGTGGGTCCAGAGTTTCTGGGATGATGGTGTTGATGTGAGCCATGACTTTCAAAACATTTAATGGCTACAGATGTGAGTGCTACGGGGCAATAGTCCTTTAGACAGGTTACCTTGGCGTTCTTGTGCATAGGGTCGGTCTATGGTGGTCTGCTTGAAACATGTACAGTGCCTTCAGAAAGTATTCATACTTTGTTGTGTTACAGTCTGAATTCAAAATGGGTTAAATGTATTTTGTTTCTTACCCATCTACACACAATACCTCATAGCGACACAGTGAAAACATGTTTTTATATTTTTAGCAAATGTATTGAAAATAAAATACAGAAATATCTAATTTACATAAGTTCTGATGTCCAGAAGCTCTTTTCGGTCATAGGAAACAATGACAGAAACATTATATACCAAAAATTTTACGATCAGCGCAAAAAAACTGAAAATAGTGTGTTTTTGGTCTGGAGCCCGTAAAACGGCGGCTATCCATTCCAGCTATCCACAGCAGCTCTCAGTTCCATACACATCTCCTTCAGTCATTTTGTCCTATATAACAACAGTCTTACCACTCCTTCTACCCCTGAACTCTACCACTCCTTCTAAACCTGACCCCAGTCCGATGTGGTTCATTTCAGCACAGCTGAGTGGCTACCACAATCCCGTGATGATGACAATGTGTGTTGAATCCAGCATTTAGACCGAGACCATGCCAAAGCATACACGTTTAGTCCCTCAACCATCACTAAATAATACATTAATTTCTCCGCAGCAGTGGTCGGGTCATCCAGCATCTCATTGTGACAGAATTGGATTGTGTCTTTTGTGGCACGTTCAGTCTTGTCACAGAACGGGAGTGATAGTTGCCAGAGCCAAAGCATGCCAGATGAAAACAGCCCTATGGGGAAATTAGCGTGCATGTTTTAGGAGAGCTGAGACTCGCGTTTCTCTACATGCTTTTAATTAATGACAGAGAGAAATGAGGGAGGATGAGGAGAGGAGCTGGACACAATCAACATAAATATCCAGGAACAGTGTGTCTAAGGGGAGAGCAGCACAGAGAGAGGCAGAGCCCTGTCAGCCTGGCCTGTTGATTAATGGCAGCACTGTAGTCTGGAGGTAGTTCTATTCACAGTCAAACAGCCCTGGCTTCAGCCCAGAGCTCCTCCAACCTATATTACTCCCCCTACAAATTCACTCATTATAAATCAAACGGAAGACATTATCTTGAGGAATATCCTGTGCCGAGTAGCAGAGTATTCATGCGGACACGTTGTTTTAACAACAGTGATGGGCATTGAGTAAAATGCAGAACGCCATGGCATTTCAACAGAAACAAAATAGAAGAAGCCTATTTATGTTGCATTTCTGATCTGCTGCAGCATTCTACACTGCTGTTAGAAGATTCAGAGTACAGCACTATGCAGGTGTCAGTAATGGCACTATTAAGTGCTGGGGTCACATCGTTAAGTGTTTGTGTTTGCAGCCTTGTGACAAAATGTATGTTACATTTTTTGATCATGTCTGCTGTACAACCCTGCTGTCCTTTGCGTGTCTGTTGTCTGAATCCATTCACTGTTAACAATAAGGCCGGGAATTCATTAAATGATCTCTTTCCAAGCTGTGAGATTTTGATTGATGCACAGTGATGAGATATGTTGCCCCCCCTTTTTATATAGCCCCTTGGGGATGGTCCCCACTCTTCACTGCTGCTGGTGGTGGAAAACAGAGAGGCCCCGGCAACAACTGCACAAAAAATGCAGGCTTACAGTTACCATAGAAACCAGCTCTGGTTGGCGTATCATCCCTGACTCTACTTTATTTCATTTTGCACTTGACCCAGAAGGAAAAAAAATGAATGTGTGGAGGTGGAGCTCTTTTACTTCCCAGTCAAAACCTTGGGAGTTAGTTGGGTGCTATGAGAGTCAGGACGAGGAGAGGAGAGGATGTGATATGGGGTGGTGGAGGAGGAACAAGGAAAACACACTGCTGCCTGCAGAGACAAAGGGGAGCAAGGAGGCAGAGGTAGGAGGTATACTAGTGAGGACGGGTGCCAAAGATGTTTCATGGCCCAGTGAATTTACAGTGACAACAAAACCAAGTAACAGTGTAGGTTGGCAGTGTATGGCAGGACTGGACAGCACATGATTACAATAGAAATAAAGTATACGGCTACTGTACCATATGTCCAGTATTTTCCTGTGCCTGGAGATATGATTGATGTCAAACTGGACACCCAAATCTTCACTATAGGATCTCCATCTACAAAGAAAGACACAAATTCTAGACGGAAACCATGTAGTCTATAATAATGAGTAGTCAAGCATTTCTTTAATTCAAATTCAAATAGTATATTTGGTGGCAGCATCAAACAGTGCATAGTACACAGAGAGTCTGTTGTAAGTGTGGTTTAGTGCTGCCGCTGCATCTGCCTTTATGATATTGCCTATAAGTGTTCTGTATAACTTATTCGGTGCCATTGTATCTTTGGAGGTTGTGTTGCATTCTCAGTAACCAGGGAGTAATTACCCAGACGAGTGAAGGATGGTAGGAGCTTGGTGCACATACAGTACTATAATTACTGTGTCATTGCAAGTAATTACATCATGGTTACCCAAGACCTAGAATCTCATGTAACTATTTGTAATTTGGTCAATTTAACATTGAGTGTGAGAATCATAGCACTGAGTACCAAAAAGCTCTGGGATTAAAAGGAATCTGAGTGGATAAGTAGCTTACTTCACATAGTCACTCTGTGTTACTTGACTGATTGTTATGTGAGGTTCCTGCAAAACCAATTAGAACATTGTGTTGTTGCAGTGCAGCCTTGAATAAGGGACGCTGGGATCTGGGTCAGTCAACAAAGAACACAGGAGAACATCATGTCCATGTTACTTGGGAGGAATCTTAGAATGTTAGAATGGTATTCTTCTCAGAGGAATCACACACATATTAGAGGAAGATGCCATATCTGAGTGCAATGGAGGGTTTGATTAAGATTGAATCCTACTACACCGGCTCTGACGCTCGTCGGATGTGGCAGGGCTTGCAAACTATTACGGACTACAAAGCGAAACCCAGCTGCGAGCTGCCCAGCGACACGAGTTTACCAAATGGGCTAAATGCCTTTAAAACCTCCCTGGACCACCCATCCCGGATCCGGGATAACTGTCATCAGAAACGCTGACTAGCATAGCCTAGCCTAGCGCCACAGGGATATAATATAATATAATTTCATGAAATCACAAGTCCAATACAGCAAATGAAAGATAAACATCTTGTGAATCCAGCCAACATGGCCGATTTTTAAAATGTTTTACAGCGAAAACACAACATATATTTATGTTAGCTCACCACCATATCCAAAAAAACACAGCCATTTTTTCACAGCAAAGATACCTTTCACAAAACCCACAAATAGAGATAAAATGAATGACTAACCTTTGAACAACTTCATCAGATGACAGTCATATGACATCATGTTATACAATACATTTATGTTTTGTTAGATTATGTGCATATTTATAGACACAAATCGTGGTTTTACATTGGCGCCATGTTCAGAAATGGCTCCAAAATAGCCAGAATAATTACAGAGAGCAACGTGAAATACAGAAATACTCATCAGAAAACTTTGATGAAAAATACATGTTGTACATATAATTAAAGATAAGCATCTTGTGAATCCAGCCAACATGTCCGATTTTTTAAATGTTTTACAGCGAAAACACAACATATATTTATGTCAACAACTACAGACCAGTATCCCTTCTTTCTTTTCTCTCCAAAACTCTCCAAAACTCTTGAACGTGCCGTCCTTGGCCAGCTCTCCTGCTATCTCTCTCAGAATGACCTTCTTGATCCAAATCAGTCAGGTTTCAAGACTAGTCATTCAACTGAGACTGCTCTTCTCTGTGTCACGGAGACGCTCCGCACTGCTAAAGCTAACTCTCTCTCCTCTGCTCTCATCCTCCTAGACCTATCGGCTGCCTTTGATACTGTGAACCATCAGATCCTCCTCTCCACCCTCTCCGAGTTGGGCATCTCCGGCGCGGCCCACGCTTGGATTGCGTCCTACCTGACAGGTCGCTCCTACCAGGTGGCGTGGCGAGAATCTGTCTCCGCACCACGTGCTCTCACCACTGGTGTCCCCCAGGGCTCTGTTCTAGGCCCTCTCCTATTCTCGCTATACACCAAGTCACTTGGCTCTGTCATATCCTCACATGGTCTCTCCTATCATTGCTATGCAGACGACACACAATTAATCTTCTCCTTTCCCCCTTCTGATAACCAGGTGGCGAATCGCATCTCTGCATGTCTGGCAGACATATCAGTGTGGATGACGGATCACCACCTCAAGCTGAACCTCGGCAAGACGGAGCTGCTCTTCCTCCCGGGGAAGGACTGCCCGTTCCATGATCTCGCCATCACGGTTGACAACTCCATTGTGTCCTCCTCCCAGAGTGCTAAGAACCTTGGCGTGATCCTGGACAACACCCTGTCGTTCTCAACTAACATCAAGGCGGTGACCCGTTCCTGTAGGTTCATGCTCTACAACATTCGCAGAGTACGACCCTGCCTCACACAGGAAGCGGCGCAGGTCCTAATCCAGGCACTTGTCATCTCCCGTCTGGATTACTGCAACTCGCTGTTGGCTGGGCTCCCTGCCTGTGCCATTAAACCCCTACAACTCATCCAGAACGCCGCAGCCCGTCTGGTGTTCAACCTTCCCAAGTTCTCTCACGTCACCCCGCTCCTCCGCTCTCTCCACTGGCTTCCAGTTGAAGCTCGCATCCGCTACAAGACCATGGTGCTTGCCTACGGAGCTGTGAGGGGAACGGCACCTCCGTACCTTCAGGCTCTGATCAGGCCCTACACCCAAACAAGGGCAATGCGTTCATCCACCTCTGGCCTGCTCGCCTCCCTACCTCTGAGGAAGTACAGTTCCCGCTCAGCCCAGTCAAAACTGTTCGCTGCTCTGGCACCCCAATGGTGGAACAAACTCCCTCACGACGCCAAGTCAGCGGAGTCAATCACCACCTTCCGGAGACACCTGAAACCCCACCTCTTTAAGGAATACCTAGGATAGGATAAAGTAATCCTTCTAACCCCCCCCCCCTTAAAAGAGTTAGATGCACTATTGTAAAGTGGTTGTTCCACTGGATATCATAAGGTGAATGCACCAATTTGTAAGTCGCTCTGGATAACAGCGTCTGCTAAATGACTTAAATGTAAATGTTATGTTAGCTCACCACAATATCCAAAAAAACACAGCCATTTTTTCACAGCAAAGATACCTTTCACAAAACCCACAAATAGAGATAAAATGAATCACTAACCTTTGAACAACTTCATCAGATGACAGTCATATGACATCATGTTATACAATACATTTATGTTTTGTTCGATTATGTGCATATTTATAGACACAAATCGTGGTTTTACATTGGCGCCATGTTCAGAAATGGCTCCAAAATAGCCAGAATAATTACAGAGAGCAACGTGAAATACAGAAATACTCATCAGAAAACTTTGATGAAAAATACATGTTGTACATATAATTAAAGATAAGCATCTTGTGAATCCAGCCAACATGTCCGATTTTTTAAATGTTTTACAGCGAAAACACAACATATATTTATGTCAACAACTACAGACCAGTATCCCTTCTTTCTTTTCTCTCCAAAACTCTCCAAAACTCTTGAACGTGCCGTCCTTGGCCAGCTCTCCTGCTATCTCTCTCAGAATGACCTTCTTGATCCAAATCAGTCAGGTTTCAAGACTAGTCATTCAACTGAGACTGCTCTTCTCTGTGTCACGGAGACGCTCCGCACTGCTAAAGCTAACTCTCTCTCCTCTGCTCTCATCCTCCTAGACCTATCGGCTGCCTTTGATACTGTGAACCATCAGATCCTCCTCTCCACCCTCTCCGAGTTGGGCATCTCCGGCGCGGCCCACGCTTGGATTGCGTCCTACCTGACAGGTCGCTCCTACCAGGTGGCGTGGCGAGAATCTGTCTCCGCACCACGTGCTCTCACCACTGGTGTCCCCCAGGGCTCTGTTCTAGGCCCTCTCCTATTCTCGCTATACACCAAGTCACTTGGCTCTGTCATATCCTCACATGGTCTCTCCTATCATTGCTATGCAGACGACACACAATTAATCTTCTCCTTTCCCCCTTCTGATAACCAGGTGGCGAATCGCATCTCTGCATGTCTGGCAGACATATCAGTGTGGATGACGGATCACCACCTCAAGCTGAACCTCGGCAAGACGGAGCTGCTCTTCCTCCCGGGGAAGGACTGCCCGTTCCATGATCTCGCCATCACGGTTGACAACTCCATTGTGTCCTCCTCCCAGAGTGCTAAGAACCTTGGCGTGATCCTGGACAACACCCTGTCGTTCTCAACTAACATCAAGGTGGTGACCCGTTCCTGTAGGTTCATGCTCTACAACATTCGCAGAGTACGACCCTGCCTCACACAGGAAGCGGCGCAGGTCCTAATCCAGGCACTTGTCATCTCCCGTCTGGATTACTGCAACTCGCTGTTGGCTGGGCTCCCTGCCTGTGCCATTAAACCCCTACAACTCATCCAGAACGCCGCAGCCCGTCTGGTGTTCAACCTTCCCAAGTTCTCTCACGTCACCCCGCTCCTCCGCTCTCTCCACTGGCTTCCAGTTGAAGCTCGCATCCGCTACAAGACCATGGTGCTTGCCTACGGAGCTGTGAGGGGAACGGCACCTCCGTACCTTCAGGCTCTGATCAGGCCCTACACCCAAACAAGGGCAATGCGTTCATCCACCTCTGGCCTGCTCGCCTCCCTACCTCTGAGGAAGTACAGTTCCCGCTCAGCCCAGTCAAAACTGTTCGCTGCTCTGGCACCCCAATGGTGGAACAAACTCCCTCACGACGCCAAGTCAGCGGAGTCAATCACCACCTTCCGGAGACACCTGAAACCCCACCTCTTTAAGGAATACCTAGGATAGGATAAAGTAATCCTTCTAACCCCCCCCCCCCCCCCCCCCCCCTTAAAAGAGTTAGATGCACTATTGTAAGTGGTTGTTCCACTGGATATCATAAGGTGAATGCACCAATTTGTAAGTCGCTCTGGATAACAGCGTCTGCTAAATGACTTAAATGTAAATGTTATGTTAGCTCACCACAATATCCAAAAAAACACAGCCATTTTTTCACAGCAAAGATACCTTTCACAAAACCCACAAATAGAGATAAAATGAATCACTAACCTTTGAACAACTTCATCAGATGACAGTCATATGACATCATGTTATACAATACATTTATGTTTTGTTCGATTATGTGCATATTTATAGCCACAAATCGTGGTTTTACATTGGCGCCATGTTCAGAAATGGCTCCAAAATAGCCAGAATAATTACAGAGAGCAACGTGAAATACAGAAATACTCATCAGAAAACTTTGATGAAAAATACATGTTGTACATATAATTAAAGATAAACATCTTGTGAATCCAGCCAACATGTCCGATTTTTTAAATGTTTTACAGCGAAAACACAACATATATTTATGTTAGCTCACCACAATATCCAAAAACACAGCCATTTTTTCACATCAAAGATGGCTTTCACAAAACCCACAAATAGAGATAAAATTAATCACTAACCTTTGAACAACTTCCTCAGATGACAGTCATATGACATCATGTTATACAATACATTTATGTTTTGTTCGATTATGTGCATATTTATAGCCACAAATCGGGGTTTTACATTGGCGCCATGTTCAGAAATGGCTCCAAAATAGCGAAAGTAATTACAGATAGCCACGTGAAATACAGAAATACTCATTATAAACTTTGATGAAAGATAACATATAATTAAAGATACACTGGTTCTTAATTAATGCAACCGCTGTGTTAGATTTAAAAAATAACTTTAGTAAAAAGCACAGCATGCAATAATCTGAGACAGCGCTCAGCCATTCTCCGCCATGTTGGAGTCAACAGAAATACGAAATTACATCATAAATATTCCCTTACCTTTGATGATCTTTCATCAGAATGCAGTGCCAGGAATCCTAGTTCCACAATAAATAGTTTTTTTGTTTTATAATGTCCATTACTTCTGTCGAATTAGCAACTTTGGCTAGCATGTGTAGTTCACGTGTCCATAGAACTTTACGCTAATGAACGAATACTTCAAAAAGTGATATTACAAATCAAATAAACTGGTCAAACTCAGTTGAGAATCAATCTTCAGGATGTTTTTCTCATATATATCCAATAACGTCCCAGACGAAGCATTTCTTCATGTCTATCTAACGCATTACAGACAAGGACATGACATTCCCAATGTGCGGGGCCGAGAACTGGCAATATGCCTGACCTGTCACTCCAAAGGCTCTCATTCGGTCCCACATCAGGCTAGACGCTTCATTCCACGTTCTACTGCCTGTTGACATCTAGTGGAAGGCGTATGAAGTGCATACAGATCCATAAATATAAGGCAATTGAATAAGCGATGCCTTTCACAGCGACCCATTTCAGAATTTTCACTTCCTGTTTGGAAGTTTGCCTGCCATATGAGTTCTGTTTTACTCACAGATATAATATTATGCATATCATATGATCTAGGACAGAGTACGAGGCCGTTTAATTTGGGCACCAATTCATCCAAAAGTGAAAATGTCGCCCCCTAGTTCTAAGAAGTTAATGCTCGCTTCTAGGCAAGCAACACTGAAGCATGCATGAGAGCACCAGTTGTTCCAGATGACTGTGTGATCACGCTCTCCGTAGCCATTGTGAGCAAGACTTTTAAACACGTCAACATTCACAAGGCCGCGGGGCCAGACGGATTACCAGGACTTGTACTCAAAGCATGCGAGGACCAACTGGCAAGTGTCTTCACTGACATTTTCAATATTTCCGTGACTGAGTCTGTAATACCTTCATGTTTCAAGCAGACCACAGTAGTCCCTGTGCCCAAGAAAGTGAAGGTAACCTGCCTAAATTACTACCGACCCATAGCACTCACGTCGGTAGCCATGAAGTGCTTTGAAATGCTAGTCATGGCTCACATCAACACCATCATCCCGGAAACCCTAGACCCACTCCAATTTGCATACGGCCCCCAACAGATCCACAGATGACGCAATCTCAATCGCACTCCACACTGCACTTTCCCACCTGAACAAAAGGAACACCTACAGTTGAAGTCGGAAGTTTACATACACTTAGGTTGGAGTCATTAAAACTCATTTTTCAGCCACTCCACAAATTTCTTGTTCGCAAACTATAGTTTTGGCAAGTCGGTTAGTACATCTACTTTGTGCATGACACAAGTAATTTTTCCAACAATTGTTTACAGACAGATTACTTCACTTATAATTCACTGTATCACAATTCCAGTGGGTCAGAAGTTTACATACACTAAGTTGACTGTGCCTTTATACAACTTGGAAAATTCCAGAAAATTATGTCAATGGTTTTAGAAGCTTCAGATAGGCTAATTGACATCATTTGAGTCAATTGGAGGTGTACCTGTGGATGTATTTCAAGGCCTACCTTCAAACTCAGTGCCTCTTTGCTTGACATCATGGGAAAATCAAAAGGAATCAGCCAAGACCTCTGAAAAAAAATTGGAGACCTCCACAAGTCTGGTTCATCCTTGGGAGAAATTTTCAAATGCCTGAAGGTACAACGTTCATCTGTACAAACAATAGTATGCAAGTATAAACACCATGGGACCACTCAGCCGTCATACCGCTCAGGAAGGAGACGCGTTCTGTGTCCTAGAGATGAACGTACTTTGGTGCGAAAAGTGCAAATCAATCCCAGAACAACAGCAAAGAAGCTTGTGAAGATGCTGGAGGAAACATGTACAAAAGTATCTGGTCTGATGAAACAAAAATAGAACTGATTGGCCATAATGACCATCGTTATGTTTGGAAGAAAAAGGGGGAGGCTTGCAAGCCGAAGAACACCATCCCAACCGTGAAGCACGGAGGTGGCAGCATCATGTTGTGGGGGTGCTTTGCTGCAGGAGGGCCTGGTACAATTCACAAAATAAATGGCATCATGAGGGAGGAAAATTATGTGGATATATTGAAGCAACATCTCAAGACATCAGTCAGGAAGTTAAAGATTGATCACAAATGAGTGTTCCAAATGTACAATGACCTCAAGCATACTTCCAAAGTTGTGGCAAAATGGACAACAATGCCAAGGTATTGGAGTGGCCATCACAAAGCCCTGACCTCAATCCTATAGAACATTTGTGGGCAGAACTGAAAAAGCGTGTGCGAGCAAGGAGGCCTACAAACCTGACTCAGTTACACCAGCTCTGTCATGAGGAATGGGCCAAAATTCACCCAACTTATTGTGGGAAGCTTGTGGAAGGCTCCCTGAAATGTTTGACTCAAGTTAAATAATTTAAAGGCAATGCTACCAAATATTAATTGAGTGTATGTAAACGTCTGACCCACTGGGAATGTGATGAAAGAAATAAAAGCGGAAATAAGTCATTCTCTCTATTATTATTCTGACATTTCACATTCTTCAAATAAAGTGGTGATCCTAACTGCCCTAAAACAGGAATTCTTACTAGGATTAAATGTCAGGAATTGTGAAAAACTGAGTTTAAATGTTTTTGGCTGTGTATGTAAACTTCATTAACTACAGCTCAGCGTTCAACACCATAGTGCCCACAAAGCTCATCACCAAGCTAAGGACCCTGGGACTAAACACCTCCCTCTGCAGCTGGATCCTGGACTTCCTGACGGGCCGTCCCCAGGTGGTAAGGGCAGGCAACACCACATCAGCCACAGTGATCCTCAACACGGGGCACCTCAGGGGTGCGTGTTTAGTCCCCTCCTGTACTCCCTGTTCACCCACGACTGCATAGCCAAGCACGACTCCAACACCATCATTAATTTTGCTGACGACACAACAGTGGTAGACCTGATCACCGACAACAATGAGACAGCCTATAGGAAGGAGGTCAGAGACCTGGCAGTGTGGTGCCAGGACAACAACCTCCCCCTCAACGTGAGCAAGATAACTTCTTATGGCTGCAATCCCGGTAACGGGATCGATATGACAAAAACGAAAAAAAGTGCAGGGCGCCAAATTCAAAAAAACAGAAATCTCATAATTAAAATTCCTCAGACATGCATGTGTCTTATATAATTTTAAAGGTAATCTTGTTGTTAATCCCACCAAAGTGTCCGATTTCAAATAGGCTTTTTAGCGAAAGCACTACAAACGATTATGTTAGGTCACCACAAAACCACAATAAGCACAGCCATTTTTTCCAGCGAAAGATAGCTTTCACAAAAACCAGAAAGAGAGATAAAATTAATCACTAACCTTTGATTATTTTCATCAGATGACACTCATAGGACTTCATGTTACACAATACATGCATGTTTTGTTTGATTAAGTTCATATTTATATAAATAAAATCTGAGTTTACATTGACGAGTTAGATTCACTAGTTGCAAAAACATCAAGTGACTTTGCATAGCCACATCGTTTCAACAGAAATACTCATCATAAATATAGATGATAATACAAGTTATACACATGGAATTATAGATATACCTCTCCTTAATGCAACCGCTGTGTCAGATTTCAAAAAAACTTTACGGAAAAATAAACCATGCAATAATCTGAGGCGGAGCTCAGAAAAATAGCCAAATTAGCTGCCATGTTGGACTCAACAGAAACCAGAAAATACATGATAAATGTTTTCTTACCTTTGATGAATTCATCAGAATGCAGTCCTAGGAATCCCAGGTCCACAATAAATGCTTGATTTGTTCGTTAATGTACGTTATTTATGTCAAATTAGCTACTTTGGTTCGCGCCTTCGGTAAACAATTCCAAAGTCAGAAAGCGCCTACACTATAACGTGACGAAATGTCCAAAAGTTCCGTAACAGTCAGTAGAAACATGTCAAATGATGTACTGAATCAATCTTTAGAATGTTGTTAACATACATCTTGAATAACGTTCCAACCGGAAAATTAAACTGACTTCAGAAGAGCGGTGGAACGGAGGTCCTCCTCATGTGAAGGCGCATGGTGAATGCGTGATCAGCCCGTGGAAGTGATTACTCATTCCTGTCTCCTTCGGCCCCCCTTCACATTAGATTCATCAGACAAAGTTCTATTGACTGTTGACATCTAGTGGAAGCCGTAGGAAGTGAAAACTCCTCAATGACTCGCTGTGATTTCAATGAGAGCTTGGTTGAAAATTGGCACCCCCAGAAAAAATACAAACAGGAAGTGGAACCTCTCAGGTTTTTGCCTGCCATGTGAGTTATGTTATACTCACAGACATAATTCAAACAGTTTTAGAAACTTCAGAGTGTTTTCTATCCAATATGAATAATAATATGCATATATTAGCAACTGGGAATGAAGTGCAGGCCGTTTAATATGGGCACCTCTGCGCACCTTTCATCCAAGCTACTCAATACTGCCCCTTTAGCCATAAGAAGATAAAGGAGATGATTGTGGACTACAGAAAAATGAGTACTGAACACGCCCCCATTCACACCGACGGGGCTGTAGTGGAGCAGGTCAAGAGTTTCAGGTTCCTTCGTGTCCACATCACCAACAAACTATGATGGTCCAAACACACCACGAAAGTCATGAAGAGGGCACGACACTGACTTTTCCCCCTCGAGAGACTAAAAAGATTTGGCATGGGTCCTCAGATCCTCAAAAAGTTCTCAGCTGCACCATTGAGAGCATCCCGACCGGTTGCATCACCGCCTGGTAAGGCGCTACAGAGGGTAGTGCGTACAGACTAGTACATCACTGGGGCAAAGCTTCCTGCCATCCAGGACCTATATACAGGTGGTGTCAGAGGAAGGCCCAAAAATTGTCAAAGACTCCAGTCACCCAAGTCATAGTGTCAGTCTAAAAGGCTCTTTAACAGCTTCTACCTCCAAACCAATAAGGACCTCGGCGTTACTCTGTACCCTGATCTCTCTTTTGACAAACATGTCAAGACTGTTTCAAGGACAGCTTTTTTCTATCTATGTAACATTGCAAAAATCTGAAATGTTCTGTCCAAAAATGATGCAGAAAAATGTATCCATGCTTTTGTCACTTCTAGGTTAGACTACTGCAATGCTCTACTTTCCGGCTACCCGGATAAAGCACTAAATAAACTCCAGTTAGTGCTAAACACGGCTGCTAGAATCCTGACAGAATTTTTTATCATATTACTCCAGTGCTAGCCTCCCTACACTGGCTTCCTGTTAAGGCAAGGGCTGAATTCAAGGTTTTACTGCTAACCTACAAAGCATTACATGGGCTTGCTCCTACCTATCTTTCCGATTTGGTCCTGCCGTACATACCTACACGTACGCTACGGTCACAAGACGCAGGCCTCCTAATTGTCCCTAGAATTTCTAAGCAAACAGCTGGAGGCAGGGCTTTCTCCTATAGAGCTCAATTTTTATGGAATGGTCTGCCTACCCATGTGAGAGACGCAGACTCGGGCTCAACCTTTAAGTCTTTATTGAAGACTCATCTCTTCAGTCAGGTCCTATGATTGAGTGTAGTCTGGCCCAGGAGTGTGAAGGTGAACAGAAAGGCACTGGAGCAACAAACCGCCCTTGCTGTCTCTACCTGGACGGTTCCCCTCTCTCCACTGGGATTCTCTGCCTCTAACCATATTACAGGGCCTGAGTCACTGGCTTACTGGTGCTCTTCCATGACGTCCCTAGGAGGGGTGCGTCACTTGAGTGGGTTGAATCACTGACGTGGTCTTCCTGTCTGGGTTGGCGCCCCCCCTTGGGTTGTGCCGTGGCGGAGATCTTTGTGGGCTATACTCGGCCTTGTCTCAGTATGGTAAGTTGGTGGTTGAAGATATCCCTCTACTGGTGTGGGGGCTGTGCTTTGGCAAAGTGGATGGGGTTATATCCTGCCTGTTTGGCCCTGTCCGGGGGTATCATCGGATGGGGCCACAGTGTCTCCTGACCCTTCCTGTCTCAGCCTCCAGCTAGGGTCAGTCTGTTATATCTGGAGTATTTCTCCTGTCTTATCCGGTGTCCTGTGTGAATTGAAGTATGCTCTCTCTAATTCTTTCTTTCTTTCTCTCGGAGGACCTGAGCCCTAGGACCATGCCTCAGGACTACCTGGCATGATGACTCCTTGCTGTCCCCAGTCCACCTGGCCTTGCTGCTGCTCCAGTTTCAACTGTTCTGCCTGCGGCTGTGGAACCCTGACCTGTTCACCAGACGTGCTACCTGTCCCAGACCTGCTGTATTCAACTCTCTAGAGAGTTGGCTATGAAAAGCCAACTGACATTTACTCCTGAGGTGCTGACTTGTTGCACCCTCGACAACTACTGTGATTATTATTATTTGACCATGCTGGTCATTTATGAACATTTGAACATCTTTGCCATGTTCTGTTATAATCTCCACCCGGCACAGCCAGAAGAGGACTGGCCACCCCTCATAGCCTGGTTCCTCTATAGGTTTCTTCCTAGGTTTTGGCTTCTACACCTGCTTTGCTCGCTGTTTGGGGTTTTAGGCTGGGTTTCTGTACAGCACTTTGAGATATCAGCTGATGTAAGAAGGGCTATATAAATACATTTGATTTGATTTGATAAAACTGCTGAACAATTAATCAAATGGCCACCCAGACTATTGGAATTGACCCCCCTTGGTTTTTACACTGCTGCTACTCACTGTTTATTATATATCCATATTCACTTTACCAATTACAAATTTACAAATTACCTCGACTAACCTGTAAACCCGCACATTGACTCTGTACCAGTACCCCCTTGTCACGCCCTGACCATAGAGAGCCTGTTATTCTCTATGTTGGTTAGGTCGGGGTGTGACTAGGGTGGGTCATCTAGGCAATTATATATCTATGTTGGCTTGGTATGATTCCCAATCAGAGGCAGCTGTTTATAGTTGTCTCTGATTGGGGATCATATTTAGGCAGCCATTTCCCGTTTGTGGGATCTTGTCTATGTATAGTTGCCTGTGAGCATTATATTAGCTTCACGTTTCGTTTGTTCGTTTTGTTGTTTTGTTCTTTAAAGTTTTCTATTCCAAAATGGAAACATACCACGCTGCATCGCTGCATCTTGGTCCAGTTATTATGACGATCGTGACACCCCTGTACAGCGCCTGATTATTGTTATACTATTGTGTTACTTTTTTATTCTTTTTTTAACTTTAGTTTATTTAGAAAATATTTTTTTAAGCCTTATTCCTTAAAACTACTTTGTTGGTTAAGTAAGTAAGCATTTCAAGGTAAGGTCCACAGCTGTTGTATTTGGTGTATGTGACGAATAGAATTTGATTAGATTGCAAATAACTATAATAGACACATCTTTGTGCCATTCGCATGAGTACTAGAGAGGAATTTACACAAATAACTTCAACAAATCTTCAGCCTTCACCAACCAGACGCACAGAAAAATCAGGTGGCGACCCCCTGCAATCTATACCCACTGAATTGCCCTGCACTATAACAATCACACATGATTACATTACCCAAAGAGAAAATCAAGGCAATGACTTTGAAAATTGCTTGACAACTGAATTGAAATGACTGTTCTTGTGTAAGGTGTCATGACGCTGGCCTGTGGGTAAGGTTTATGACCCCTCCATAAATACCTTTCTCACTTTCCTCTCTCTCTTGACTCTACAGAGGGACTCTTGAATAGCCTTTGTTAAACAGAGTCTGGGGAACATCAAAGAAGTTGGGGGGAAATGAACCATATTTGGTAATCCGACCAGTTGAATATATGCGTTGGTACTTAATGAATATGATGTCAGTTCGGTTGTCATCTGAGACATTCTTATCAATGATAGGATGACAAACTCTACAGTGGAAAGTCTACACATTATAGTTATCAGATTCACATGGAATTGTTGTGCAATTTAAATGTTTGAATATAAAATTATTGGTGAAAAGATTAAATGTAATTTTAACTTCCAAATGAGAGATTTGGGTTTTCATAAGGTTAGGGCTCTGCTCAATCAGTGGCCCGCCCCTGTGAAGAGACATGGGTTATAAAACTATGAAAACACACCCTTCTCCCTACACTATATAAAGCCCTTGACGAAAATGTAACCTCCTGTTACGAGGACGTGAGGACGACGGTCCATACGTTAAAAAGGACTAACATGTCAACTACAGAACTAAGCCAACCTCAGCGTGAGCTTCGGTTGTGAATGGTATGAACTTTGAACTCTTATTCACTAAAGAAGTGAGACATCCTAGCCGTTGAGTTAGCAACAGCAGCTGTAAACGTGGGCTAGGAAAGGACAGACAGGGTATCCCGTCTACCACACAACGACGACACTACAACGTATCCCGTTCACCACCAGAGATACTCTTCAAAGGACAAAGGACTCTGTTGGGCAACACGGCCTTCCATCTACCACCAACCTATTGAAGCGCAGCTCAGAGTAAATATTTCTTACATTTTCCTTTTCCAAATGGGCGGTAATTTAGAATGCATAAGATTCAGTATTTACGGTAGAGTAGCTGCCTACGGCCCGATAGAGACATCGCTTCTCCCTTTGTTCTTCAGTCTTCCCGCTCTTTCACTCAAACCCAGCCCCCTTTTCTTTGTGTAACCAGCTGTCATATCTGTTCCATCCGCTAGGGACGTTTTCCTTTGTGACATCATTTGTAATCAAGGTATGATTCATTCTGTGTATATGTAATTCTGTGTGATTAGTTAGGTATTTAGTAAATAAATAATTAAACCCAATTTTGTATTGCTGATTCAACTTGTTAGCCAGGGTTCGTGAAGATAACAAAGAATTTACAACTTTCAGATGAGACTGAAATAAGGTGACGATTAATATTGACTGCTATTGATGTAAAATATTACTAGGTCTTTAAGAGTTTATTCGGAAGATAACAGCTCTATAAATATTATTTTGTGGTGCCCCGACTTTCTAGTTAATTATATTTACATGATTAGCTCAATCAGGTAATATTAATTACGGAGAAAGGATTTTATAGAATAGCATGTCATATCACTTAATCCGGCATAGCCAAAGACACGACAAAGGGCAAGGAGAAATTACAATAAACATGGCCAAAAGTCCCAGACGACTTGTCATTACATAAAGAGGGAAGAAAGTAAAAGAAAACACCCATTGAAAAACAACATTGTATCATCTATTATACAATGGGCAGATGGCAGGTAGCCTAGTGGGTAGAGTGTTGGGCCAGTAACCGAAAAGTTGCTATTTCAAAGAGCCGATAAGGTGAAAAATCTGTCAATCTGCCCTTGAGTAAAGGCACTTAACCATAAAGGCTCCAGGGTCGCCGTCGATAATGACTGATCTTTGGCTGTGACCCCCCTCTCCGAGGGTGTTGGGATATGCAAAAAATACATTTCACACTTCACACTTGTACTGGTTACCCACTTGTACATGTAGTGAAACAATACAAATATAAGCACTCCCTATTTTACCTTTTGAAGTCCAGTCCTATCATAAAAATCTGTATGTAACTTCTAAATGAGCCAAACCCTGACAGCACCTAGGCTTTATTTCATGTCATCCTCACCTCTTCTTTTAGACCTTTGATTATAGATACTCTATGTGATTCAAAGTTGGATCTTGAGGCTAATGTAATGACAGCTCTGTGAGTGAACATACTGTACATGGGTTTTGTATGACCGGATCAGTCAATCAAAGGAAACAGAAAATGAGGCAGAATAGCCTAAGGTAAAGAGGCATAATATGTAATGTTCATGTTGGATGCACAGCAACTTGGCCCTAATCTAAGTCACTACAAGCTATACTTAAGCACCTTTCTCTGCTGCAGTGATAAATAATTGAGCATTATGTTGTATACTGAATCATAGAAACACTGCACATGTTGTATCCTTTCCAAAACATATTATTTTGGAAATTGGTATTTTAAGCTACATTTGCATAGTTTTACATTCAACATACCTTTCAATTGACTTGTGTGTCGCGTTGGTATATAATAAATGAGGCCCTACAATTGCAGGTTGATTCCATTCCAAAACGCTATATTTCCATTTTGAGAAACGTTGGTAATTGGCTTTACTGTTTAAAGAAATGATGAAAGAGATTGGTGTGCTTTTTCACTATTTAATCATGGCATGGGGTTGTTCAATGACTGTCACACGCTGATCTGTTTCACCTGTCTTTTTGCTTGTCTCCACCCCCCTCCAGGTATCGCCCATCTGCCCCATTATCCCCTGTGTATTTATACCTGTGTTCTCTGTTTGTCTGTTGCCAGTTCGTCTTGTCTTGCCAGGTCTTACCAGCGTGTTTTCCCATCTTCCTGTTTCTCAAGTTCTGTTTCCTAGTTTTTCTCGGTTCTGACCATTCTGTCTTCCCTGAGCCTGCTTACCGTCCTGTATCTGCCTGACTCTGACCTGATCACGAACCTCTGCCTGTCCTCGACCTGCCCTTTGCCTGCCCCGTGTTTATAATAAATTATCTGAGAACTACTATCCGCCTCCCGTGTCTGGGTCATATCCCGAGTCGTGATAATGACAGACATGAATGTTTAAAACCTATCACTTGATGGTTTCATTTCAGAGACAAATAATCATGTTTTTTTTTGCTAAATGCAATATATCCGCATCACTCTCAGAGAAATAAATACTGGCTTTATACAGTCAAATGTAACAAACAGCTACATTTGTAATAAAGAACTGTACAAATATGATGAAAAATCTGAGAACAGTAACATTTTACACACATGAAGGAACCCATAAGTAAACATTTCTGATGAAAAAACACAAATGTGAAAAATTGGTGGATATAGCATTTTGGAAATAAACTCTTCAAATGTATGTTTGGCAAAAGTACAAATACAAGACACTAAAGGTTTGACCAAAAAACAACACGTTTGGATTGTCATGTTCATGACACATCATGAAATAATAAAATGTGCTGCCAGAAGAACCATCCCTCTTCATCGTCAACCCACATCCCATCAGTTGAGAGAATGCCAGGCCTACAGTTGACATGAATGTAGATTTGACTGTGGTGCTGAGATGAAAGCTGTTCATCCCTGGACTCTTGTGTGGGGCATATGAGCTCCCTGCAGACATCACTACAATGCCTGATTAACTGACCAGGTTAAGTGTCTTGCACTGGAGGGCATAACGACAGTATGTGCCACCAGGGAGAGACCAACCCTCCAACACCCAGCAGGCCTTTGGAGTAGCAACTTGTCCATTCCTTGAAGTAGAGAACCAGCCCCGGTGACCACTTCAGTCCAAATGATGTCCTACCACGGTGGGGGGATAGCAGACTGTGAAGGTAGGAGCCAATCACACAAGGAAATGGGCAGAATGTGTCACAACAGCCTAGCAGAGGGAAGCAGTGAGTCATCTTGATTCAAACAAACCCATCTCACATTCAAAATGAACGAGAGAAATAGAAAAGGAGGGAGAAATAGTACCGCGCACATTAAAGCAACTTAAAGAAAATCAAATTTGAAGGCCAAAGTTCAAAGACTTTGCAATCAGTGGTTGATGGTGAGTCTAAATGGGTTGACACTGGGGATTTCTCAGAGCTGAGCTCTGTGTAGATCCAGATTCTTCTGGGAGGGGATTATTTCTCTGAGGTACTTAACACTCAGCTCTGGTGACAGATTCCTCAGTTTCCTCTGGTTATGTTTGCTCTACAGTATCAAGAAGGTTAAGTTCAGCCCAATAATAAACATTCAATTAATTTACTGCATGGCATGATGCCTTTTACTTTATGCCCCTCCCTATTGAGATTTCTATTACACATACTGTACACTGCAGTTATAGAAAGGTCCCACCTAGAAAATCTTGCACCACAAAAGACCACTAAGTGCACTACATTTAACCCTAAAAGGTTCCACTTTAGCATACATTCTTTTCACCCTCTTTTGGAAATACACGGTGGAGGGAGGGCTGGTGTTATCTAGGCGACAGGGACAACACCATCTTCAACAGGGTAAAGGACACTTTCACCATGTGATGTTGTGCTTCTCCATCCGGGTGGGTCTAGAGCGGCTCTAAGTGCCACACCAGGTTCAGGGTTAGGTCAAGTTCTATTGGAGGGAGACCTTCAGGGCACTATTTTTATTTCCTTGAGCCCCCAGATCCCTCCCTGCTGCCTGCTGTTCTATTGACTCTCCATTTCCACAGAGAGGGGCTATGGTGATGTCACGCTGCTGTTCTATTGCAGCTCCATGGCTGGAGCCTGATACTTTCCTCCTAGCTGTGTGTAGCTGTGTGTCCACTCCTGTTTGGAAATGGTGGTGTCGTTCCTTTCGCCCACCTATACACACGGAAATGTATGTGTAGGTAGCTGACTGATAAATCCCTGGTGTGTGTTCAATATGTTCTCAGCAACACCCGGGTGATTAATATATTATGGACTGACGAGTCATTAGTTGAATGTCATCCGCTGAGTGTGTGTACTGACGGGGCCTTGGCTTTTAAGTCATCTCTCTACATGAAAGAAGACTTTTAGTTAGACCCATGTTAACCACGCTGTAATTTAATAACGTGCTGTATTTTGATAGAGAACTCCATTGAATAAATGACCTGCGAACCTCTTGCCCTCTCATAATTTAAAATATTCACATACTGAAAACTTAAGAGGACTACAGCAGGCCTATCTGTATGGATGGCTTGTAATTTTGAAATAGCGTACATCACTTCGGCTCACTGGTCCACACATGCAATAAATACCATTTTTGCCTCTAGTTCATTTTGAAATAGATTGGCCAATCTACAATCAGTCATCATAGTGGATCCTTCTAGTAAAGTCAATTTCCCCAAATCACAATGCAAAATCATATGCACTGAGTATACCAAACATTAGGAACACCTTCCTAATTTTCAGTTGCACCCCCTTTTGCCCTCAGAACAGCCTCAATTTGTCGGGACATGGACTCTACAAGGTGTTGAAAGCGTTCCACAAGTTGGCTGGATGTCCTTTGGGTGGTGGACCGTTTTTGATACACACAGGAAGCGTTGAGCGTGAAAAACCCAGCAGCATTGCAGTTCTTGACACAAACTGGTGGCGCTGGCACCAACTACCATAACCTGGTCAAAGGCACTTAAATATTTTGTCTTGCCCATTCAACCTCTGAATGGCACACATACACAATCCATGTCTCAATTGTCTCAAGGCTTAAAAATCCTTCTTCAACCTGTCTCCTCCCCTACATTTACACTGACTGAAGTGGATTTAACAAGTGACATCAATAAGGGATCATAACTTTCACCTGGATTTACCTGGTCATTCTGTCATAGAAAGAGCAGGTGTTCTTAATGTTTTGTACACTCAGTATATGTCTTACTCAGCAAGACAATGATGGTCTCTATCTTTATGGGTCCAGAATATGTTAAAACGTACAAGTGATATTAGTCAATCCTTTGATTAACCAACCCAACCCTATTAACACTCCAAGCCCATACCCACCATGAGCAATGGGCAGAGAATGTCAAAACCTGTTCTTTATGCAGCAGAAGTAGAGCCACAGCTTGTGATTGATCTTAGCACCCTTTGCATGCTAATTCCTCCAGACTTTGTCCTTCAGAACCGTGCCGTTAATAATGAATGCAGAACGACTATATGCCAATGGCTGGGGTGAGCGGCATAGCTGTAAATCACTGAAACATAGCACTGGATTTGCAAGCTCTAACACTAATTTTTATCCTCCATCTAAGATTTAGGCTAGGTGCCGTTCAACTTTCCCCACAAAAATCATGTTTTGTGATGTTACATTTATCCTCCCCAGAGGCTCTGCAACAAGATGCAGGAAATCAGTGGAATGTGTTCATGTATTCATAGCTTATACCATAGATGCTGCACAGCATTCCAACTGTTTGCGGCCAACCTTCCCGAAACCACTTCCACCCTGACGGAAAGACACAGGATCCATACTCAGTCAGTTATGAAGATCAGCAGGAAATAACCTTCCTCTCTAAACCGCTGACATTTTACCCAATCTTTAGGGGGTTTTAAACAATGGCATAAACTGCAGTACATTCAGTACATTCTGACATTGTCAGAGCGTACAAAAGAGATTCCTCACATTATTGTCAGTCTACTGTGTACAAATGAAAGGAGAGGCAAATTAGTAGACTGGGTTGCAACAATGCAGTTCAAACACGTTCCTCTACTATGAGCCTGTATCTTTAATGCATGTTCATAAATGGAGACAACTTGGCCCTGTTCCAAATTTAGATTCACACAGAAACAAGTCTTCTGACAGCAACACCATTTGCGTCATTCCCACCCTGGATGCAGCTTCATTAGTGGGCTGTGGAATCGGCTGATAAGACACCATGCTGAAAGCAAGACATTCACTTATTCCTATGTGTGATCTCAGAAAAGATACAGTCTGAAGGGAATGATAATAGTTAACATGTAAATACTGCATGTTGTGTGCACTATGAGTACCCAGAATAAATTAGCTACAGACTCCTTAGCTGGTGCCTGGAGACTTTTTCCTCATCTCAAGCACTTAACAAACTTTAAGAAGTTAAACAAACACAAGTTACATATCACTGATTAAACAATTAGTAATAGGACTTGCAATTGGTTAAAGAAAATTGTGATAAATAAAAAAGTATACCAGTTTCATTTAAGGACCAACAAATGTACAGTTGTGCCATACAGATGGCAAAATAGTTGGGGAGAGATTTTCGATGTACCGATTCCATGGCACATGGTTTATTTACTGATACACATAATGACGCCGGATTCAAAACGTACAGTTTTTCAATTTCAATTATTATACAGATTTTGCTGCGAAGAGACAGAGTCATTAGATCATTTGTTTTGGTACTGTTGGGTTCGACATTTTGAACATTGAGATATTAAATAAATGATAGAGAAGAAGCATAGAATCAAAGGAGAGAGTTAAAGGTTCTCTGTAGAAAGCCAGAAGGCTTTGGAATGTGTTTGATGGAGGAGAGGAGAGCGACGTGTTGATATAGGGAAGACAGATGGATATCTGTGGACTAGGTGAAGGAGGGGTTGAGGTCAGCAAATGAGGGGTGAGGTCAGTTCCCCTTAAGGGAGTAATCAGGGTTTATTATCCTGTTCCTGTTGGGCATAAACTGTAAGGATTGGAGAGAGGGAGTGTCTTAAGTGGGATTTAAATATCTGGATGGGACAAATTTTGGGTTGTCTGATTACAGCTGTACAGAACCTTTGGGAAGAATTAAACTTGGTTAAAGCTTCTCTAGTGTCCGTGGGTTATTTACTCTGAAAAATAAGAACCTAACAGTACTATCCTTATGTAGCTTGTTTTTAGTCGCAGGTTCAGGGATGGCTGAGGAATTGCAACATTTAACTGGAGTTAACTCTGCAAATAGCACTGCTGGGTGATCGGAAAAGTCACTGTCAATTGATCAATAATATAATAATACTCTTGGCAAAAATGTTTATCTTTAATTTACAATCTGTAGAAACTATGAGAATAGAAAGATTCAGAACATTTGTGAAACATCACAGTTGAAAAATACATATATAAATAAAAACTGGATGGTCTTCAGAGATAGATGGGAGGGGTTGAGGGTAGCTGAAGGATGGGATTAAAAACAAACAAAAGATAACTATTGTAAAATATACTGCGTCCGTAAAATGTATATATAGTGCATTCGGAAAGTACTCAGACCCCTGACTTTTTCCACATTTTGTGACATTACAGCCTTATTCTAAATTGGATTAAATAATATTTTTTTCCTCATCAATCTACACACAATACCCCGAAAACAGGTCTATAGAATTTTTTGCAAATGTATAAAAAATAAATAAAAAAATACCTTATTTAGTATTCAGACCCTTTGCTATGAGACTCAAAATTGAGCTCAGGTGCATCCTGTTTCCATTGATCATCCTTCTACAACCTGATTGGAGTCCACCTGTGGTAAGTTCAATTGATTGGACATGATTTGGAAAGGCACACACATGTCTATATAAGGTCCCACAGTTGACAATGCATGTCAGAGCAAAAACCATACCATGAGGTCGAAGGAATTGTGCGTAGAGCTCCGAGACAGGATTGTGTCGAGGCACAGATCTGGGGAAGGGTACCAAAAATGTCTGCAGCATTGAAGGTCCCCAAGAACACAATGACCTCCATCAATCTTAAATGGAAGAAGTTTGTAACCACCAAGACTCTTCCTAGAGCTGGGCCGCCCTGCCAAACTTAGCAATCGGGGGAGAAGGGCCTTGGTCAGGAAGGTGACCAAGAACCGATGGTCACTCTGACAGAGCTCCAGAGTTCCTCTGTGGAGATAGGAAAACCTTCCAGAAGGACAACCATCTCTGCAGTACTCCACCAATCAGGCCTTTATGGTAGAGTGGCCAGACGGAAGCCACTCCTCAGTAAAAGGCGCATGACAGCCCGCTTGGAGTTTGTCAAAGGGCACCTAAAGGACTCTCAAACCATGAGAAACAACATTCTCTGGTCTGATGAAACCAAGATTGAACTCTTTGGCCTGAATGCCAAGCGTCACGTCCGGAGGAAACATGGCACCATTCCTACGGTGAAGCATGGTGGTGGCAACATCATGCTGTGGGGATGTTTTTCAGCGGCAGGGACTGGGAGACAAATCAGGATCGAGGGAAAGATGACCAGAGCAAAGTACAGAGAGATCCTTGATGAAAACCTGTTCCAGAGTGCTCAGGACCTAAGACTTTGGCAAAGGTTCACCTTCCAACAGGACAACGACCCTAAGCACACAGCCAAGACAATGCAGGAGTGGCTTTGGAACAAGTCTCTGAATGTCCTTGAGTGGCCCAGCCAGAGCCCGGACTTGAACCTGATCCAACATACCTGGAGAGACCTGAAAATAGCTGTGCAGGGACGCTCGCTATCCAACCTGACAGAGATTGAGAGTATCTGCAGAGAAGAATTGGAGAAACTCCCCAAATACAGGTGTGCCAAGCTTGTAGCGTCATACCCAAGAAGACTTGAGGCTGTAATCACTTCCAAAGGTCCTTCAACAAAGTACTGAGTAAACTGAATACTTATGTAAATGTGATGTTACATTTCTTTTGTTTCTATAAATTTGCAAAAATGTCCAAAAAACTGTTTTTGCTTTGTCATTATGGGGTATTGTGTGTAGATTGATGAGGGGGGAAAGTATTTAATCCATTTTAGAATAAGGCTGTAACAGAACACAATGTGGAAAAAGTCAAGAGGTCTGAATACTTTCCGAATGCGCTGTGGTATGTATAAGCTAGAAGTAGAAGCCTAATAGTTGTTATCCATTAGTTTACGCCAATTAGGGGAGGGGAGGTAGGGTTAGGGGAAAATAATAAAGGACAATATATATTTAAAATAATATATACATTTATAAAAAATATATAAGAGGGATTGGAATGGATGCAGACAATTACATTGATAGAAGCAACACTCTATATGTAATATTAAAGCTGATCCACCCCCTAAAAATGTTTAAATAAATTGGACTTGCACCAAATGTTGTAGAATGATCTTCTGAACATTTACTGTCTCTGAAAAATTGCCAGTGCCATCACTGATGGATATATATTTTTTTTACTATTGTTTGTATTTCAAAATCTCTCTGGGGGGAGTGCAATCTTGTATGAATCACATTACGCAAAGATACATTTTGCTTTCGCTTATCTGATTGACAGTATGTAAAATGATCCAAGCTTCATTAGTTAAACACTCTGAAAGAGGCACATATGCAGCTCTGTTAAATGAGTTCCAATTTTGGTCATATTAGTGCTGTCCCCTTCAATGTAGTCTGTATGTAACAGCTGTCCAGAGAAGACAAAAAAACTGGACTCTGCAACAGATGTGTTCTTACCTCGTAACTCTCTTGCGTTATGTTTTTAAAGAAATTCAAGCCAGCGGTCCCAGGTGATTGGTGTTTATTCTGACGATAGACACAAGGAAGCACATTAAATGTGCAGAACAACAATATGTTGATGGCTGTAGATTCATGATTCGTCTGTTAGCATGAAAATAACTGTGAATTAGCAGAGAGCTAATGTGACCATTACAATTAAAGCATGCTAGCTAACTCGTACGTACAGGAATCAGACATACAAAAGCACATCACAGGAAGTTCCCAATATCTAACAGGTATCGTACATGTACACACATCAGGACATGTACATCGTGAACTCGTATAGATTGTAAATATGAATATAGAATACAGTACTTGAGAACGTGACCTACCATCTGCCTGTCAATATCAGACTGGGAAGAATTTACGTTTGCGATCTCCCACTATCTGCTAGCATGACCAATGGCATAACATCTTATAGATACAGTATGTAAATTCAACAAACCAATAGGAAAACATAAACATCAAATACATATTTCTGCAGTTTCAATTGGAAACATAACCAACGCTGTTACATTTACAGTACAATAACTATACAACACAATAGCTAAACTGTCATTGCATTTGCGATGGAACAGTGGTACATTACACAGATAAAAGAGTCTGCGTAACACGGCAAATATTCCCAAATCCTCCACATTAAGTCATTGAAATTCTGAGACACAGTTTGGACACAGTCAAGTACACCAAGGATGGATGTGCTGATGATCATGAGCAGATAGCTGAAACAATGTTGATTTCCTGACAAAAACAAGGGCACCTTCTATGTCAGTCAATGGTGGAGGGAAACACAGAAACATGGCTTCAGCAGGATTTTACCCTCTGAATGGTGTCCATCTCTCAAATGTAATGGCTTAGAAAATGTAGACGTCTTTAAAAGGCAATGGGTGTCTCAGTCATATGGGGTCACTTAACAAACCTCACCCTGATGACTTTTCCAGCTCAATCTACCCCATCTGACTGTGGTAGTCACTAACTCACTAACCTTCTTGATAGTATCTAACCTTTCCCTGTCACTTGCATGGTTACATGACTCAGAGTAGAAATATTTAATAAATGAAATGGATTTATGTATGGTCATAATACAGACACCAATAAAAATACAAAGTATATAGATAGACCCTCACAACCACAAACCACAACCAAAACATGTTCTCATTAGTTTGTCTGCAAGATTTACCTCCATTAGCCAGCTTATGCTGTAGCTTATAGCCTTTCAAAGCTTCTTAACGAGTAAGCTCAAAACGGACCTAGTTATTCAAGGACAGCCCCCATCTCTGGCTGATGATGGTGAGTCTTTCAAATCAAGCTCCTCTAGATTTAGAAAATAAAAATAAAAATTCAATGTTATCTACAGTATGTTACAAAGTTCACACATTCACAGAAAAACTTTTCTGTACTGAGACACACCTTAAAGGCTTAGTGCAATCAAAAATGTGATTTATCTGTGTTTTATATTTCCACACTATGAGGTTAATACTGTGAAATTTTGAAAATGATGATAAAACCGTTTTGGTGTAAGAGCTGTTGAAATAGACCAATAAGAATAACCTCTCTGCCAAGAATAGCTAGTTTTCAATCTTCCCCTTCCCACTCAGACCACTCCCAGACAGTCCATTCTTGCTTGAGAAATTGCTATTTGCTAAGAAGCAATTTTTGTTTCTTTTTGACCATGAAAACATTCACATTAAGGTAGTTAATTGTTACCCAGAAATAATTTGATCTTGACATAAAAACGGCTGCATTGGACATTTAAGAAATTAAAGTTGAATACATTAGTCTGTCATTCATCTCAACTGTTTCAAAGGGACAAAATGACTTTTGCTGAGATGAACATTGGCATCAGTTAATCTGCTGTATCCTTACTGGGTTTCTCGGCCCTAAGATTTTGCATTTCAACATATTCCCATCTGATATTCTTCACACGGATCTGATAGGACAACACAAATCAAATAGACTGAAGATTGAGAATGGTCATTGGCTTCTTTTTGAATTTTGAATATTGAGAGCGATTTTGTTTTAAGTTAATTGCTCTTGAACTTCACTGAGACATTGTATCAATACAATATTTCATATCTAATTTGTGCTGATGGCAATCCCCTATGAGATACATAAACTTGACTGCTGTTTAAATGTGTTGCCATAATAAGTTCCAGACATTTAAATACTGTTAACTGGATGGAAGAACTTCCCAGCGTGAGCTTGTGGAAAAACAGGCAACCTTGCATGACCTTGTGGAATGTCATGGTTACCTTATATGCTACGTTTAAGTTGCTCCCCCCCCTTCTCCTAAGTCTAGCAGTCATGCAGTACAGCCCTAGCTAGCTGCAGATGGGAATTTAGGACACAGTCTGGGATGAAAGTGGTAAATGATTTCAATTGATAAATATACTGTAGGAACCTGTGTGATAGATAGTGTGACGATAGTCTATGTCGTCCTCCTCATCGGACGAGGAGAGGCGAGAAGGATCGGACCAATATGCAGAGTGGTTAGTTTCCATGGTAATTTAATAGACACGAAAACAATATGCGATACAAAATAACAAATGAAACTACCGTGACAGTCCCGTGTGGCGAAACACTAACAAGGAACAAACACCCACAAACCACACGTGAAACCCCGGCTGCCTAAGTATGATTCTCAATCAGGGACAACGATTGACAGCTGCCTCTGATTAAGAATCATACCAGGCCGAACACAAAAACCCCAACATAGAAAACACACATAGACAACCCACCCCAACTCACGCCCTGACCATACTAAATAAATACAAAATAAGGGAAAATAAGGTCAGGAACGTGACAGATAGATCAAATCAAATGAATGAAACCACCACCAAGCAATGTTTTTACTCCAGTCAACACACATTGAACATGATGAATCTTAACATCTACATGTAGTCTTTCATGATTACGCAGATGTTCTACTCATATGCCTCTGAGCAAAGGTGGGAGGTAGACACAACTTTGCTTGCATGTCACAAATTATGAAAATACATGTAAGGGAGCAAAGAAACAGGAAAATGAGACTCAGAGCCCTGTTTGGAGCTTTTAGTCAAATTTCAAATGACCTTAATCGCTGCGAGTAGATTCACAGTCAGGTCACACTGCCCCTACAACAATAATAATATCAGCCTCTATTCCCTCTTCTCACTGAATTGCCTGCTTAGGTAGTTTATCAGCTGTCATGCTGACACACTTACAGCTCAATGTAGTCATCACCTGATTATTTGATAAACTCCCATATGAACATTGGGATTCACCGTGAACCTCACTAGCCAGCCAAGTGAATGCAATTGTCAAAACCTCCAGGTAAATCTAATTTGATTCGAAGGATGAAGAGTTTAAAATGAAGACGTACTCCCAGTTACATGTGATGTGATCTCAAAATAAATGAGTCATTTGCATGCTGATGTGATGTGACTGCAATTCAGGATGAGTGGACTGTGTTGGATGGACTGACATACAATGCCCCCCCTGCAGGAACTGTATGCCTTGAACCTATTCAGGGAACCTAAGCATACATTTGTAATAATTATGAGGAGCTATGGAGAAAATGTGAAAACGGTGATAATGGTTTTGCATTTTAAGAGGTAGATTAAGGTTTATAGATTTAGGTTTTTTAGATTTAGGTTTATAGAATCACTGGAGAAGAAACCTGGAGGCGTAATAAATATATACTGCCATGCCTCAACATTATGCAGTCAAACAAGCAAATTAAAGGTGCATTGTGCAGAAATTACTCCGCCATTTCCTGTTTGCTAAAATTCTAATTGTTTGCCTAATTTCAGTTTGTGAAAAAACAAGCAATTATAGTGTCGAGAATCATTGTACCATCTAAACCGCTGTGAAATAACTTTTCCATAACCAAAAATATAGCATTTTCAACTGATGCAAAAACTAAACTTAAGAACGGAAGCAAAGAAATAGCGCACATAGAACAGATCTACCGCTTCTTAGACTTAGACTATAGACAGATCTATAACTCACATTTCTATGTGAATTTGGTCAGGCCACCCAAAAAGTTACATATTGCAGCTTTAATCATGAATTGGATGACAACAATACATTTCAGCAAAGCCCAGCAAAATTATAATTATGGCTGGAAATAGGAAATATGTGCATACTTTGCATACTAATGCAATGCTTTATGTACAAATGGATTCCTGAATCTACTTAATGTTGACTTTATGAGTTGTCTCCATACAGTTCAGTAACCCTTTAGCACGTGATAATTAGACCATTAAGTGTGAAGCCAAACTTTTACTTGTAGAAAAACACCAGAATTATGCTTCCTTTTTAGTTACCTCTCGATGCCAGATATGACAATTCTATAACTGTTAGGCTACTATTAATTTGGAGTGTTTTTGATTACTCAGCCAAACTAAAGCAAGTGGCTCACAGTGATAGCTCAAATTCTTTCATGGTTAGTATCCTTGTAATCAAGAGTTACAGAGCCATCTATATTTGGGAGACCGATGAGAGACCAGATGCTTCTTTAAAGTGGTTTTGGAGTGCCAGTAGGAGGCACTCTTTCCTCTGGTCTAAACAAATACTGTATATACCAATGTCCCAGAGCAGTGATTGGGGTCATTGCCCTGTGTAGGGTGCTGTCTTTCAGATGGGACATTAACCAGGTGTCCTGACTCTCTGTGGTCACTAATGATTTCATGGCACTTATCATAAGAGTAGGGGTGTTAACCCTGGTGTCCTGGCTAAATTCCCAATCTGGCCCTCATACCATCATGGCCACCTAATCATCCCCAGCTTCCAATTGGCTCATTCATTCCCCTCCTCTCCCCTGTAACTATTCGCCAGGCCATTGCTGTAAATGAGAATGTGTTCTCAGTCAACTTATCTGGGATATAAAGGGAAAATAAATACAAAATAAATATGTATTAATAACCTTTTTACACTAACAAGATTCCTCTGAAATTTGACTGTGAAATATGTTTGCTCAGATAATTTAAAAATGTGCTTATTTGTAATGCAAGCATCTCTGAAAGGCACAGCCTAATTTGCTATCCACTAAATTGAATGAGTAACATGATAAACAGTATTTAAACAAATTGGGATCTACTGTACATATATTTAGAAAGCCATTCACCATCAGAGAACTGAATGCAAAATATAATTTTCTGTGTGATACAGAAAAAGGTCAGATCAGAAGGAAATATGGCATTCACAGTGGAATATAGCTGTTTCTTGATCATCCAGGATGGAATAGAGCTGTTTCTTGATCATCTCTACAATATAAGTCATATACCATTTTCCACAGGGTATGCTATCCATCATTAAACGTTCAATGTGTCTGAGAAGTTGGTTTGAAGTGCTGAATCCAGCCCAAAGCTAAAAGTCTAGGCGCTTCATGCCAGCCTGGCCTTGTCACTGAACAATGTCTCAAAAAATACAATTTAAATGTCTAACACTAAAGCTGGAGATCAGACTGACTTGAGACTGGAAGCTATTGTTATCCTAGTGTCAAGAGAAGCTATTTCTGAGAGCCCATTACAAACCAGGTCAGTATGACCAAGCTACATTTTCATTTAAGACAGAAAGTGCTGTGCTGTGTCCGTATCTGTGCTCAGGCAAAAAAATG
Source organism: Salvelinus alpinus (assembly GCF_045679555.1). Taxonomy (NCBI): domain Eukaryota; kingdom Metazoa; phylum Chordata; class Actinopteri; order Salmoniformes; family Salmonidae; genus Salvelinus; species Salvelinus alpinus. The sequence continues at coordinate 1,646,329 of NC_092107.1, forward strand.
GTGGAGCTTTGGGCTCATCAGCCATATGGTGAGGGCACTGATTAGGGCGTAGCCTTGCTGAGAAGAACACCATCCCCTAAGTAAAATAAATATGGAGGTGCATCTGTTTGGTTTGATCCACATCTTTCCAACGTCCTTATCTGATTCAAGGGGACAATTAATTCAAGTGTCCACTTAACTAACTAACAGGTACCCTCCTCTAAGAGGCATCAGCTTAGTCACAACTGGCAACATTAGTGTGATAATTGATTCAAAACAAAGCATCCAGTCAGAAATGAGTCATGTTAAATTCCAATGCTACCACACTGCCAATCATGTAATAGAATGGCTGGTTTCAACTAAATACAGACAAAAGGTTTCTGCAGAAAATGTCTGCATTTTCTCTGAGGGCAATGGTTTCCTTTTAGCTTATACTGTACCAACAAACTTCTGGAATATTTGATAAGTTATAGAAGGTAGTATTTTGTATTGATGTATTATTTGTAGTTTGTGCTTCTATGCATGCTCAAATACCCCAACAATCTCCCCTGATGCACATCCCCAATATATTGTTAAAACCACTTCACTTGTCCTTTAAAATGGGTAATCTACGGTTGAAGTCAGAAGTTTATCCTAGTAACAATTCCCTGTTTTAGGTCAGTTAAGATCACCACTTTATTTGAAGAATGTGAAATGTCAGAATAATAGAAGAGAGAATGATTTATTTCAGCTTCTATTTCTTTCATCACATTCCAAGTGGGTCAGAAGTTTACATAAACTCAATTAGTATTTGGTAGCATTGCCTTTCACTTATTTAACTTGGGTCAAATGTTTCAGGTAGCCTTCCATAAGCTTCCCACAATAAGTTGGGTGAATTTTGGCTCATTCCTCCTGACAGAGCTGGTGTAACTGAGTCAGGTTTGTAGTCCTCCTTGCTCGCACACGCTTTTTCAGTTCTGCCCACACATTTTCTATAGGATTGAGGTCAGGGCTTTGTGATGGCCAATCCAATACCTTGACTTTGTGGTCCTTAAGCCATTTTGCCACTATTTTTTTTGTGGTGGTTTTGGAGCAGTGCCTTCTTCCTTGCTGAGTGGCCTTTCAGGTTATGTCAATATAGGACTTGTTTTACTATGGATATAGATACTTTTGTACCTGTTTCCTCCATGTTTCCTCTGTTCTGGGATTGATTTGCACTTTGCACTTTTCGCACCAAAGTACGTTCATCTCTAGGAGACAGAATGCGTCTCCTTCCTGAGCGGTGTGACGGCTGCGTGGGGCCATGGTGTTTATACTTGCGTACTATTGTTTGTACAGATGAACGTGGTATCTTCAGGAGTTTGGAAATTGCTCCCAAGGATGAACCAGACTTGTGGAGGTCTACAATTTTTTTCTGAGTTCTTGGCTGATTTCTTTTGATTTTCCCAAGATGTCAAGCAAAGAGGCACTGAATTTGAAGGTAGGCCTTGAAATACATCCACAGGTAGACCTCCAATTGACTCAAATGATGTCAATTAGCCTATCAGAAGCTTCTAAAGCCATGACATCATTTTCTGGAATTTTCCAAGCTGTTTAAAGGCAGTCAACTTGGTGTACAGTATATAAACTTCTGACCCACTGGAATTGTGATACAGTGAATTATAAGTGAAATAATCTGTCTGTAAACAACTGTTGGAAAAAGTTATTGTGTCATGCACAAAGTAGATGTCCTAACCGACTTGCCAAAACTATAGTTTGTTCACAAGAAATTTGTGGAGTGGTTGAAAAACGTGTTTTAATGACTCAAACCTAAGTGTATGTAAACTTCCGACTTCAACTGTACCTGCAAGCCTGGACACACCATCTGAGAGCTCCAAAGTTCTCTACTCAGAACTCACTCTCCTGCAGCACAGTGATTGATTGAATGCCTGGGCAGATTTGGTTTGATGTTATGCTGTAAACCTGCAAACACCAAGTTTTAACGATTCTTCCGCTGCCACTACTACAGCCTCAGCACAACAATCATCAACAATCATCAACAATCATCAACACAGAAGGTCATAATCTGATAAAAATTTGCTTTTGTAATCAAACAAACAAAAGTTAATGGTACGTATTTAAAACAGTCCATTTAAAAGTCTGCAGCATCACAAATCATATTGCATGATTTATATATCTACAGATTCTGTTCCTTAAAATACAACATAATAGAGCAACTAATATAGAAAATATAGCTTTTAAAGAGAATTATCTTGAATCATTGGTAGACCACCCAACATTTAGCTATAAGGGTCCGTTCTTAACACACTGATCTTGCGAGTTTACATAAATTATTTGCTATACGGACCCTTATAACGAATCATTTATGTAAGCTCACGAGATCAGTGTGGTATACTGTACGAGGCTACCCAAAAATGGTTTCGGACCAAAATCAAAGAAAAATTATTATATTTATAAATTATTATTATAAATATTATCTATATTTATAAATCCATCAAGCCAAAATGGCATTGATTCTCTTCAGACCTTTTATAGAGCAGGCGTCACAACATAATGTGCAGCTTGTCACAGATGTGGGCACTCCTTTTCACAGCTGGATTTCTGTGAATAATTTGATATTGTGCCTATGTAGATTTCAAAGGGCTACAGGGGATACATCTTTTTCAAGTCTTTTTTCCAGGAAGACACCTCAAACCTGAGATATTGAAATAGAAATGTTGGATGGCTAGGCAGCAGTCCTCTCCTCACACTGATTTATACGTAAATGGCATCTTTGACGACCATAAAATGCACAACAGATCTCACTGTCTCATCGGCAGAAGACTCTCCCCCTTGAAACTATTGGGCTGACAGCCAACTGCCAAGTGTCTTCCTCCTTCAGTTGTCTGATCTGAGGATAACTGTCATGTCAAAGTTCAAAGATCTGCAGAACTGTCAACATGCTTTACAGACACTTACAGACTGGAGGCCTCAGAGCTTCATGATGTGATTACCCTACGCATTACAATTACATATTTAGCAGAAACAAAGGTTGAACACCAAAATATATATATTTCAGTTAACGGCGCATAATAGTTTATTTATTAGATCATCATTAGAGATTTGATATGTTTTCATTGCTTGTCAACCTATATGACTAAATATGTCAAGTACTGACTCAATAATGTTGGCTAATGACTGGCTATCGGTACTGTATACAGCAATGCCATAGTGGTTTACATGTAATAATAATACGACATTTAAAAAATCTACTCCAGATACAAACTTATACATACAAACAGGCGAACACAAACAATGACTACATCTCATTTGCCCAGACCCGTATGCTCACACCCCCATCCCTAGTGTCTGAATTATTGTTTGCCACTTGGCTGTAAATTGTACCAATAAATTATTCTTGGTCGCCCATGCTATTTCAATATTTAATAATAAATATTGAGATATTTCCATTGTGTTAATGATGGTAAATTGATTGATTTCCATGTTTTTACATTTAATTACATGTATAAAAGAGAACAAAACAATGTTGTTATCAGCATGCCAGTCTGTCCCAACAATGAAGGACATGGCGCTACGGCTACATGTCTATCCCAGTCACTTAATCCACTTCTCCACCCCTACCATGGATCAAAGGGGTATCCATGTGCTATTACTGCGCTAATGCCACGTGCTCAGTCCTGTTAGAGGATTTCTCTGCCATTAGCTCCTTTTTATCCTGTAGGAAAGTCTTTTTTTCTTATCATAAAGAAGCTTGCATCCAATCATCCAGCAAAATAAACACAGAGCAGCTGCTGTAAAAAGAAGAGAACATTAACTGAATAAGCCAAACATTTCTGTTTGGGAAGATTCATCTTTTCGGGGACATATAGATTATCACAGTGACGCTTTAAAACAGCACACAGTATTGTGAACCATTGATTCATTATGTGTATGGTAATACGTCAGCTATGGGCTAATGCAATGCAATGAAATCATGCAGGGAGGAAATGTACAAGGAGGGGTCACATTTACAATAAAAGGAAACATTGTATTGCTCAAGGGAAACAGAACGTTTACAGAATAACTGTTGTTACTGATTGTGAATTGTTGGTAAGTTAAGTTCATGAACAGTTTGTTGACAGTTTATGAACCCTTTTGTTCATCCAAATAGAACGCAAATACTGCATCTATTATCTGTTTTTAAATAAATATGAACATGGATTTTTGAATGTAATTTTATCTGCATAAAATAACTAAATGAGCCTGTCGTTAATCAGGCATAGTGGGTTTGATTGTGGTGGAGTGTGGTGAAGTGGAGAGAAGGTATTTATTCATCTTGGCAGATCAATTGTTGCTAATCCTGGTCACCCCTTCTGCATCCCAAATGGCACCCTATTCCCTATATAGTCCACTAATTTTGACCAGAGCCCTAGTCAAAAGTAGTGCACTATATAGAAATAGGGTGCCATTTGGGACATATCCCTTAATTAGGTCCCTATTCCCAGCCAGGGGTAGAAATACGGCTTGATGAGATCTCCTGATGACTGGACTAGTGAGTGAATAAACAGCCCATCAACATTGACTGAGTGCATGTATCATCCACCCTGTATCTCTACTGAGGATGTTTGTCATTTATTGGACAATGAAGTAATAATCTCAAAGAGAACCATAAATTCTGAGAAAAGGCATGATATGTGTCTATAAATCATAGGCCAGCTAAATATCTAATTCGCTAATTCATTTTTGAAGCATATCTTCAATTATTTGTTGGTTCTGAATGTCATATAGACTGCTCTGGTTTTGGTATTCTAACAATGGAAAGTATTCATATAGCACTTTTCCAGGTATCTGAACACAAAGCTTGCATGCTCCGGGACATGCTTGCATCACTCTTATCAATATGATGGCTGACCTTCTACTTGTCAGAATTCAGCCACACATTTCCTCCTGACAGGTATGATAGTGGTAGTTTGCCATGTCTCAATGCATTTTGAGAGACAGGTTTGCTGTGGGCAGACAGGGCCTGTTATGTCACTGTTTTCTATTCCAACATGTATTCGTTCTGAGTTGGTGGTTGGTGCTTTTGTTTTGTCAATTCACATCTCATGCAAGTCAATGTCAGCCACCAATGATGTGCTCGAGCACCCTGTATACGGAGAGGATAGTCTTTTGAAACCACTCACGCCTTCCCTATGGACTGATACATCAAATACAACAATGTCACTTACTGAGTACATATTTACAGGTTCGAAATTCACCCAAGATCCCACATTTCTTTCAAGTTTTGCTTCTTTGTTTCTGACACTCATATGGTAGGGAAACTAAAAAAAACGGTATATTCATCTTTGGAATGTTAGTCATGCAACAAAATGCAACTACTGCTTTTTGGCTTATTTAACTATTATATGTGAGCTCAGTCTACAGTTTAATACCGCGAGAGTGTATGAATGATCTTCAGCTCTTATTGGAAACATGACCCTTCACCTTGGAACTGGTGTGTTGAACTAGCACGCTTGTTGTTTCTACACGCCTACAAGCATTCAATGATCAGTTGGAGGTTCTTAAGTGCATTTGAGATACATATAAAATAATACAGGCATCAACACATCATGTTAAGTGCAACCATCTCATGGATATAGGTCTGTTGAACAGATTCAGTTCTAATGCTAAGTGTCTACACTCCAGTAGTGTTCCTTTGAGCTATTTATCAATTCCCTTACATCATACATTCTCTCTGTGATTGTCAAATCCACTAATTACCTATTGGCATCGTTTTTCAATGGGGTACCACAGAGGACAGCATGTCTATAGCAGCAATGCGGCAGCTATAGACATAGACTCATAATATACATAAGTATACCTTTTGCTCTACAGAGAGTATTTTCGAACAATCTTCCGAATTATTCAGTAAAATGCAAGGTCAGTCTGACAACCTTTCTTTCAAACTCCAATACGCGGTTTCATTAAAGATTCAAAATGAAGGAATAACCCCGAAGAACATGGCGGGACTATGAAAGAGAACTTTTGTAGTTCATTAGCTTATCTCCTGATACATTCCCTTCAACCAGCAGTGTGCTGAGCTGCTTTAGATGAGGAAGTACAACTACCTGGCACATTTGAGACAATTGGTTAACAAAAGTATGGCAAGTGGCATAGATTATTCAGGTCGTTTATATCCTGCTGAGGAAGTCTACAGGCAGATTGGACCGGCTACTGTTTTAACATCAGACAGCCATCCAAACAGAGGAAATTAAGTGATTGTGCTATCACAGACAGTTGCTGCTGGGCTGGTTACACAAGAATAGTTTATGTTTTTTCTAGTTTGACTGCAGGGAAGGGTCAGCCGAGATGTCTGCTACAAGGTCTGCTACAGAGCTTGCTACAACACTGCTTGGCGCCCAAGGCAATACTGTGGTGTGAAATTGTATTGGAACAAGCGATCCATGCTGCACTTATAGGGCCGAAGGAGTCCTGGCCGACCAAACACATTGGACAGCCCAAGTCATGCAGAGTAAGTGTAAAAACTCACCTTATTGAGTGAGTGTTCGCAAATGATGATTCCCACAACAGCAATCATTGTTACAATGTAGCTTTGACCCCTGTTCTCCGTAGCACTAAGGCCCATAGTAACTACAATGCCGAACCCCCTTAGTGCAGGGTTCGGTAACAGGCAGCCCGCGGGGCCAAAACTGACCCGTGATAGATTTTTTGGGGCACTCCATCGTTTTGCGGGATTTTAGTTTTTGCTTAAAAAAAAGAGACTTAAAATCACCAGGAATTCAACTAAACATGTGTTTCATTTACAAAATCTGTTCAAGTGTTCCTATAAATAAAAAAGGAGACATACAGTGTATGTGAACATGTCTCAATGTAATCAAGGTATGAAATGATAGTTATTTTCAAATATAATCTCTTTTTGGGCTTAGTTGTGGTTAATTTGCAGTGTACAAATTATTCTAACTATGTTCCGGCCCCCCGACCATCCGCTCCGCCCAAAGGAAACGGGCCATGGCCTTAGTGAATGAGCATCAAAGAGCTTAGAAAAGTGCTAGTCTGGGAGATCAGCCTAATCAATATCATCTGATGCAGCTACTGAAAGTATATCCAGATCAATGTCACCTTCCTTGATTCAAGGAGCAGCTATGGTCTAAGAGCTTGACTGGTTGGCTTGGCTGACTACTACAGTACATCAAACACTAGTTCTTTGGTGGATAATAATATCATATCTCTTCATTTTAATGCCCCTATAAAGACAGTGACATCTATGTCCTGTAGCAGTAGTCTAAAACTGTGTCAACGGTGGAACAGCCACACTGTATGGGAGAGGTTCTTTGGGGAGACAGGTGCCACCTGTAATCTTGTTATCTGTGCGCCATAGAGTCAACAGAGAGGCTGGGAGGCTGGTAATATGACTTGGGTATAAAAACTCTCTTTAGCAGTGGCAGTTAAGGTATGAGATGCTCCAAAGAAAATGACATTGTCAATATGTCCATCTTCCATCTGAATCAGGATACTAATGAACCTAGCTCAACTTGCCCTTACCTGTCATTGGAAATCCATCTGCTTCTACCTTGAGTCCTCATCTTTGCCTTCCAGTAATCAACTGATCACACCCATCATCAAGCTATAGAGGCTGTTCCTGCTCCATAAACACCTTGGATTTCTGCCTCCTCTGCTCCTCTGTTACCATGTGCTCCCTCCCTGCTGACTGTTGTGACCTTTGCCCCCACCCCCATTGTTCTCTGCTGCCCTTGAGCTCCATCCTACATCTGATGCTCTGCATGCCGCATGTACCAGGTCAACGCTTCAGCTCCCCAGCTCCAGGACCCAGCCTGGTTTATCTGCTCAGCATCTGTCCCAGGATGAGATGCACGCTCCAGGCCTATGCTCATCATCCAGTACTAACAGAAAATTCCCCTTACGCTGATTTCAAGCTCAACTTTGGGGGCGGAGAAAGAAAAGCCCTTATGTACAATAATGTATCAACCGACCGATCATTCAAAAAGATGTTTGCTTAGATAGAATACCACATTTTACATGAGCAAGAACCAGCAGCATTATCTAGTTTGAAATACACACCTATCATGCTGAGTGTATGTGATGTATGTGTAGGCTAAGTTGTTTGTTGAAATGGGAGTATAACTACATTTTGCATTTATTTTTTTTCAATGTTAACTCATCTTTAATATAACAGTATGCAAATGTGTGTTAACACTTTTCAAACACAAATTGCCGGCAATGGGTACATTTTTCATTAATTGTGTACTGATTCTACTGTGGCTACTCCAATAGTAAATGAAAGTGGCAATATTGTTTCCTGTGAAGTTATCTTACACATAACAAAACAGACATTGTTTATACAGCTGTTTGACATCCAGACCTCATAGAGTGCAGCTCCACAGTGGGTAGGCTATGCATAATAATTTTCAAATCCAGATTTTCATTCATTCTCCCCATACAGATCTGGTACTTTTGGCGTGTCTCTTCCCTCTCGTTTCTGCAGTGGCTGATAATACCCATATCAGCCCTGATTTCATAATGCTAACACATGACAGCAGCAACCAGAGCAGCTGCTGTAACACAATGCAACAGACTGGCGAGCCAGAGAGGCTACATTAATCTCACCCTACTGCCTATACTGCCAAACTAGAAAGCAGCAGAAACCTTCCCACCTATCTGCTTGTGGATCTGTTTAACTATTACCTATTGGAATTTGAAATTATTCTCACATATTTCTTGATATTGTGTGTATTCATGCATCCATATTGAAATCCATGTAGTCAGTGTATGATAATGAGGATCTCATGATAGCTGATTTCATTAGGCAAAGGCATGGCACCAGAACCCTGGGTATCTACTGTAACACGGTCCAATGCGCTGACAAGCTAGAGAAGCGGTGATAACCTATCTCACCCCAACCGCTGCATAGATAGTCCAAATCTAAATACACAACAACCCACTGGGCACACACTGGTTGACTCAACATTATTTCCACATCATTTCACTGAAATTACGTTGAACCAACGTGGAATAGACGTTGAATTGACGCCTGTGCTCAGTGGGAAGGCCTGTTGAACTTGTTAATTAATTCAAATGACTAATCCAATAGGGCTCAAACGTATTAACCCTCCTAAGAATAAACCTCATTAACCTCTGTGTTCAGATGTCTTTACAAGCCACTTAAAGCAGGCCCTTATTATGTACAGACATGGAGCAAGTATTTAAAATACATCATCTGGTTCTGTAGCATCAAATGTCAATGGTTCTTACTGAAACAAATGTTTCAACAGCTCATTCAAATATTCAACATGCACACCCAAAGCAATACATCTCCTAAATTCTATATGCTTGGGGCTATTGACTCCTATTGTTGTAGTCTTCATTCCTGTAAAGGACCCAGCACTTTTCTCCATCCATGACTAGGTTGTTTTATCTGTGTGTTGAATGTGTGTCTCTTATCTTCCCCTATGAAGGCATCCGTCCGACAGGGAGTGGCCATTACAACACATAAACCATGTGACAGATCCTCTCCATCTCAGCGCTTCATTGCACTGGGCAGGCTGGGCAGCTGTGGAGAGGTGGTGCCCCTGATGTGCCAGAACATGGAGTCCCATTCCTGATTGAGATGGAGGAGTGGATACTGCTGCACCTGGTAAACGGTACTAACCAGTGGTGGAGTGGGACTGCAAGCTGCTATGTAAAATGCATGCGGCATACTGTACTACTGATGTAGCAACTCTGCAAATTGATGTACACAGTTTCCCCTTGGTATGTCTTATGACCGTGGTCCGAAATAAAATGGTAGTGATATGAGGGGATGTATGCTTCATTTAACGGTAAGTGTTTAGATATTTTGCCTCCATCTCTCTTTAATGGATTTACAACCTTCACTACTACCCTGTTTACATCTGACAGAGCACCTTATTTCTGCCATCTACATTCCCTGAGTGAAAAAAAATATATATAATCCTATAAAAGCCACATGCTGACCTCTTTGAGTCCTCTACTGAGTCTGAAGGGTTGGCAAGGACACAAATACCTCCATCTCTGGAAACTGTCCACAGAGACATAGCCTATTATTCCAGAAACTAACAATATAAATATTGAATGCCTGAAAAAGAGAGAGGAGAAAATAACCATAGAAAAATGGCTACCAGTTATTACTTCTTTTGACCATAAGACCACATTCAAACTGAGGTCCATCAGAGTGGTTGGGCAGTGAATAATACCTTTGCTAGCTGCTAGAGATAATATTGTGTTGTTATTGTTTTTTAACTTACTTTTTTGAAGTCCTGTGTTTTCTTTTGAACTGAATAAAGACTCTTAATTAACATTTCTAAGAGTGCATCACTCACAACTCATTAATGAGCATATTAATTGGTGAGCTAACTAACTCATTTGCATATTGAAAAAAAAGATTTCCTGTATAATAGCGTCACTTTCAGGAGTCTACCTAATACAACATGCAGCTTTCTGTGGCGACTTTGTTATGTGGTAAAGGGTTTTGTGGAGCCAATGTAAACAACCAGATTCAGCACCATGGACAGCCATGAGCTCGGAATCCCGGAAGTTCAGCACCACAGGGCAGTGGACAGCGACCGTAATACACAGGGTCAGATATGTTGCTGCACTGTAGCGTTCTAGTCTACTCATGATCATGAATTATACTATATGTCATATAAACACATTTGAGCAGAAAAATTGCCGTTACATTGGGCTATGCTTCCCTCTCAATGTCCCGCCTATGGGTAACGTTAGGTCTATGAGAAAAGCGTGCTTTGATTTGTAACCCATGGATAAAATTCGGAACATTCACATTCGTTCCGTATGAGTTCGATTGGTCGGTACTGAAACGAATAATAGACGGTTGTAGCTTAGCAGTCAGTGTCCCCAAGCGGTCATTTGACATTTCTGCAGTGAGAAATATTCTCCAGTGCTGATGCTAACTTGTGAAAGTCGTCGTTGTTCTGATGCAGACACGCCCGTGCCACTCGCGCTCCAAGCAAGCTGGTCTGTGCTCTCAACCAACGTTGGCAACTTCAATGGAGGATTCAACTCACCGAGCTTTGTGTGGCCCGTCTGTTCCTTATTTCTTTTGATTTGAATGCCCATACAGCTTCAGCGGTTGTAGCCAACACAAACCTGTGATAATAAATGCAGAATGCATGCTGCTTCTACAGACACAGACCGGCCTTGAACCAATCTATTCTCTGATTTCGTTCCCTCTGACAATTTGATTACACACATCACTTAGCAATAGCCTAATTAGGGTCCATTACAACGAATCCATACAAGGGTAAGTATTCCTTAGGAATTCATCTTTATTGGAATTCCAAACCAGGTGAATAACCCAATACTGCGAAAGGTCAATTGAAATCCTTGTGTGTTATTAGTCTACAATGTCAACCATCTCATATGAAAATGAATGAGTCATCAATCAACATACAAATATCATATTATTTTGCCTGTTTTAGCCCAGCTGCGCGTTGTCTCACAGCACTAGTTTTAGGCTACAGTCTACTATTTATCATCCCTATTTATCATTTTGATAGCGCGCTTTTGGACCTATACAGATGTAGGCTACAGGCTACGTGACTTAAATTAGCAAAATAATTCAACAAAACTGGTCCAAAACATCAAACGCTATTCAAATATATCATAATTCAATAGTCAGGCAATACTTTAGATTGAATAGCCTATGCGGCATGAACGCATTAATAGCTTATAGCCTATACTAACAAATAGCAGATTAGATTGTTATTCAAAATAGCATCACCTGAACATTATATACCTATCAATATATCTGTAAACACTGCACACAATAACAAATCATGCACCAAAGTGGAAGGTCAAAAAAGTATATAGCACAAAGCTAATTTGCTTTTTATTGAGCATGCAATTGCTATGATCAAATATAAAATATATGGCTGACTTACCTTTACCGTTGTCATTAATAGGATTCGCCGTGGATGTTTAGGGGTAGACACATGGGCGTTATTTCCACAGTTCAAACATTGTCTTACTGAAGCATTTCTAATCGGAGAGGAGTGAAATTGACGAGAGAGGTAGTAACCAACAACGGGTTGACTTTTACTTCAGAAATTGGTCACCAAATTGGTAGGCGAAGTCCTTTCTTAAACCATCATTATCAAAAATCCAGTGACCAAGACAAATGTCATGGGAAATACATCTCCCTGTTATCTGCATCGGGTTAAAACCCCACCTTAATCCCAATACGATCCAATTGAGACAGAAAAAGATATACAAACTGAAAACCGAATCTGAAATCCAGAGCTATCGTCCAAGGAACGTGTCAGTGTAGCCTCAGTCAAATTAGCCTTGAATTGAATAAGAAACGTTGGACTGTATCAGAGGTATATTCATATAGTGCAATATGCATGTACCAATATTGTCATTATGAATGATGGAGGTAGAAAGCCATGCAGTTAAGGATCCTTTGAAGCAATGGGTAGGCAGCTAGTGTTGTTGAACAGACACGGGCATGGAATAAACGCATTGGGGTTGGTTTTAAATTCAGCCACGCGGTTTCTGCTATTCTGCGTATCTAAAAGTCTGAGATGGTCATGAAGGTCGACGACTACAATAGCCTAGAATAGTTAACTCGTATGTATTTTATTTTATGATAAGCAAATCAAGGTTGCCAAACATACTGCTCTCCTTGATAATGTTGCTCGTTAACTTCCCTTGTCGATTGAATGAATTCCATCCACGCATAGTTTAAAGCGTGTATTCTTTCTTGATAGCCAATATATGCTTACCCACGCGAGCAATTCGTTTTCATATATGGCTTGCTTCTTTGTCCACCCGTTCAGCAAAGACAATGCAGTCGATTTTTCCGGGCAGGGTAGTGGGATAATGTATCCTGCTTAATTCCACAGAGCGAGCAGGCAATATTTTGCAATGCGTCTCTACTCAACAACCTAACACTTGCGTAATAGGAGGATCACGACTGATAGGCTTACAAATGAAAATATATTTCCTCACCATGATGTCTTGAACAGATGCAGAACATATACAATCTTTACAAAATGACCCATGGACGAATTCATGTTATACGAAGAACATTACTTTGCGACACCTTCTCTATGACAAGCACAGCATTGCAGCAATGTGATGTCATTAGGGTAATACACCAAACAATGCGTATTCTGGTCTTGGATGTGATGCTGATTAGGGTCTTTGATTTCTGGAAAGTGTATCCATATTGGTGGGATGCCAAAGTGACATGGGATGGGACTTCAGGGTGGGCTGGCTGTTGTGACCAGCACAAAATGAGATACTGTGTGGGGGGTTGTCTGAATGCCAGTTGAGCTGCCCTTTGTAAAAGTATTCTTTTTTTACATGATCACCCCTTTCAACTTCACACTCCACCTAATCCATATCTAATGGAACGTTGATGAAACAAATAGAACACATCTTTATTTTAGAGGTGCAAACCTTCCCCTGTAAGGGACATGTGGTTGAGAAAAGTATATTGGTCAGGATCAGGATTACAATAACACCACCATAATGCTGTCTCTAAGACACCTCATAGTTCCTGACACACTCAGTCCTGTGCTGGATCAATGCAGCTGAACAAACAGTGCATGAAAATACAACCTTGTGAATATCCACCCACCAGAAAAGCAATGGGTATTCCACTCAGGGCTGCAGAGCTACAACCAGCCAAATCATCTCATGGTGAAATGAATTGGGAGCATGTATAGTTGTGTGCTCTCTACACTCTCTTTGTAAGAGGAGGAAGACTATTCTGTCTATCTGAAAATTCTGCATCTTGAAAGGCTATCAATGCCTGTAAACGAGTTAAATGTAACAAACCTTATGGGATACAGGGCTCAGTGCCGACTGAGGGAATGTGTACTGTGGTGGTTATCTATTCTATTCTAGTCTTTTATATGTATAGTGTTTTTAGAGTAATTTACCACAGAACTCAACACCCAAGTCCAATGCCTAAGATTATGGCAACAAAAAACCTCTGCCACTGTTGCCAGCTGTATTCATGAAAAATGGTTTGCTGCTTTTTCAGGTCAGGCTTATATGACATTTTATAACAATATGTCACTGCAGATGAGATTGTGTATTTACCTTTCACCTTGACACATTGCGGTCATTATGTTTATATAAAATATTATTATAATAACCTTTCAATAATTTACTTGAAAAGAAAGATCCAAGGTTAACAATCCAAGTACGATCAATTGGGTGTATTTCTCATACTCACCTACTGATTTGACCACAATAACCTAATATCCACCAAGAACAGTTACGCAATCGAATACTGTGATATTTTGCACTGTTTAGTTTTTCTACTTAATTGTTCATAATTAAATGTTGGAAATGAGAGCAAACCCACCATGATTTAACATGCATGTACCTATACCAACAAAGAGATCATTTGATAATCTGCATTCTCAGAGTCTGTGTAGCCTACAGAATTTAAAGTCCATGAATATCTGTATGTTCATGGAATGGATGAACGCATAGGGCTCATGCACTGCATACTGATAGAAATAAAAAGAGAGCAAAAAAGGAAAGCCAATCCACTATTTGTGTCAGGCTGCACCCCATGGGGCCAGGCTTCCTCTCCCAGTAATGCACTGTAAAAGTGATTGATTAGTATGATATGGAGAGACTGTCCATCTGAACAGTCTTCACTCACCAACATGATGAAATTACTGTGCACTGATCTCTGAAAGCATAATCGCAGATTAGGTCATTGCTATCCATCTATTCTGATACGGAAACTTGCCATTTCCTGCAGATCATAAAAGAGGTGAATACACATGTACAGATCCAGAACTCACCACCCGGACACTAATATCCTTAGAGGCTGTGCTTAATGTTCTGGAACATATTACAAGATTATGTTTCCTGGCCCGGGTTCAGGCGCACATGTGTCTGATATGGGCAGGCCCCCAGTGTCCGGTCTGGAGCGTGAAGTCACAAGCTCTGCTGTTTGGTGTTTGGCTACTGCGTAGCAACCTAGCGGTTCCAAAAGCCCTGGTCTGCCCTAGAAAGCCTATCTAAATTGTGATCGCCAGAACAGGCAAACACATTTTTTTATGGTTGTATTAGGCTCTAAAATTAGATTATTATTATCAAGTTCGATCCCCATGGTGAATTATTTTAAAGTTCGTTACAATTCGAGATATTTAATTAAATAGTGATCCATTCTGACTACTACATTTGTCATCACACAGGACCATGTGCTGACACAGACCAATCACTGGCCGGCAGGCCACGAGGAGGCTGGCGCCGCTCACAAATCGCTCATAAGACAATATAGGATATACTGTAGGTAGATTATATTCATGTTAACGCAGGTAACATATGTTGAACAATGTAACTCATACCACACACCATGAGATAAATCCGTATGAAACACATGATAACCACAACCAAAGGCTTGCGCATTCTCAACACCATCAACTGGTTTTAATGTCTATGGATATGGGTCAGGCTCAAAATGCCATTTCTGACACAACATAGTTGCCCTCGCTACTGCGATCAATTTCCATTAAGAACACTGTAGTCCTCAATCCCTTCCTGGTGAGTGAGCCCAATGGAGCCCTAATGTGATGCTCCATCTGTTCCTGTGCCCATACTCTCCAGTGTAGTCCTTTGTGGCTTGAATAAGGATCAGTATTATTATATTCAGGTATACAGACTATTGAATAATACTGTGAAGAGCCAATCGTTTAGGAGCTGCAGGAACAAAAACACCATTACAGTATGTTAGATGGTCATATATCTACAGTTGAAGTCGGAAGTTTACATACACTTAGGTTGGAGTCATTAAAACACGTTTTTCAACCACTCCACACATTTCTTGTTAACAAACTATAGTTTTGGCAAGTCGGTTAGGACATCTACTTTGTGCATGTCACAAGTCATTTTTCCAACAATTGTTTACAGACAGATTATTTCACTTATAATTCACTGTATCACAATTCCAGTGGGTCAGAAGTTTACATACACTAAGTTGACTGTGCCTTGAAACAGCTTGGAAAATTACAGAAAATGATGTCATGGCTTTAGAGGCTTCTGATAGGCTAATTGACATAATTTGAGTCAATTGGAGGTGTACCTGTGGATGTATTTCAAGGCCTACCTTCAAACTCAGTGCCTCTTTGCTTGACATCATGAGAAAATCTAAAGAAATCAGCCAAGACCTCAGAAATAAATTTGTATGCCTCCACAAGTCTGGTTCATCCTTGGGAGCAATTTCCAAATGCCTGAAGGTACCACGTTCATCTGTACAAACAATAGTATGCAAGTATAAACACCATGGGACCACGCATCCGCCATACCGCTCAGGAAGGAGACGCGTTCTGTCTCCTAGAGATGAACGTACTTTGTTGCGAAAAGTGCAAATCAATCCCAGAACAACAGCAAAGGACCTTGTGAAGATGCTGGAGGAAACGGGTACAAAAGTATCTATATCCACAGTTAAACGAGTCCTATATCGACCTAACCTGAAAGGCCGCTCAGCAAGGAAGAAGGCACTGCTCCAAAACCGCCATAAAAAATCCAGACTACGGTTTGCAACTGCACATGGGAACAAAGATCGTACTTTTTGGAGAAATGTCCTCTGGTCTGATGAAACAAAAATAGAACTGTTTGGCCATAATGACCATCGTTATGTTTGGAGGAAAAAGGGGGAGGCTTGCAAGCCGAAGAACACCATCCCAACCGTGAAGCACGGAGGTGGCAGCATCATGTTGTGGGGGTGCTTTGCTGCAGGAGGGACTGGTGCACTTCACAAAATAGATGGCATCATGAGGGAGGAAAATTATGTGGATATATTGAAGCAACATCTCAAGACATCAGTCAGGAAGTTAAAGATTGGTCGCAAATGGGTCTTCCAAATGGACAATGACCTCAAGCATACTTCCAAAGTTGTGGCAAAATGGCTTAAGGACAACAAAGTCAAGGTATTGGAGTGGCCATCACAAAGCCATAACCTCAGTCCTATAGAAAATCTGTGGGCAGAACTGAAAAAGCGTGTGCGAGCAAGGAGGCCTACAAACCTGACTCAGTTGCAACAGCTCTGTCAGGAGGAATGGGCCAAAATTCACCCAACTTATTGTGGGAAGCTTGTGGAAGGCAACCCGAAACGTTTATCCCAAGTTAAACAATTTAAAGGCAATGCTACCGAATACTAATTGAGTTTATGTAAACTTCTGACCCACTTGGAATGTGATGAAATAAATAAAAGCTGACATAAATCATTCTCTCTACTGTTATTCTGGCATTTCACATTCTTCAAATAAAGTGGTGATCCTAACTGACCTATAACAGGGAATTTTTACTAGGATTAAATGTCAGGAATTGTGAGAAACTGAGTTTAAAAGTATTTGGCTAAGGTGTATGTAAACTTCTGACTTCAACTGTATTTCTCAGTGAGCACATTATTGAATCCCTCCTACAACCTGCAGCCCCACTGCGCCGAGATGTTCGTCTTAATGCAACTTAAAACTCCTATTCTTATGATGAGAGCATGCAGCCTTCCTGTGTTTTTCATTATAACAGCCTGTACTTGGCTTGTCAGGAGGGATGTTCATCCTCAGAGAGAACAGAACAGTGTGTATCCTCCGAGGTCAGCCTGACTGGATGTGGTCTTTTGTGTTCTGTTGATTTATTTCTGTGGGTCAGCACATGCCTACAAACCCTGGTGGATAAATAAAAAGCTCAATTCTGTTTTTCAATAGGATCATTAAGAGATTCATTATCCATATTATGCTTAATGTGTACGGGCAGTCCATAGGGTTTCCTGGCTTTTGTTGCTGCCTCATCCTGCAACTGGAGCACACCATGTGGCATATCACTAATGACTCGGACATGCCAGTTAAAACTGTAGCTACTGCAATACAATTTACCCATAACAGATACTTAACACATTTTGCATCCATTTAGCAGACACTTTTATCCAAAGCAACTTACCTGCACGTGCATACATTTTTACATTTGGGTGGTCTCGGATATCAAAACCACTATTCTGGCTTTACAAGCGCCATGCTCTACCAACTGAGCTACAGAGGACCACATTAGAATCTCTATCTGTACTATTCTGATGTTTTGATAGATTTTTTTGTATTATTCTTGTTTATTGATTGCTTAAATTGTGTTACGAATTGTGTGGTTCAGTAATTATGGCTCAATTACATGAAATAGACTCTGCCTCACAGTGACACCATGTGCTGATTTTAACAAACCATATACCTAATCAAGTGTTGATTTAATTTGTTTTTATACATTGCACAAACAACATTGCAACATACACTACAGTTCAAAAGTTTGGGGTCACTTAGAAATGTCATTGTTTTTGAAAGAAAAGCAATTTTTTTGTCCATTAAAATAACATCAAATTGATCATAAATACAGTGTAGACATTGTTAATGTTGTAAATGACTATTGTAGCAGGAAACGGATTCTTTTTTATGGAATATCTACATAGGCGTACAGAGGCCCATTATCAGCAACCATCACTCTTGTGTTCCAATGGCACGTTGTGTTAGCTAATCCAAGTTTATAACTTTAAAAGGCTAATTGATCATTAGAAAACCCTTTTGCAATTATGTTAGCACAGCTGAAAACTGTTCTTCTGATTAAAGAAGCAATACAACTTGCCTTCATTTGACTAGTTGAGTATCTGGAGCGTCAGCATTTGTGGCTTCGATTACATGCTCAAAATGGCCAGAAACAAAAAACTTTCTTCTGAAACTTGTCAGTCTATTCTTGTTCTGAGAAATGAAGGCTATTCCATGCAAGAAATTGCCAAGAAACTGAAGATCTTGTACAATTCTGTGTACTACTCCCTTCACAGAACAGCACAACCTTTAAATCAGAACAACAGTTTTCAGCTGTGCTAACATAATTGCAAAAGGGTTTTCTAATGATCAATTAGCCTTTTAAAATTATAAACTTGACTCCTTGCTGTCCCCAGTCCACCTGGCCGTGCTGCTGCTCCAGTTTCAACTGTTCTGCCTGCGGCTATGGAACCCTGACCTGTTCACCGGACGTGCTACCTGTCCCAGACCTGCTGTTTTCAACTCTCTAGAGACAGCAGGAGCAGTAGAGATACTCTCAATGATCGCTATGAAAAGCCAACTGACATTTACTCCTGAGGTGCTGACTTGTTGCACCCTCGACAACTACTGTGATTATTATTATTTGACCATGCTGGTCATTTATGAACATTTGAACATCTTGGCCATGTTCTGTTATAATCTCCACCCGGCACAGCCAGAAGAGGACTGACCACCCCTCATAGCCTGGTTCCTCTCTAGGTTTCTTCCTAGGTTTTGGCCTTTCTAGGGAGTTTTTCCTAGCCACCGTGATTCTACACCTGCATTGCTTGCTATTTGGGGTTTTAGGCTGGGTTTCTGTACAGCACTTTGATATATCAGCTGATGTAAGAAGGGCTATATAAATAAATTGTATTTTATTTTATTAGCTAACACAACGTGCCATTGGAACACAGGAGTGATGGTTGCTGATACTGGGCCTCTGTACGCCTTTGTAGATATTCCATTAAAAATCATCTGTTTCCAGCTACAATAGTCATTTACAATATTAACAATATCTACACTGTATTTCTGGTCAATTTGATGTTATTTTAATGGACAAAAAAATTGCTTTTCTTTCAAAACAAGAACATTTCTAAGTGACCCCAAACTTTTTAACGGTAGTGTACATATACCTCATTCACTTGAAATAACGATACTGCAACAGAAAGTGTATTTGGTTGATGGTGAGGTTCATCAATGACTTTGTTTCTAATTACCTTTCCTCACATGTTGTGTTTTAATTCTGCCTCTCAAGTGGAGCCAAAGGTCTGTTTCTGAAGTAGGCAGACAGAGAGCAGAAGTCAGGATCACTATCTGAGGGGAAAATCTCAGCACTAAATTTTTCAGGGTACCATGGCAACCGGCATTCAAAAGAATTTTGATGAGAGCAGCAGGGAAGGAGAGGCTGATGTCAAGGGAGACAATTTGTTACCCCAATTGCAACAGCAACAGAGCCTGATTTCACACACAAGTATTTTGGCATAGTTCTTATCTGGACTAGGAAAACCCTGTTGTCTTCTGCTGTCATCCTATCACAATATTCCCTCAGTAAGAGGAGGAGAGAAGTCTGCAGCATCTTGATTTCCCTTAGATGAAGCACTCAGTTCAGGTTTCTGTTGAATCAAGGACACTGAGACCGCAACTGAATCGTTGGCATAGCGATGGGAGGTGGACACTGAGATGTGATTGGCATTGCTGCAGCATGAAAACTTTCCAGTCATCTGGTGATTTTCAGTACCTATACTGTTCTCTTTGAAGTAGAAAGAAGAATCGATATAAGTTTAAATATTAGACATGTGTAAGCAGAATGAAGGCTGAGCGTGAGTGTACAAAGCTGGATCAACATTGAGTTAACCATTAGACATGTAGAAAACAGAACGTAAGCAGAATCTGTGTTGATGAGGCAAGGTAGACCAACGAGACGTGACTGGTCTGGGTCATATCTGACTTGTGAAGGCTACTGGACATGCACATAGGATAATCATACATAGATAACATCGGCCTGAACTTGTGAAGACCTTTGGACAGGAACATTAGCTAATCAGTTATAGGCACCATTAGACCTGCAGTAGGAGTGTGCATGTCACGCCACCAATTGAATCTATGCCCCAATGTCTGAGCCAATAAGAGAATGGAAACTAAGCAAGAGAACAAGATTCATAAAGTGGAGTGACAATGTTATGTAAGGGTAAGACTGTATAAAAGCAGAGTACTAAGAATGGAGAGTCAGTTCTTCCATGGAATTGCTCGGCTTTAGTACTTTTTGTAATAAAGTCTATTTGAATTCGCAAGCTTCGGTATCTGAGAAATATTTGATTCAATGTTTCCACGACACTTGCATGTGCTGCTGTAAATGGGTGGGGACCAGTCAGTGCTTTCTGAGAAAGTCCATTTCTGATCGCATTGGGGGGGGAAGTGGCAATCAGCATAACAGTCCAGCTGTCTATCTTGGGCAGCCATTCTCTTACCCATCCAATCTCACTGTTCAGTGCTCGGCAAACGGGAACGCTGTCTTGACAAATATAATCACACACAACACTGAGATCCAGAAACCGTTTGTCAGCACAGAGCCGGCTGAACAAATGTCACACACACCCACAGTTAAACACCTTTTACACAAGTCAATAGTATACAACCCTGAGCTGATTATTATCATTTGATGACTTCTTCAGTGGAAACACACGCTTGGTAAAAGTCCCCCTCTATAAACATTTTGACAGGAAACAACATTATAATTTGTTAGCATTCATGAACAGTTGTTTCATTTGTCATGGCTGTAACAACTTAATTTGCATTGAAGTTAACACACTGCGCCACCCTGACTGGTGATGCCATATGGATTGAAGGTGCATGAATATGTACGCCTGATGTGATGTGAAGAAAGCATAGGGCACATAATGAACTTATGTCTAATAAGTTATGCCTATTACCATGTCATCCCATCACGTTGTAGCTTCATACCTGCAGTAACATTTCTTCAAGCTCATCAAACTACAGTGCATTTCTGTGTTTACTTGACTTTACCACCCACAGTGAAAACAAGCCTTCTGTGGTTGTATACAATTGTACCAGTTGTAGCTGACAGTATTAATATTTAAATTATGTTTCACCCTTTAGTTAGGTGCTTATTATCTGCTAACTCCAAATTCTGAGAAGATCAGTTAAGGTCAGAGCAGGAAAGCGAGAGGAAAGCCACATCTTATTGAAATGTAACCTCATTGAAATGGAAAATCTAAATGGGATTAAGGTTTAAAGAGGTGCTACTAATGAGTGAGCTACGTACCTTTATTCCCTAAGATCGCAGATTGAGCTGGAGGGTGAGAGAAAGGATACAGATGTAGGATCTTAACTTGATGCAGGACATTTTATAAAGGCTTCTGCAGTTAAGAATTTTCGCGTTTAAATGTCATACTTGATTTTCCATTTTGAAAAATGTATCAATGCCTAAAAAAAATTTGCATTAATTATAATCCACATAATTATTCACTATTCCTGTTGCTGCAGGATTATATTCCTGTTCTAGCAAGCTGGCTCAAATTAAGATCCTACATCTGTAGTTGACTAGATAAATGTGTCGGCTGCCTCTGTACTGAGCTGATGGAGGTGAGCTTCAAGGTTCATTGTGGTGGTTTTATGGACCTGTAGAATAGATGAGTGTTAGGGTTCAGTGGCTGTATGGAATAGAGGGGAGCAAGGTGAAGGTACAGGAGGATGCTGGCTAACACAGGGGAATGCTATGGTGACAGAGGGCCCTACCTAGGAGCAGAGCAGCTCTGATCTCCTCTTCTACCTCGGGCACCGGGTGGCCTGTCAGGGATGACTCTCTGATGGAGGAGCGTGTTATCAGGCAGGCAGGCTAAATCACTGGTTGAGCAAAGGTTACAGCCACTGGTCTGTTCCTCTGCCTGGGAGGGCAAGTGGGTGAGTGACAAAGCAGGCTGAATCACAGGGGACAAGCTCAGGGGTGGAGGAGGGTGAAGGAAGGGGACTTTATCCCCCCCCTGGGATAAGGCTGTGATTTATACATTACTAACACTCAATGATGCAATGCAAAATCAAATCAAGCAAGTGTATAATGAGACGTGTGTAATATGTGAACAGCAAAGAGCTTCCTGTGGTTGATTATGGGAGTGTAAACAATTATGAAAGAGATTAAATCTGTTTTTAACTCCTGGCAAAAACAACTCCTTGTTTTTCGAGCTTGGTATGGAAGTCATAAATGAGTATATTCCTGTGCTCACCATGTGTACAAACGTAGGGGTGCCAGTGAACCATTTTCACTTTCACACAGTCATTTGTAAATAATACAAGAGTGGTAACAGAGCACATTGAGCATTTTTACACTGAGCTTGTATGGAAAATTAAAGGTCTTAATTAGAATACAAGAATACGATGGTCTTGTCACTCTCCGACCTTAGATATCTATGTTTGCTTTATATTTTGGTTAGGTCAGGGTGTGACGAGGGTGGGTACGCTAGTTTTTGTATTGTCTAGGGGTTTGTATGGTCTAGGGTTTTTGTAAGTCTAGGGTTTTGTAGGTCTATGTGATGTGTATGTTTATGGTGGCCTGATATGGTTCCCAATCAGAGGCAGCTGTTTATCGTTGTCTCTGATTGGGGATCATATTTAGGTAGCCATTTCCCTTTTGTGTTCGTGGGTTCTTGTCTATGTGTAGTTGCCTGTCAGCACTCATTTGTATAGCTTCACGTGTCGTTTTGTTATTTTGGTTAGTTTGTTCAGTGTTCATTCTTAATATATTAAAGAATGTACGCATACCACGCTGCGCCTTGGTCCGATTCATACGACGAACGTGACAGAAGAACCCACCATAAAAGGACCAAGCAGCGTGTTCAGGAGGAGCAGACATCATGGACATGGGACGAGATTTTGGACGGTAAAGGATCCTGGACGTGGGAGGAAATATTGGCAGGAGAGGATCGCCTACCATGGAGGCAGGTGGAGATAGCGCAGGAGGAACGGCGACTATACGAGGGGACACGGCTAGCACGGAAGCCCGAGAGGCAGCTCCCATAAAAAAAAATTTGGGGGGCACACGAGGAGATTGGCTGAGTCAGGTTGGAGACCTGAGCCAACTCCTCATGCTTACTGTGGGGAGCGTGTGACTGGTCAGACACCGTGTTACGCAGTGATGCGCACGGTGTCTCCAGTTCGCATTCATAGCCCGGTGCGCTCTATTCCAGCTCCTCGCATTTTCCGGGCTAGAATGGGCATCCAGCCAGGACGGATGGTGCCGGCTCAGCGCTCCTGGTCTCCAGTATACCTCCTTGGACCAGGATATGCTGTGCCGGCTCTGCGTACTGTGTCTACGGTGCGTCTGCACAGCCCAGTGCGTCCTGTGCTAGCACCCCGCACTTGCCGAGCTCAAGTGAGCATCCAGCCAGGACGCATTGTGCCAGCTCTACGCTCCAGATCTCCAGTGTGCCTCCACAGTTCAGTATGTCCTGTGCCTCCTCTCCGCACTCGCCCTGAGGTGCGTGTCATCAGCCCGGTACCACCTGTACCAGTCCCACGCATCAGACCTCCAGTGCGCTTCCACAGTCCAGTACGGCCTGTGCCTCTTCCCCACACTCGCTCTGAGGTGCGTGTCCTCAGCCCGGTACCACCAGTTCCCGGCACCACGCATCAGGCCTCCAGTGCACTTCCACAGTCCAGTACGGCCTGTCCCTCTTCCCCGCATTCGCCCTGAGGTGCGTGACCTCAGCCCGGTACCACCAGTTCCGCCACCACGCATCAGGCTTCCAGTGCGCTTCCACAGTCTAGAGCTTCCAGCGACAGTTCCCAGTCCAGAGCTTCCGGCGACAGTTCCCAGTCCAGAGCTTCCGGCGACAGTTCCCAGTCCAGAGCTTCCGGCGACAGTACCCAGTCCAGAGCTTCCGGCGACAGTACCCAGTCCAGAGCTTCCGGCGACGTTTCACAGTCCAGAACCTCCAGCGATGGTCCCCAGTCCGGGGTCTCCAGAGACGGTTCTCAGCCTGGGGTCTCCAGCGACGGTCCCCAGACCGGGGTCTCCAGAGACGGTTCTCAGCCTGGGGTCTCCAGCAACGGTCCCCAGCCCGGGGTCTCCAGCGATGGTCCCCAGTCCGGGGTCTCCAGCGACGGTCCCCAGCCCGGGGTCTCCAGAGACGGTTCTCAGCCTGGGGTCTCCAGCGACGGTCCCCAGTCTGGGGCCTCCGGCGATGATCCGCAGTCCAGAGCCTCCGGCGATCCACGGTCCGGTTCTACAAAGGCGGCGGGATCAGCATAAGGAGAGGGGCTGCATCCAGAACCGGAGTAGGCAGCGAGGGTAGATGCCCACCCGGACCCTCCCCTATAGGTTCAGGTTTGCGGCCGGGAGTCTGCACCATTGGGGGGTGGTACTGTCACGCTCTGACCTTAGATATCTATGTTTGCTTTATATTTTGGTTAGGTCAGGGTGTGACGAGGGTGGGTACGCTAGTTTTTGTATTGTCTAGGGGTTTTGTATTGTCTAGGGTTTTTGTAAGTCTAGGGTTTTGTAGGTCTAGGTGATGTGTATGTTTATGGTGGCAGCTGTTTATCGTTGTCTCTGATTGGGGATCATATTTAGGTAGCCATTTTCCCTTTTGTGTTCGTGGGTTCTTGTCTATGTGTAGTTGCCTGTCAGCACTCATGTGTATAGCTTCACGTGTCGTTTTGTTATTTTGGTTAGTTTGTTCAGTGTTCATTCTTAATATATTAAAATACCACGCTGCGCCTTGGTCCGATTCATACGACGAACGTGACAGGTCTTCCGATGTCTGTTTAGTAAACAGTGAAAAAAGCAGGTACCATCGCGCTCTGCCTTAAACTTAAATAGTCGTAGTGCATAAAACTAATAAACAATGAGATCCAAAAATTTGTTGTTCGCACAATATATTTTTTGTATATTTTTTCTTGCTTTTTACAGCAGGCAAATCGGAAAAATTCTTATCATCATTTATATCACTTTCTAAGTGTTGAAATGTTTCCTACTTAAGTGCTCTGAAACACTTTACATGTTGCTCTTATACCTGAGCAGTAGCACTGTAATTACTATAGCAACAACATGGTGAAAGAGTCTGGCTAATAAGTCTGACTGTGCATCTGACTGGCTGACTTGCTGCAAATTGAGAAATTATGTGACTAAACTCAACAAAAAGAAGAGGAAATTGTATTATGATGCAAAGATCAATGATATAAAGAATGATGGAATGGAATGAAATTATGGGCAGAAAGACAAATTCAACTCCATCTTTCATCGAATCAGATGGCTTATTCACCACAAAACCACTTGATGTTTACAACTGTTTTAATGCTTACTTCATTGGCAAAGTGGGCAAACTTAGGCGGGAAATGTCAACAACAAACAGTGAGCCATCGTACTCACGCAACAAAAAGATGCAAGACTTAATTTTGTAAAAGTAGTGTGAGAGAGGTGGAGAAATGATTGCTATCGATCAATAATGACAAACCTCCTGGCATAGATGGAAAGCTACTGAGGATGGTAGCTGCCTCTATAGCCACTCCTATCTGTCATATTTTTAGAGAAAAGTCTTTGTCTTCAGGCCCGGAGGGAAGTTAAAGTAATTCCGCTACCCAAGAGCGGTAAAGCAGCCTTTACTGGCTATAACAGCAGACCTATCAGTTTGCTTCCAGCTCTTAGCAAACTGTTGGGAAAAATTGTGTTTCACTAAATACAATGCTATTTCTCTGTATAAAAATTAACCACAGACTTCTGGCATGCTTATAGAGAAGGGCACTCAACATGTACTGCACAGACACAAATTACTGATGATTGATTTGCAAAGTCAACTTACACAAAGCTCTGACACACACACTTACCCCACCAGACATTCCACCGGGGGTCTTTTCACAGTACCCAAATCCAGAACATATTCAAAAAACAGTACAATACTACAGTTCATTCTAAAAGTTTTCAGACACCTTGACTTTTTCCAAAAATAATTTACTTTACAGCCTTTAAAAAAAAATATATATATTAAAAAAAATATAATCAATCTACACACATTAACCCATAATAACAAAGGGAAAACAGGTTTTTAGACATTTTTGGTAATAAAAATAAAAAATTAATACAGAAATACCTTATTTACATAAGTATTCAGACCCCTTGCTATGAGACTTGATATTGATCTCAGGTGCATCCTGTTTACATTGATCATCCTTGAGATGTTTCTACAACTTGATTGAAGTCCACCTGTGGTAAGTTCAATTGATTGGATATGATTTGGAAAGGCACACACCTGTCTATATAAGGTCCCACAGTTGACAGTGCATGTCAGAGCAAAAACCAAGCCAAAAGGTCAAAGGAATTGTCCGTAGAGCTCCGAGACAGTATTGTGTCGAGACACAGATCTGGGGAAGGGAACCAAAACATTTCTGCAGCATTGAAGGTCCCCAGGAACACAGTGGGCTCCATCATTCTTAAATGGAAGAAGTTTAGAACCACCAGACTCTTCCTAGAGCTGGCTGCCCGGCCAAACTTAGCAATCGGGGTAGAAGGCCTTGGTCAGGGAGGTGACCAAGAAAGTTCCTCTGTGGAGATGGGAGAACTTTCCAGAAGGACAACCATTTCTGCAGCTCTCTACCAGTCAGGCCTTTATGGTACAGTGGCCAGATGGATGCCACTCCTCAGTAAAAGGCCCATGACAGCCCGCTTGGAGTTTGCCAAAAGACACCTAAAGGACTCTCAGACCATGAGAAACAAGATTCTCTGGTCTGATGAATCCAAGATTGAGCTCTTTGGCCTGAATGCCAAGCGTCACGTTTGGAGGAAACCTGGCACCATCCCTACAGTGAAGCAAGGTGGTGGCAGCATCATGCTGTGGGGATGTTTTTCAGCGGCAGGGACTGGGAGACTAGTCAGGACCGAGGGAAAGACGAACGGAACAAAGAACAGAGAGATCCTTGATGAAAACGTGCTCCAGAGCATTCAGTACCTGAGCCTGCGACGAAGGTTCACCTTCCAACAGTACAACGACACTAAGCACACAGCCAAGACAATGCAGGAGTGGCTTCGGGACAAGTCTCTGAACATCCTTGAGTGGCGTAGCCAGATCCCAGACTTGAACCTGATCGAACATCTCTAGAGAGACCTGAAAATAGCTGTGCAGCGATGCTCCCCATCCAACCTGACAGAGCTTAAGAGGATCTGCAGAGAAGAATGGGAGAAACTCCCCAAATACATGTGTGCCAAGCTTGTAGCATCATACTCAAGAAGATTCAAGGCTGTAATCGCTGCCAAAGGTGCTTCAACAAAGTACTGAGTACATTTTCTGAATACTTTTGTAAATTTGATATTTAGAGTTTTAAAAAAAAAAAGGAGGAAAAAAAAGGGATATTGTGTGTAGATTGATGAAGAAAAATAAAATATTATATCCAATTTAGAATAAGGCTGTAACGAAACAACATGTGGTAAAAGTCAAGGGGTCTGAATACTTTCTGAATGCATGGAACTCCGTTCCTGCTCATATTGCTCAAATGAACAGCAAACCTGGTTTCATGGCACCACGCCTCTCCCTTATTTGACCTAGATAGTTTGTGTTTATGTATTGATATGTAGACTATGTTTGCCTTTTTTAAACGGATGTAGTTCTGTTCTTGAGCTGTTCTTGTCAATTAATGCTCTGTATTATGTCATGTTTCATGTTTTGTGTGGACCCCAGGAAGAGTACCTGCTGATTTTGCAACAGCTAATAGGGATCCTAATAAAATTGAACCGAACATTGTACTTAGTAATTGCATTGTAATTGCATAATAAGATGGACGTTTTTTGTTATTACACAAGAGAACTAATGAAGAGTCCCATTCCACTTGTATAATAACAACAATAGAATTAGTAGAATATAGGCTATGTTTACAAAAAAATAGTGTCCTCGTGCTAAAACACTGTATCCCTATCTCTCTTGGACCTCAGATAGACAGATTTTGAAAGGACATTTGTCTTCTTTTAACTGGCTCTTAGGCAGCGCTCTCTAAAACTTCTACTCTAGTAATTGCCAATCCTAATTCAGCTGATCTGGGCCTGGTAATAAATGAAACTTTGCAGGGTTCCATTAGTACAGCTGTCCAACAGAGACAAGCTGTTTCAGAGCCCTCTACTCCATCACTGCTTTGGAAAACAAGTTATACAGCTTATCCTGCTTCACACACCCAGAGAAAAAAATTGTTTGTCTTCTATGTTTCATATACTCCACTCTGATGTCATCATACCTTTTTCTTGATGTTGCTAGTTATGCACAAGGCAAAAGAGGAGTTGGTGCAGTTGCTATCAGAAAGAGAAAGAGAGAAAGCGCTCCCTCTCTCGCTATACAGTAGAGCAGCGCGTTCAAAATGTTCCCTGACTGACAATGAACCTATGCTTCACACTGGTGCTGCATTTGACAGTCCTTTATCCAGGAATCCCCAGTTGGACAGCGGTGCTTTAGGTCACACAGCTGTTGTTGCTCTTTCCGCAGTGCCGCTGAGCGTGTACACAGAAAGAGGGTGAGCGCTGAATAGGTGGGAGAGGAGGAGCCACCCGGAGCCCTGTGTGCCTCCACAGCAACTTCAATAGATAACAGTCAGTCCAATCAGCCATGTTTTGGCCCATGGCACTTTTTCCTTTCCGCCATCATCATTATTACCACAGCCGGGATCCAGCCCCTCCACTTTAATACTCCATTAATTTCCCCTGGCGCCCATCATTCAGTATTCAATAGGTACTGTTCTGCGGCTCCAACTGTGGATCAAGCTGTTGAGGTTGCCTCCCTCCGTTCCTCCATCCAATATCATCAATGCTCAGACAGGCACTTCGACAAAGGTGCATCACCTGCTCTTTGAGAGCTGGAACATAACCTGCTGTGGTTTGGGATAGAGGAATACAGTCACGATTCTTCATGCTTTGAAAAAAGGGAATTCATTATTTGATCAAGTTAATGAACATGTCAAACTTTGAAGAGATTTCTGAACTGTGCAGAAAAGCCCTGTTGGGATATCACAATTCCTCTTTGATTGTGTTGGTTTTATTCTATACACAATAATGTATTTCACACAGTGTGAGAGATTCTAACGATGCACTAAATGTTCTATTCAACCGCCTAACAACATACATTTGAAAAAGCCAATTAGCACCAATTAATGAACTTTTAACTGGAAAAGCCTGTCAAAATATGTTTTAGTTATAATTCAGCAAACCAATGTAACTGTAGTAGGAAAGTGTTAACATTTCAGAAAATAACTGACAGAAAGACTAAGTCATAGAAAGGCCAGATAAGAAATGAAGAACTAGCTTGACTTTCGGGGTGTTGGTGTGTTTTACAGGAAGCAGTGAGAACCAACTGGCATGCCAGGTCATCGTCTGATGATACTTTCTCTCTCTGAGACTATTGTGCGGTCAGAGAGAAGACCAGAGTCACTGGAGCTTCATCCTGGCAGTAACACTTACTGTCTGACCAGTGGTAATGGCTGCCTGCCCTCCACTGCCAACACTCAACTTGCCTGTTAGTGTGACTGGTTGTTCTCAGGGTGACTGGGTGAACACACTCTAGGGTAATGAAGTTAGGAGATTATGCCTGAGATATTGTCTAAGTTGTTTTAAGTGTCAATTCTTCACGTCACATGGCAGCAGAATGGGACTCGGACTAACTGTAATGGAAATTATATTGTATTAGCCGACAGTACAATGTCACGTTTTAATCAATTCTCCTCACGGTACTGTAGACTGTGAGTGCCTGTACTGTAAACTGTGAGTCCCTGTACTGTAGACTGTGAGTCCCTGTACTGTAGACTGTGAATCCCTGTACTGTAGACTGTGAGTCCCTGTACTGTAGACTATAAGTCCCTGTACTGTAGACTGTGAGTCCCTGTAGTATAGACTGTGAGCAGAAAAGTAAATGTGTATGTAAAAGGAGATTTGGGTCAGGATGAAAGGCCAGTCTCAATATTACATAATAGGCTGTTTGAGTGAACCTCAACTGGTTTATTCAAGTTGTTAGAAGCACAGATGCACACAAATGTGTGTTTAAAGCCTTCTCAATATAACAATTCACATAACTTATTTGCATTTCCTTACCATTACTTATACACTGTACATTTATTATGTGCAATTCATCAAAGTTTAGATTTTTGGAGATTAATGAATTAAAGTCTGGTTTTATCAGGACATAGCTTCACACTGTGCTACTTTGTTCTCTTTATGGCATGACTCAGTTGATGTTCCTCCTTCCAGTCCAATGATACTTCTGCAGGGGAGAGCTGTTCCTCCTCCCAGTCCATGGATACTACTGCAGGAGAGAGCTGTTCCTCCTCCCAGTCCATGGATACTTCTGCAGGAGAGAGCTGTTCCTCCTCCTTGTCCATGGATACTACTGCAGGGGAGAGCTGTTCCTCCACCCAGTCCAAAGATACTACTGCAGGGGAGAGCTGTTCCTCCTCCCAGTCCATGGATACTACTGCAGGAGAGAGCTGTTCCTCCTCCCAGTCCATGGATACTTCTGCAGGAGAGAGCTGTTCCTCCTCCTTGTCCATGGATACTACTGCAGGGGAGAGCTGTTCCTCCACCCAGTCCAAAGATACTACTGCAGGGGAGAGCTGTTCCTCCACCCAGTCCAATGATACTACTGCAGGGGAGAGCTGTTCCTCCACCCAGTCCAAAGATACTACTGCAGGGGAGAGCTGTTCCTCCACCCAGTCCAATGATACTACTGCAGGGGAGAGCTGTTCCTCCACCCAGTCCAATGATACTACTGCAGGGGAGAGCTGTTCCTCCACCCAGTCCAATGATACTACTGCAGGGGAGAGCTGTTCCTCCACCCAGTCCAATGGTACTACTGCAGGGGAGAGCTGTTCCTCCTCCTTGTCCATGGATACTACTGCAGGGGAGAGCTGTTCCTCCACCCAGTCCAAAGATACTACTGCAGGGGAGAGCTGTTCCTCCTCCCAGTCCATGGATACTACTGCAGGAGAGAGCTGTTCCTCCTCCCAGTCCATGGATACTTCTGCAGGAGAGAGCTGTTCCTCCTCCTTGTCCATGGATACTACTGCAGGGGAGAGCTGTTCCTCCACCCAGTCCAAAGATACTACTGCAGGGGAGAGCTGTTCCTCCACCCAGTCCAATGATACTACTGCAGGGGAGAGCTGTTCCTCCACCCAGTCCAATGATACTACTGCAGGGGAGAGCTGTTCCTCCACCCAGTCCAAAGATACTACTGCAGGGGAGAGCTGTTCCTCCACCCAGTCCAAAGATACTACTGCAGGGGAGAGCTGTTCCTCCACCCAGTCCAATGATACTACTGCAGGGGAGAGCTGTTCCTCCACCCAGTCCAAAGATACTACTGCAGGGGAGAGCTGTTCCTCCACCCAGTCCAAAGATACTACTGCAGGGGAGAGCTGTTCCTCCACCCAGTCCAATGATACTACTGCAGGGGAGAGCTGTTCCTCCACCCAGTCCAATGATACTACTGCAGGGGAGAGCTGTTCCTCCACCCAGTCCAAAGATACTACTGCAGGGGAGAGCTGTTCCTCCACCCAGTCCAATGATACTACTGCAGGGGAGAGCTGTTCCTCCACCCAGTCCAAAGATACTACTGCAGGGGAGAGCTGTTCCTCCACCCAGTCCAATGATACTACTGCAGGGGAGAGCTGTTCCTCCACCCAGTCCAATGATACTACTGCAGGGGAGAGCTGTTCCTCCACCCAGTCCAATGATACTACTGCAGGGGAGAGCTGTTCCTCCACCCAGTCCAATGGTACTACTGCAGGGGAGAGCTGTTCCTCCACCCAGTCCAATGATACTACTGCAGGGGAGAGCTGTTCCTCCACCCAGTCCAATGATACTACTGCAGGGGAGAGCTTCAAATACTTTCAAGATTACAGGCTCAAGGTCTAGCTCCTGCTGTGAGTTCATGAATTCCACATCTTTTCGTGAAGAACTAAATAATTATTTCTGTACTCTCACCCCGGGTAGAATATTGCAGGGGCACAAAAGGTGTTTACTTCAGGCAACAAAAGAGAGCCCCTGGTCAGAGATAGAAAAAAGTCTGAGAAGCCAAGCCACTGGAGGTACCCACTGTGAGTAGAAAAAAACAGAATGAAAGGGACTTGTACAGCACAGTCTGACCCCACATACAGGCAGCCTAATGCTAAAATATAGGTATCTTGGCTAGTGCCCAGGAGCATAAAACACGGGTCTACACATTTAATCTACGCTCACAACAATCTCCAGATATTCACTGATATTACAAAAAAGCATATCTACACAGACATATACTACTACTGTAAACGTTCCATAGTGGCATAGGAATATGCCATTTTTGCCATTCATTGTTAAGGATGAAAGATAAGTCTGTGGTTATAAGGCTGCTTCCACAGAAAATGGAATATAACAATTCAATTTACAGGCTGGCATTGTTATGTGAAAATAAACTATTCTTAGCCTGAACAGCTGTACTGTGCACTCAGACTGGCTTCTTTGTGCCATTGTCAGGTTCACTCTCTTACCTTAAATGAAACACTTCGTCTAAAACACTCTCTCTAAATGGAAATTCTTATCAATGTTCCTGCTGCTCTACTGAAAGATGAATAGATATTGGAGTTTCTCATTTCCATGATTACTTGTTAACCCTCAGTGAATTTGGAGTTGCGTTTGATGTTGTCAGTTGCCACAGTGGAAATTGCCACAGCGAAAGTTAAAAATAAAAGCTGTTAAAGTTGCTTTGGATGTTTTTATGTGACAGTATAGAGAACTAGCATTTTCAGTAGCGTCAGGGTAGCAACCTTACTAACAGCTGATGTGTGCGTTAAAATATGTTTGTCTTCGAATCAGGTGTAACTTTTGAAATCTGTCCAGTGATTATTCTGTTGATTGAAAATCTCTCCACAGCTCATTACCAGAGTACACATTAGTTATACTTCAACAGAGACACAAAAACGTGCTGAGGCTGATGAAACCATCAAAATGGAAAAGAAAAGCCTCAGGGACTTGTGGGTTTATTTGTACTACAACTACATATAGATGTGCTTCCTGTTACCGTAAGCTGCCACCCACCTTCAGAACCAAAACAAGATACTGTAGCTGATCATAGGGACGTAACTTCACATGTTGCAGGTATAACTGACACATACTGTTTGAATGTATGTCAATGGAAGAATTTCACAATGACTCAAGTTAAGCATACATATTTCAATTTAGGATTCTGACCTAATTCAGTTCTAGAGGTACTGTATATATCATGGTATGTGTCCCCACATGTCCAGTATGCTCTTAGAGAGCACTGTATGTGAAGATTCCTATATGTAATGAATACTTAAGGAGAAAATGGTGTAGATTCACACGCAGAGCGCAGAAGGTGTTTATTTCGCATTCGCAAACGGCAGGAATCGTGGTCACAGGCAGGCAATACACAGGTAGGCAAACAGGCAGGTGAATCCAAGTTAGGACTGAAGGCTATAACTGGTTCTCTCAAACGAGCTAGGAAAAGGCTTAGTAGAGTCATAACGAACAATACCTCACAAAGGCACAAACAGAATGAACTGAACTAAATAAGGAGCTAATGAGACCAGGTGAGTAACTAACACAGGTGAAATCAATGAACAAAAATGAAAGACAGGGCTACGTTCAAGAACACAACGAAACAGAACACAGGGCTGACTAAGAAAATAAATACAGAACCTTATACTATAAAAGCTGTAGAATCAATAGCCAGAGAATATATATGGACTGAAGAGGTGACATGGGGTGATTCTCAGTATTTTATAGCAGTTTCTAAAACAAAGTGCCGGATGCAGAGATGTTGTGGAGATACTTTCGATTGAGCTGAAGGAATGATTTGTATTTGACAGAAAAGTGCTCATCAGAGAACAAACAACAGCTGGTGGTATGGACGCTTGTGCTCGGCGGGTAATGGATTCAACACCTGTGAAATGAAATGGAGACACTCACTAAAAACACATGGCAGTCTTAAAATGCATTTCTATCCTACATTTTAGAAAAGTATTTATATTGAGAATTGTAACTATGGTTTGGTTGAAATTAGATAAATCTAATCTGGTTGAAAGAACAGCTATACAGAGAACAAAGGCATATTCCTCATTATGTTATTTCACACTCACAGTCAAGGACATCTGAGTGCATCCAGCGTCATGCTGCCTCTTATTGGCCGACTCAGACTCAACCTTCCTCTCTGTTGCTACCCACCTTATCTGGTGGGGTAGTGACTGACATTCAAAATATGACACACACGGCTCCATGTGGACATGCTTTGACAGACCTGTGATCCAAGGAGCAAAAAGCTTGAATGTTGATGTAGGAGAGACGGACGGAAAGAGCGATGTAGCGATGCTGCTGGGCATCCCTGGTATTTCATTCTCACCTATATTGAGACTACAGACCGATGCATGTTCAGTCAGAGAGGAGGTAGAGAGGAAGTAGAGAGAGGAGGTTGAGACGCAGCCCTCTCAGAGTCTGCCTCAGCGCCTCCAGCTCCCTCCTTGATTGCCTGACATTCTTTATCAACAGTCAAGTATTTCTGTTCCCTTGGCAACGGCTTCCCGCTGATACAAAGAATCAGGTCTCACCTTGAAAGTTTAGAGAGAGGCTGACAGTCTCTTCTGTTTTCTGACCTGTGCAACTGCAACCTTCGCTTGCCAAAGGAAGTCTGGAGTTGTCATGTCCGATCTTATGTAAGTAAGGCGCTTCCCTTACTGTTCCTCCTCGATTAGTTCCTAAACTGCTCTGTTTCTTCTGCATGTTACATGTGATGGCAGTTGTATGCCTCTGCTTGTATACGTATTAGATTCACAGTCTCACAGGGGGAAGGACAGGGTCTAACTGGGAGGGCTAAAACTACATCATGATAGACTTGGAAGAAGTCTGTATCTCTATAGTCTTGGTTGTATACTTGCCATCAGTATTGTTGGGCCTCTGATGTACTGTGAGTGTGAAAAATGTTTCGGGGACATCTTCCAATACCCACAAGCCGGATTGGAACTCTCATGCTCTTTAGAGCTGCAAATGGAGCTACTCTACTTTCACCTGAGCTATGCATGTGCATAACATCAAACCAGATGTCTCCTATCCTTCATTTCCACACACGTTCTCAAGGGGTGAATTGAACTACGAGCGTGAGTATAGGTGGGTACAACCAAACCCACGCTCTATACAGCACTCCAGCTGTGGGTCTGAGCTGTGCTAAAGTGATACTTGCCAGATTGTTAGCAATCAACCTCAATCATTTGAGTCATTGCATGGGGTATAAATAACATATTATTGTAACAGATCAGACAAAAATGCAGAAGGCTTATCAGTACATTCTGTACAATAGATTTAGACGTCATACTCTTAGATAAGGAATACAGCAATGATTTATCCTTGTCCTAAAATAATTTGAGACATTACTCCTTTCAGTACATATTATAGAATCAGACTTCATACCCTTTGAAAAAGAATACAGAAATCCTCTGGTTTATCCTGCCTGGTAGTACAACGGTAATGATTAGTAGAATATTCCTCCTCACATTTTTCTTGTCATATGTTTGTAGTCACTCACCATATATTTCACCAGAGCACCGTTCATTTCAGTTTACTTCACTACTAGGTACATGTGACATGAACCCCGTTCAGCAAACAGCAAGAGACAGTCTGTGTCAGCCTTAATATCACAAAAGTATTTTGAGACGTCCAAAAGATGATAGCAGTTTCATGAAGTGAATAATGTACCTTTCCACAATCTAAAATATGTTTGATTTCAGCTTTATGAGGTGTAAGAGGGGATGCCTGTGCATTACAATATGCAGTATTGATAAAAATCATTGATGGTTTTCAGGGGACACGTAATAATCATCTGAATGAGTGGTGTGGCCCTCTCGGCCCTCAGGTTGCTCCACACTTCTGATGAGTGGCGGACGTAAAGGTAATGGCGGACTGAACGAAGTTATGTAGAGCACCTCAAGATAAAACGTAATATTCAATATCGGCAAGTTAGACTAAAATATTAGCACTACATAATCTGGTGGGTGATAACCTTCCATCTGGATAATAACACAAAACAAATCTTAAAACTAGAGACATTTATCGACAAATATTACGAAAACAAGCAACACCCAAACATGACGGAGAGTAAGACAGGGGAACCGATTTCAAAACGGAAACGTGACTCTTCTACAGACACAGACGATTTAATATTTTCACCACCGGGAATGGTAAAGGTCGAAACCGATCTGTTAAAAATCAATAAATGACAAACTGGGTATACTTGAATTAGTTAGTAAGGATATAAAAGAGTTGAAGGCAAGCCTCGAGATGAGTGATGAAAAAGCTGCGACATTGGAGAAGGAAACACCCAAGCTAAAAGGGACAGTCAATAAGATTGAAACCGAAATGAATGAAATTAAAAAGGAGAACACCGTTCTGAGGGAGGCCTTACTGGACATGCAAACTAGATCAATGAGAGACAATCTGGTACTTACAGGTATCCAGGAGAAAGAAGGGGAAGTTCCTGAATCTGTAGTTAGAGAGTTCCTCCTTACAGCGCTTCAGATCCCACGCGAAGTTCTCGACAAAATCCAACTTGAACGTGTACACCGCTTCGGACAGAGAGGCCAAAGGTATGAACGCCCAATCGTTGCCAAATTTGCTTCATTTAAAGATAAAATAATGGTTAAAAGCCTGGGTAAAAGACTTGCTGGGACCAAAATTGGCATGAATGATCAGTTTCCGATGGAAATTGCAGAACGGCGCAAAGTTCTGTATCCAATTTCCAAAGAAAATAGATTAAAAGCGAAACGAGTAGCTCTCGTCGTTGATAAACTATATATTGATAACCAGTTGTTCAGAGACACAAAGACTACTCCATGGTTATTTAAAAAATTACAAAGTTCTCATAGATCAGGAAAATAAACACAATTCTAGCCCGGTTATGGATTGTAACAATACAATTAAAAATATAGCTTTTCTATAAATATTCACATATAACTAATTGAACACACAAGCACTAATTCAACATAGTGAAGATAAAAACTAAGTAAACAGAAGGCACAGTATGTGTGGATGGTGTGGTGTGTGTTTATTTTTTATTTTATTTGTTATGTTTGGAAAGTTGAGTGAGTGAGTAATGAAATGGTTGCATATCCCAGAGCCAATGTATTGCTGTGAGCCGGGGTATGAGAGGGCTTTCAATGTTGTTCAGATGATGGATATACTTTTATAATGAATTATACGTCTTATTTATTTATTGTCCTGTCATGGTGGAACAGTTTTAAAATAAATGATACATTTGATTTATTATTGTCCTATCATGGGGAACTACATCTTTAAAATAAATTATATCTAATTATTTATTTATGATCCTATTTTAATGGTACGGTCCATGACCCTATACCCTAGACACCCACCTGAATGACCCAGATACTAAGGAGAAGTCCCTAACTGTTTTATGTGCCTGCTGTAAGCGGTCTGTATGCAGCCAAAATGAGGTCAGAGACCAAGAGCAGCACAGCCCCCTCAAGATTCTGAGCCTGCTTGGCAGGGTTGGCCCTGCAATGCCAAAGCCCCCTAAAGGGAGAGCATACTACACAAGGAAATTCTCAAAGCTGCTAATGAGAACCTTGACGACCTTGTACCTAGCTGGTGGGGATTCTGGTGGGGTGCCTCCACCCAGGCAGTGGCAGTGCTGGCAACACTAGCTGCAGCAACCCATGGGGAGGGGGTCACACTCGGACATTCAGAGAGGGGGTATATTATTGTGACCCTAGTGGCACAAAATCAAAGTCGGACTGCATGGAGATGCTTGGGAATATGGTCAATACGGGTGACCGTATTGTGGGTGTTTCAGGGAAAAGGTGTACAATTGACCTTCATCATCTAGGATGTGACCATGGTAAATCAAATTTCTGCCCATTTTTTGCACGGTCTTGCATGCCTTCTCATACAGCTGCAACTGCAAGTGCATTTGTAAATCAAGACCTATCTTGAGTTGGGCTCTGGGTTGGTGCAATTGTTGAGAAAGTGAGCTTATGGTTGTGTGGGGGTAAGGGTTGAGTGTGGGTGGTTGGGTGGGTGGGTGGGTGGGTGGGTGGGTGGGTGGGTGTATCCCACAACTGTTGCGAAGGAGTAAAAGATGTTAGGGACAATAGAGCATGATCCACAGCTATATATAATACAAATCGAGGTGAGGGCGATGGAAATGCATTTGGCAGTTAATCTACTTCAATTCGGTAAATGGCACTGTGTGCTCTTTTCAAAGGATAGATCCCAGTTGGTTATGGGCTATGGGATACAGGGGGTCGAGGGTGGTCTGCCGGGCATTGGGATGACAACCCAACTCGGGATGAGGAGGGCTTTTAGCGGGTGGAATAGTATGGACCAATTGGAGGTTTACTTAGTAGAAATGCAAATATCATGGTACAGCTATATAGACACTCAATCATCATGTTACTTTTTATAAGTATAGCCAGTTACAATTGTAATGGCCTAGCAGATAATATGAAAAGACAATCAGTATTTACCTGGCTAAAAGAGAAGGAATATAATATCTATTGTTTACAGGAAACCCATTCAACAGTTTTAGATGAAGTTTTGTGGAAAAAGAACTGGGGGGGCGAAATATACTCCTCCCATGCGCAAAGAAATTCAAAAGGGGTGATGGTTTTAATTAACAATAATTTTGATCCAAATGTGCAAATTGTCCAAACAGATCATCAAGGTAGATGGATTATTTTAAATATGTTATTGGACAATAAACAGATATGGCTTATTAACCTATACGGTCCGAATAATGATGATCCAAGCTTCTTTGAAAATATATATAAGAATTTATCAACTCTACAAGCAACACTAGACTCTATTATTATGGTGGGAGATTTTAATACGGTCTTAAATACCTCTATGGACCGGAAAGGAAATCACACTACAAACTATCACCCTCAGGCACTTAAGGAAATCATGAATGTCATGGATATATTGGAATTAGTGGATATATGGAGACTTAAATACCCTGACCTAGTGAGATATACCTGGCGGAGGCTTAATCAAGCTAGTCGTCTATACTACTTTCTTATACCATTCTCTCTGGCACCAAAAGTTTAAAAAATGTTGATAGGGGACAGAATGCGGTCGGATCGTCACATAATTGGCATATATATTACTCTTACATAATTTCCACATGGGCGAGGATATTGGAAATTTAATCAAAGCCTACTTGATGATAAATTGTTTAGAACTAGGACAGAAGATTTTATAACTGACTTTTTCAGACATAACATAGGTACAGCAGATCCCCTTATTATATGGGACACTTTTAAATGTGCCTTTAGAGGCAATGCAATTCAGTACTCATCTATAAAACAAAAGCAATTTAGATCAAAAGAGTCCATATTAACAAAGGAAATTGAAGGACTAACAGTACAGTTAGATAGCAATAAAAACGGTACCATAGAGGCACAGAATAAGTTAGAGGAAAAACAAAAAGAAATGGAGGAACTTATTCAAGAAAGATCCAGTGTAATATATTATAAAAATAAAGCGAACTGGATGGAATATGGGGGAAAATGCACCAAATTCTTTTTCAATCTTCAATATAGAAATGCTACCAAAATAAATGTATTAAAACTTGTTACAAATGATGGAGTCACGCATGATTCACCAAATTATATTTTGAAAGAGGAAGTAAAGTACTTTAAGAATATGTTTTCGTTTCAGGCTCCTCCATCTCCACTAACTGAAACTTATTGTATGGATTTCTTTCCTAATAATAATGTAAAATTAACATCTGTACAGAAAGACTCATATGAAGGCCAAATTACAGAGGAGGAACTGCTTGATGCAATTGGGGCCTTTAAGGATGGGAAAACTCCAGGGCATACCAGTGGAAGTATACAAAACTTTTTTTGATATACTCAAAGGACCATTATTAGCTTGTTTTAACCACTCCTATATAAATGGTAGATTATCAGACACGCAACAAGAAGGTCTGATATCATTATTACTGAAACAGGACCCAAGTGGTATATATAAAGATCCAGTCCATTAAAAAAATTGGAGACCTCTCACACTTCAGTGTTGTGATGCAAAAATCCTAGCAAAATGCTTGGCGCATAGAATTAAAAAAGTATTGTCAGATATTATTCATCCTAATCAGACAGGTGTTTTACATGGACGATACATTGGAGATAATATAAGACAAGTACTGGAAACAATAGAACACTATGAAATATCGGGGACACCAGGCCTGGTTTTCATAGCTGATTTTGAAAAGGCTTTTGATAAAGTACGACTGGAGTTTATATATAAATGCCTAGAATATTTCAATTTTGGGGAATCTCTTATAAAATGTGTTAAAATTATGTATAGTAACCCTAGGTGTAAAATAGTAAATAATGGCTACATCTCAGAAAGTTTTAAACTATCTAGAGGAGTAAAACAAGGTTGTCCCCTATCGGCATATCTATTTATTATTGCCATCGAAATGTTAGCTGTTAAAATTAGATCAAACAATAATATTAAGGGATTAGAAATCCGTGGCTTAAAAACTAAGGTGTCATTGTACGCTGATGATTCATGTTTTCTTTTAAAACCACAATTAGAGTCTCTCCACGGCCTCTTAGAGGATCTAGATACTTTTGCTATCCTCTCTGGATTAAAACCAAATTATGATAAATGTACCATATTACGTATTGGATCACTAAAAAATGCACATTTTATATTACCATGTAGTTTACCAATAAAATGGTCTGACGGAGATGTGGACATACTTGGTATACAAATCCCAAAAGAAAGAAATGATCTCACTCCAATACATTTTTATAGAAAGTTAGCAAAAATAGATAAGATCTTTCTACCATGGAAAGGAAAATACCTGTCTATTTGTGGAAAAATCACCCTGATTAACTCTTTAGTTATATCACAGTTTACCTATTTGCTTATGGTTTTGCCTACACCTAGTGACCTGCTTTTTAAATTATATGAACAAAAAATATTCAATTTTATTTGGAACGGCAAGCCAGATAAAATTAAAAGGGCCTATTTATATAACGAATATGAATTCGGAGGGCAGAAATTATTAAATATTAAAGCATTAGACCTCTCACTAAAGGCATCAGTCATACAAAAGTTATACTTAAATCCAAACTGGTTCTCTAGTCAATTGGTACGAATGTCTCATCCTATATTCAAGAAGGGCCTTTTACCCTTATTCAGATTACAACTTCTCACTTTCGGTTGTTTGAAAAGGAAATCATCTCCAAAATATCTTTATTTTTTTAACAAGCCTTAGAAAGCTGGTTGCAATTTCAGTTTAATCCACCTGAAAGACCAGAACAAATATTGTGGTTAAATTCAAATATACTAATTGATAAAAAAAACTGTATTTATCGATTTTTTTTTAAAGGTATAATTTTAGTGAATGATATCATAAATAGGACTGGTGGAGTTATGTCACACATGCAGCTAACACAGACATGGAAATGTCTGCTCTACCCAAAATTACAACCAATTAATTGCAGCATTACCACAAAAATGGAAGAGGCAAGTAGAAGGGGAAAAAAGTAAAGAACCTGTATTAAAGAACATAAATGGTTAAAGAAAAGTGCGATAAATAAAAACATATACCAATTTCATTTAAGGACCAAAAAACTGACAGCTGTGCCATATAAATTGCTAAATAGTTGGGAAGAGATTTTCGATGTACCCATTCCATGGCACATGGTTTATGAATTGATACGCAAAACAACGCCGGGTTGAAAACTTCGAATTTTTCAATTTAAATTACTATACAAAATTCTTACAACTAATAGAATGTTATATATATGGGGGATACAATCTTCCCAGCTCTGCAGATTTTGCTGTGAGGAGGCAGAGTCATTAGATCATTTATTTTGGTATTGTCCATATGTAGCTTGTTTTTGGTCACAGGTCCAGGAATGGCTGAAGAATTGCAACATTTGCCTAGAACTAACGCTACAGATAGCAATACTGGGTGATTTGAAAAGCCATAGTCAATCAATCAATAATATAAGAATTATTTTAGCAAAAATGTTTATTTTTAATTTACAATCTGTAGAAGCTATGAGAATAGGAAGGTTCAATTATTTTGTGAAGCTTCACAGCACAGTTGAAAAATATATGGCAAATAGAAATCCGAAATGGATGATGTTGAGAGATAGATGGGAGGGGTTGAATGGAGCTGAAGGGTGGGACTAATAACAAGATAAACAATGCAAAGCATACGGGATCTGTAAAATGTATATAGGTTCGGGAACTTTTGTGAAATATCATAGTTACAAATAGAAATCAAACTGGATGGACATCAGAAATAGAGGAAGGACTAAGAACAAACAAGAGATAACTATTGTAAAGTAGACTGTGTCTGTAAAATGTGTATAAGATGTATAAATTGAAGGTAAAAGCAGAAGTGTTTATTAGTTTACTCCAATTGGGGGATCGGTGGTAGTGTTTTCGGGGAATAATAATAAAAGTATATTCTTTTAAAAAGTATGTATGTGTATGTATATACAGTATGTGTATATGCATGCATGCGTGTATGGATATATATATTTACCCAAAAAATATGGGGGATTGGAAATGATGCAGACAATTACATTGGAAGCAACATTCTTTCCGCAATATTAAGCTGATCCTCCCCTTAAAAAAAATATTTAAAAAATAATAATAACAATAATTGATGGTTTTCAGGGGACACAGAATAATCATCTGAATGAGTGGTCTGGCCCTCTCGGCCCTCAGGTTGCTCCTCACTTCTGATGCTTCCACACGGTCTTTCAATTATTCACATTGGAAAGGTTAGCGCATGTCAAACATTATCAGGAGAAGCGACCTCACTATTGCCAAAAGAAAACTGAAACTCAGAGGTAGCTTAGAAGTCCAGCTGATTATCATGGGTCAGAAACTTTTTCTATTACTCTTGAACACACAGCCAACCTTGTTCATCCACATTCCAGCTGCACTTGTGTGCACGGCATCACTCAAGAGAGATGGACATTTTGATATAAGTCTTTCCATAAATAAGGATTTACATTAATGAGTTATGCTTTGAAACACTGGGTTAGATTTACTAAGGCATTGCGTGTTTGTTTGTAAAAACGTTTAAATGCAGCCACTCATTCCCATGTAAAACCAAGGCCTATTTGTCATCTAGGTGCAATCCCCAAATTAGCTACTGTCAGGAAAATAGAACTCTCTGGGCTTTAATTCCCTCCATAGCCAATGGCTTCCTCCAGAATAAACATAAACTTTACTACTGTAGGGAGAACATTGAGCCCACATCTTAAGTCAATAATTTTTACAACAGTAAACTATCCAGTCTGTGCTTCTGTGACTGATATAAACAACTAGAATAAATCAAATATCAATCAGCAATATCACCAATAGATGAATGCCAGACACAATACTTTTATTTGCTAAACTAACCCTAAGCATGATGTTCTATCTGCCCATTCTTTCAGAACTATACTTGGATCAGAATGGTTGGTTTGATTTAAGTGATAATGCCTGAGAAGCCGGTGTTTGGAGGATATATTGACACGGTTCGTCTCGGGCCAGCAAACCGTACCAATATACAGTATCTTCCAAACACCGGCTTCGAGGGCATTATCACTTTTATGCATCGGGTTGCCAACATATTCAAATAATGATTGACACATTTTCATTAAAAACATTGTTTTTATTAATTTGTCATGCTATTTCATCCTTCCACAAGCTATAGTCCCGACACA
The DNA here is from genome assembly GCF_045679555.1 of Salvelinus alpinus. Taxonomy (NCBI): domain Eukaryota; kingdom Metazoa; phylum Chordata; class Actinopteri; order Salmoniformes; family Salmonidae; genus Salvelinus; species Salvelinus alpinus. The sequence continues at coordinate 1,690,578 of NC_092107.1, forward strand.
AATCTAGGGTTGCTAGAGACGCAACCCAATTGTTCTGTCTTTTTGCTCTGAATCTATGGACCGACCTAGTCCTTCGTTCTAAATGTTCCATTGCTGGCAACGTTCTTATCCCTTGGTTGCTAGCTAGTCACGTCAAAAAGTGCAGCCAGAATAACAGCAAAATGGCTTCATTTGCATTTGTTAAAGCTGTTTTCTAGTGACATTTATTTGGATTCAACAATAACAATGAGCTAATGAGGCACGATTTCGCCTAGTATAGAAAATGTGCTCACTCGTCAGGACACTGTTGTTCAGAGGAGCTAGCCAACAACACAGCTACAGTGAACTAGCCAACAGCACAGCTACCAGTGAGCTAGCCAACAGCACAGCTACAGTGAGCTAGCCAACAGCACAGTTACCAGTGAGCTAGCCAACAGCACAGCTACCAGTGAGCTGGCCAACAGCACAGCTACCAGTGAGCTAGCCAACAGCACAGCTACCAGTGAGCTAGCCAACAGCACAGCTACCAGTGAGCTAGCCAACAACACAGCTACAGTGAGCTAGCCAACAGCACAGCTACCAGTGAGCTAGCCAACAACACAGCTACAGTGAGCTAGCCAACAGCACAGTTACCAGTGAGCTAGCCAACAACACAGCTACAGTGAGCTAGCCAACAGCACAGCTACCAGTGAGCTAGCCAACAACACAGCTACAGTGAGCTAGCCAACAGCACAGCTACAGTGAGCTAGCCAACAACACAGCTACAGTGAGCTAGCCAACAGCACAGCGACAGTGAGCTAGCCAACAGCACAGCGACAGTGAGCTAGCCAACAGCACAGCTACAGTGAGCTAGCCAACAGCACAGCTACAGTGAGCTAGCCAACAACACAGCTACAGTGAGCTAGCCAACAACACAGCTACAGTAACACAATCACTTCAAACTGAAGCTTGAAAGACTGCAAATTAGCTGAGTTTCGTTTTACCTTTTTTGTATATATCTATATCTTTGTATATTCATAACAATGATGCCAGCTGATTCATGAGTTAGACATGACACCCCACACGTTCATTACTATGGGACAGCAGGAGATACAATTTGAATATTGAAACAATGTTGCAAATGTCAGAGAGACATACAGTAAGGTTTAAACAAATCTCCACTGTTGAAAGCTAAATGTTAGTTTTAAATTTTTTTTGATAATGTCTACATGCTTTTTGTAGTGGAGATCACGTTTATAAGTTGCCTGGCTGGGCTGATGTGTCACACCCTGATCTATTTCACCTGTCTTTGTGCTTGTCTCCACCCCCCCTCCAGGTGTCGCCCATCTTCTTCATTATCCAAAGTGTATTTATACTTGTGTTCTCTGTTTGTCTGTTGCCAGTTCGTCTTGTCAGGTCTTACCAGCGTATTTCCCGTCTCCCTGCTTTCGCAAGTTCTGTTTCCTAGTTTCCCTGATTCTGACCATTCTGCCTGCCCTGACAAAAGCCTGCCTGCCGTTCTGTACCTGCCTGACTCTGACCCGTTTACGAACCTCTGCCTGTCCTGACCCCGAGCCTGCCTTCTGTTCTGTACCTTATTGACTCTGCCCTAGATTACGGACCTCTGCCTGCCTTTGACCTGTCTTTTGCCTTTCCCTTGTGTGGGTTAATAAACATCTGTGACTAGCTGTCTGCATCTGGGCCTTATCCTGAGTTCTGATATGATACAGTGGATTGCGCAGTCAGATAGAACAGAGTAAATAGGCATTTTAACGTCATAGATTTAGCCGGTGGCATTTTGTGGACTAGACACAGGCTAGAATGCGGTTTTAAACAATCAGTATTCAGGATTAGACCCACGTGTATCAATTGGAAATAACTGTAAGCACCAATATTGAGTCATTGTGTACTGCAGCTCTTCTTTCAGCTATGTCCTCCATATCATCTGGCTAACGTACAGGCCTAGATGCTCTGAGAACATTTCAACGCTCACACAATAGTTTAAACGGGTTTTTATTGGGAGAAAATAGTTCAGCTCACTGATGAAATACAATGGCTTGCTGCATCAATATCTTAACAGTATCAATATCTTAACAGATATATTAGGCTGTTGAAAATGTAATTTGTTTAAAGAGTGGTGGGGGAGGGACGGTGGTGAGAAGCTCATGGATTACAGGAGAGGAGTCACTGTCAGGGCCAGGGTAAGCCAACACCCTTCAACCACTAGTAGATGGGATTCCCATTTGAGGAGAGATTGCCAAGGTATCATTGATTTGGGGAGGTGGTTCGGAGGGTGACATGCAGAACATGCTGAAACAAGCATCTCTCCAGCCCCACAGCCTCAATGCCAATATTTCATCCTGAACTATTTCCAATAGGGACTCAGCAACACAAGAATGGACACACCTGATTTACTTCTGTTAAAAAATGCTATGACAATTATTGATAGTCAAAATCCCTTATCTGTTTATGGTCCACCAATGTGTATTAATAAAGCTATCCCTTATTTGATACAGTGTGATTTACTAGCCAGTGATGATTGATCTTATGCTACATTTAGTTTCCGCAGTGAAAATGCATTAATGAGGGAGTGCGCCAAGAATTTCAAGGTGCTCTAGATTTTTTGAAGGATTGTGAGGAATTTGTAATTATGTAAATAGCGTGAAATATGAAAAAACTCAAGTCTTTGTCTGCCAAAAAAAGTGGGATAAGACTGTATATACTTAACAACATGAACAGTTTCTTCACCAAGCTGAAAAAAATATAAATGGTGGGGAGCAAAAAGAAAGCATGAAATGCAAACCTACTGACAGAATTAATATCCTTTCGCTGTGCAGTTCAGCTTTTCAAATTGTGGCACCACAGTAGATTCAGAGTTTTCTCTCCTCATGCACCAAAACAGAAACTAACAATGACTCCAGTTCTAGTGTTTGTCCTCATATTATGTTCTATATTCTGTGCGGGGGTAGAATGGAAAGGAGGTGTGTTCTGTCTCAGTTAAGGATTACTAAATGACTTCAACTGAGACAAAACATATTTTAGGAAGTCACAGCCAGAAATGTACACTTTTATTTCATCACTCTGCAGATTATCATGCATGTTCAAATGTAATGTTTCATTCCAATCATAAACAAAGCACTTATGCATATCATTTTCAACATGGGGAGCTTCTGGAGTGCTGATAAGCATAAGATGATGAATTAAATGTTAGATGTGCCTGTAAACAGAGCATTAGTTGTTTTAATATTAAACTCAGCTGCATGTATTATAACATACAGTTTCTAGCTGGAGCATTCCTCCATGTCTGCATTTCCCAAGTATGATTATATTTCACAGCTAACAAGCCTGTACATGAAAACAATAACTAACTATAAAATTAGTAGTTGTGTTTTTCACAGCCATTCCTAGCCATTGTAAATGTATTGCAATGGCACTCCCATGAATTTAGTAAACTGTACATATGCAGTTCTTTAGAACCCAAGGACTGATGTGCATGAGAACGGCAGTTAAACATGAATATGTGAACTTTATTTTTTTAATTGCACTAATTGTTTCTATCATCAATTTTCTATTAATTCTTTATGGAGATTTATAACAGTGGATTTATATGCCCAGCTCAGTTGCAGGCCAATAGTGTTGTAAGCATTTGTTCCATTTGTCACGCCCTGACCATAGAGAGCTGTTTATTCTCTATGGTGGTTGGGGCGTGACAATGACTAGGGTGGGTTATCTAGGTGTTTAATCATCTATGTTGGCCTGGTATGTTTCCCAATCAGAGGCAGCTGTTTATCGTTGTCTCTGATTGGAGATCATATTTAGGCAGCCATTTCCCCTTTGTGCTTTGTGGGATCTGTGTTTGTGTAGCTGCCTGTGAGCAGTCCAGAACGTCACGTTTCCTTTGTGCTTATTTGTTTTGGTGAGTTTCGATTTATTAAAATATGTGGCACGCTGCGCCTTGGTCCATTCCTTTCGACGAGCGTGACAGAAGATCGCACCACAAACGGACCAAGCAGCGTGGCCAGGAGGAGCAGACATCCTGGACATGGGAGGATATCTTGGATGGTAAGGGATCCTGGACATGGGAGGATATCTTGGATGGTAAGGGATCCTGGACGTGGGAGGAGATCTTGGACGGTAAGGGATCCTGGACATGGTAGGAGATCCAGGCCGGAAGGGATCGCCTTCCATGGGAGCAGACGGAGGCAGCAAGGGAGGAACAACGACGACACCGGGGTTCGCGACCACGAAGGAAGCCCGAGAGGCAGCCCCCCCCAAAAAAATTGGGGGGCACACGGGGTGGTTGGCGGAGTCAGGTTTTAGACCAGAGACAACTCCCCGTACTCGCTTTAAGGAGCGTGTGACTGTTCAGGCACCATGTTATGTGGTGATACGCGCTGTGTCTCCAGTGCGCATTCACAGCCCGGTGGGCTCGGTGCCAGCTCCCCTCACTTGCCGTGTGCGAAAATGAGCATCCAGCCAGGACGGGTTGTGCCGGCTCAGCGCTCCTGGTCTCCAGTACGCCTCCTCGGACCAGGATATCCTGCGCCGGCTCTACGCACTGTGTTTCCAGTGCGCCTGCACAGCCCAGTGCGTCCTGTGCCAGCGCCCCGCACTTGCCGGGCTAAAGTGAGCATCCAGCCAGGACGGGTTGTGCCAGCTCTACGCTCCAGACCTCCAGTGCGCCTCCACGGCCCAGTATATCCGGTGCCAGCTCCACGCACCAGGCCTCCAGTGCGCCTCCGCAGTCCGGAGCCTCCTGGGAGGACTCCCAGTCCGAAGCCTCCCTGGAGGATTCCCAGTCCGAAGCCTCCAGTGCTGATCCATGGCCCGAAGCCTCTAGTGATGATCCATGGCCCAAAGCCTCTAGTGATGATCCATGGCCCGAAGCCTCCAGTGATGATCCATGGCCCGGAGCCTCCAGTGATGATCCATGGCCCGAAGCCTCCAGTGATGATCCATGGCCCGGAGCCTCCAGTGATGATCCATGGCCCGGAGCCTCCAGTGATGATCCATGGCCCGGAGCCTCCAGTGACGATTCATGACCCGGAGTCTCCAGCGACGGTCTGCAGTCCAGAGCCTCCAGCGACGGTCGGCAGTCCAGAGCCTCCAGCGACGTTCGGCAGTCCAGAGCCTCTAGCGACGGTTGGCGGTCCAGAGCCTCTAGCGACAGTCTGCAGTCCAGAGCCTCCAGCGAGGGTTCCCAGCCCGGAGCCTCCAGCGACGGTTCCCATTCCGGGGACTTCTGCGACGATCTACGGTCCGAAGTCCCCAGCGACGATCTACGGTCCGGAGCCTCCGGCGAAAATCCACGGTCCGGAGCCTCCGGCGACAATCCATGGTCCGGTTCCACGGAAGCGGAGGGATCAGCGAACGGAGCGGGATCTACGTCCTGAACCGGAGCCGCCACCGAGGCTAGATGCCCACCCGGACCCTCCCCCATAGAGTCAGGTTTTGCGGCCGGAGTCTGCACCTTTAGGGGGGGTACTGTCACACCTTGACCTTAGAGAGACTTTTTATTTCTCTATTTGGTTAGGTCAGGGTGTGATTTGGGTGGGCATTCTAGTTTTTCTATTTCTTTGATTGGGAACCATACCCGGCCAACAGAGGCAGCTGTCTATCGTTGTCTCTGATTGGGGATCATACTTAGGCAGCCTTTTTTCCACCTTTAGTTTGTGGGATCTTGTTTTGGTTAGTTGCTGTGTTAGCTTTACGTGTCGTTTATTCTTTCTTGTTTTTTGGTGGTCATTTAATAAATGTATGATGTACGCCTACTACGCTGCACCTTGGTCCAATCCATCTCTAAACGAACGTGACACCATTTGCACTTGAGCACTCTAATACACATTCCTTTATCATGTGAGAATTAGAATGACAGGTTTCAATGCTGATGACATGACTGTTTGATTTCCTGCAGTGTGTAGACAGCAATCCCTCCTCTATTGCCTATTAGTGGATCCATGCACCTGTAGCATTCAGACAAATTGATTGAGCACAACAAACCATATTTCCTTACCCAGAATTTATTTATTTTGAATGGCCGCTGTTATCGTAAACAAATGTTTACAACAATACATTATCTTCCCAAGGAAATGTAGTTGGATTTGTTGATATGTGAAAATCAACAAAACAAAATAAAATGTTGAAGGCCTGCAGAGTTGCCAACACGGATGAGATCAGCACTTTACTACCCATCTCCTTATGCTGTAGTAGTCCAGGCAGACATGGTAACTTCAGCACCACAGACAGCAACTGGGAGATTCAGCACCACAGACAGCAGACAGCTAATGGTCAAGCAGGGCTTTGAGAAGGAGCAGATTGTAGAGCTTAATGAAACACACCTGGAGCCCATCAAGGCTGACCATTATAAACTGACTTCGTGGCTCTGCCCTGAATGGTAATCATTTGGCTGAAATGAACATGTGTTTCCTGTGTGTTAATGTGTCCTCATTGTGTTAGATACTGACAGTCCAAACTAGTCAGACCATGGACAGGAAGTCTCCCTTAAAATATGTAGACCTATGAGCAACTCAATCTGCCCTCCCCTCACTTTTATGAGCTGGTGATGTATTTTTCAATTACTTGTTTAATTTATTTATAATTTTTGGGGGCTTAAATCGAAATGAATTACCCTGTGAGTGGTGCGTCATGCACGGCGGCGCTGTGGATTTCGTGCCATAAGGCTGCAGGTCTAATACCACATGCTGTCCGGTTATCACAGCGGACATTAATCCCCTGAACTTCACTGCCTCAACTCTAGCCAAATGAGGAAATGGCTGATAAGGATGTGATGTCCTCAGAGAATCCTGTTTCCTTCGTACACTGTGAGGTCTTTCTGCCATTTGTGCACACCAGTAGGTTGGCCCTGACCTTTCCTGGGAATGTGGTTGTCTGTGTCACTGGAATATGGAGGACTTCTCTTAGATGTCACTGAGTATCTGCTTCCATCCTGCACCCTGACAGCAACCAGCCAGAGGAAGGCTTTTTCCATTAGCTCTAATTCTCAGACTGGTGCTGCCGACAGCAAGACAAGTAGGTATCACCGCTGTCAGACAAACTGTCGAATATGTTTCTCCACATTTACACTTTACAGTTTCCACTTTCAGTTAGAAGTCAAAAAACTTTGCAGGCCAAATACACCCTAGTTCACAAAATAGAGATAAAAGATCTGTGGGGGGGGGGGGGGTACAAAAACCCATCTAAACCCACGCCTAGTTTTTTGGGGGTGTCTTTTTCTCTGATGTTAGTGTGATTGCGGTGTCCAGGAAGGAATGATGGAGTAGCTTTGTCCAGGCAGGTGAAATTGAATCTCTTGTGCCTTGACTCCGGTATTGTCTTGCAGCACTCCAGCTGATAGTTACCACTCCACAAGTCGGCCAAATTGCTCGGCACCCAGTGAAAGTTAGTGTAGCCTATAAAAAGCAATAACCATAAAGACACATGTAGGGAGGCTATTGATACACGGCATTGTATTGCTTGCGTAAAAGCAGAGTTTATTCACTCAAGTGCTCTCCTGTGTTCTCTGTGCCTGTGAAGGCCCTGTGCCAAGTGCTCTAACCAGCTTTCTGCTGTAGTATGGGTTAATGTTCTATTCAGAGAGACCTGACCTACACAAAACACTACAGGTCCATTTCAGCCTTTAACCCATCAAGTGCCTGCTGCTGGGCCATCAAGTGGAGCAAAATCTGTCTTCAGTCACCAGTGGCAGTGTAGTAGCATAAATCAAATACAAGAAAATGTTCCTCAATGTGAGTTTTCCCACTTAATTTTGGTTTGTGATATTGAACCTAATTTCCCATATCAGTAGGTGTCTTTGGCCGTAACCACTGGAGAGGGATATAGTGTTTGGTCAATTTCTTCAGCATCTCTGAGAGGTCTGAGCTGGGGAGTTCCTTGCCTTCCAATGAATCTAATCCAGGGCCCAGAGGGAGAGAGAGAGAGGAATGAACCAGACAGAGTGGGACACGCTGAACAGATACTAAAGTGGACTCCAATGTGGGGGCACAAAACTGTTAACAGTCCAGACACTTGGTTCAGTGCAGCATGTCATAGTTCTGTACCCACGGCTGCATTTTTATTTCCCAGTGGCCTCAATTTGTCAGAAGGGATTGTGTAAGTGTCGGGAGTGAGGCAGCCCAGCAGTCTGACAGAATCCCTGGATAAACAGCTGCAATGAAACTGTTCTCATACCCACCCTCCTCTACTTAAAAGAGAATAATCACTGTCAAACACTGCATAGTCTACCCCTTTCACTCCCTGTCTCTGGTTCTGGCTACATCTGCTCCAGGGTGTTTGTGTGTCATGTCCAACATATAAATAGAAAACAACATTTCCATCCGTCTGGTAAACTAGCAGGGTTTGCCGTCCCCTCAGATCACCTGTACAGGTGTGGGGGGGGGGAGGGGGGGGGGAGTTCAGATGGTATATTCAGATTTGTGTTTTCTATGCTGAATAGTCTGGAATATTACCTCAGAATCCACTCATTTAAATGTCCATGTCTTAATGTATCCCTGCTTACAAATATCTGAGCATCTGGATAGACGATGGTCTGCCTTTTAGAAAGCATATTAATGAGTTAGTGAGGAAGCTGAGACTAAAAATAGGCTCAGCTATAGAAATAGGTCCTGCCATTTGCTAAAGCAGGTCATTCAATCAACGTTCCTACTGGTCCTAGACTATGGCGACATCATCTATACGAATGCAGCTCCCACTTCATTAAAGCCGTGAGTTGCAGTTTACCATAGCACGCTTATTTTTATTACGGATGACAGGTTCAGTACACATCAATGCAGTCTTTACCAGAAAAAACGCGGTCACTCTTTGAAGTCACGTAGGGGAAATATTACAGTACTTGCATATCAAATGGAAATTTCACAGAAAATTGTTTCATTGGAATGTTTATAGAAAGCCAAATTCTGAGTCCTTCTTGCATCAAACATTGTGCATGTGTCAATATTCACAGCTGGAACATACATTTCATGTGCTGATAAGTAGTTTATCCTAAAATGCTTTTGATGTTGCTTTGATGTTCAACAAGCTGATATGAAACCAAGTAGGTGAAAAAAAATTGGACAACCTGCCAATAGAATCACACAATCAAATGCAAGGCAAAGAATTAAAACATATTGCACTTTTAAAAAATCACAGTCATACTTTATATGACATCTCTTAATGGACAATTCCTCCAGAGATGGCTTTGCTGTGGGGACATGAGAATACCCAATACACCCCATTACAACACCATGTTTAATCCAGTGAATGTCCTGTACAGTATATGGGTTGATTAGAAAATGTGTGAACAATAACTAACACCTATAACAGACATCTTTGTGGTGATTGTCATGGCCGTCGTCGGAAGGAGACCAAGGTGCAGCGTGGTAAGCGTACATTTTATTTTATTATTGTCAATGTCGCCAACAAAACAAGAAACGAAGAAACAACCGTGAAGCTTAACAGGGCTATACTGCCACTAACAAAGATAACTACCCACAAACACCAAAGGAAAAAAGGCTGCCTAAGTATGATTCCCAATCAGAGACAACGATAAACAGCTGTCCCTGATTGAGAACCATACCCTGACAAAACATAGAAATAAAGAAACTAGAATGCCCACCCTAGTCACACCCTGGCCTAACCAAAATAGAGAATAAAAACCTCTCTATGGCCAGGGCGTGACAGTTACCCCCCCCCCCCAAAGGTGCGGACTCCGGCCGCAAAACCTGACTCTATAGGAGAGGGTTCAGGTGGGCATGTCGGACTGGGGACCCTCGTTGCAGGCCCCGGACTGGGGACCCTCGGTGCAGGCCCCGGACTGGGGACCCTCGCTGCAGGCCCCGGACTGGGGACCGTCGCTGGAGGCTCCGGACTGGAGGCCGTCGCTGGAGGCTCCGGACTGGGGGCCGTCGCTGGAGGCTCCGGACTGGAGACCGTCGCTGGAGGCTCCGGGCTGGGGACCGTCGCTGGAGGCCCCGGGCTGGGGACCGTCGCTGGAGGCTTCGTGCCATGGATCCTCACTGCAGGGTCCGGGCCATGAATCATCACTGGAGGCTTCGTGCCATGGATCATCACTGGAGGCTTCGTGCCATGGATCATCACTGGAGGCTTCGGGCCATGGATCATCACTGGAGGCTTCGTGCCATGAATCAACACTGGAGGCTTCGTGCCATGGATCATCACTGGAGGCTTCGGGCAATGGATCATCACTGGAGGCGTCGTGCCATGGATCATCACTGGAGGCTTCGGGCAATGGATCATCACTGGAGGCGTCGTGCCATGGATCATCACTGGAGGCTTCGTGCCATGAATCATCACTGGGGGCTTCGTGCCATGGATCATCACTGGAGGCTTGATGCGTGGGACCGGCACCGGTGGCACCGGGCTGATGACACGCACCTCAGGGCGAGTGCAGAGAGGAGGCACAGGATGTACTGGACTGTGGAGGCGTACAGGAAGCTTGGTGCGTGGAATCGAAACAGGTCTCACCGGACTGGGGAGGCGCACTGGAAGCCTGGTGCGTGGAGCAGGAACCGGATACACTGGGCCGTGGAGGCGCACTGGAGGTCTCAAGTGTAGAGCTGGCACAACCCGTCCTGGCTGGATGGTTACTTTCTCCCGGAAAATGCGGGGTGCTAGCACAGGACGCACTGGGCTGTGCAGGCACACCGGAGACACAATGCGCAGAGCCGGTGCGGGATATCCTGGGCCGTAGAGACGCACTGGAGGCCAGATGCGCTGTGCTGGCACCATCCTTCCTGGCTGGATGCCCACTCTAGCCCGACCGATGCGGGGAGCTGGAATATAGCGCACCGGGCTATGAGCGCGCACTGGCGACACCGTGCGCTCCACCGCATAACACGGTGCCTGACCAGTACCACGCTCCCTACGGTAAGCACGAGGAGTTGGCTCAGGTCTCCAACCTGACTCAGCCAATCTCCTCGTGTTCCCCCCCCTCAAAAAAATTGGGGGGCTGCCTCTTGTGCCTGCTCCGTTGCCGTGACTCCTGGTATCGTTGTCGTTCCTCCCTTGCTACTTCCGCCTGTTTCCATGGCAGGGTCTTGTCTCCTGCCATAACCTTCTCCCATGTCCAAGATGTCCTCCACTCTCTCTTCTCCCGGGCCCAGGATTCCTGCTCCTCCTGGACACGCTGCTTGGTCCTTTGGTGGTGGGTAGTTCTGTCACGTCCGTCGTCGGAAGGAACCAAGGTGCAGTGTGGTGAGTGTACATTTTATTTTATTATTGTCAATGTTGCCAACAAAACAAGAAACAAAGAAACAACCGTGAAGCTTAACAGGGCTATAGTGTCACTAACAAAGATAACTACCCACAAACACCAAAGGAAAAAAGGCTGCCTAAGTATGATTCCCAATCAGAGACAACGATAAACAGCTGTCCCTGATTGAGAACCATACCCGGCCAAAACATAGAAATACAAAACATAGAAATAAAGAAACTAGAATGCCCACCCTAGTCACACCCTGGCCTAACCAAAATAGAGAATGAAAACGTCTCTATGGCCAGGGCGTGACAGTGGTAATGTCAATTCAAACAGGCAGGGATGACTGCATTGCAGATGACAGTAGCCCTCTTTATACAGAAGTTATTATTCAAAGTAATCAGCCACCCTGCTGCAGGTAATCAATGCAGACAGGAGCATATGGCCACCCCTCTGATTTGTTTTCTGTTGGGATACAACCTGCAATACAAACCCCCCACCAGTCAATGCTTGGCAGATACCTCACACACGAGTGATTGCTTTAGGGATTCTGACATTTGTAATGACAAGCAGGAATCCATTTGATTCTGCTCATTGGCAAAGGTTTGGGCGGCAAATGGTCATTTTCTCTCTCGGTGATTTTCAGTGTTGTGGAATCAAATCTATGTCTGATTACCCAGGCTGTGTTTGAGAAGAGTATTGTATGTCCATTGGACACTCCATCATTTAAAAGCCAATGGTGCAGGTTTTTTAGACAGCTTTTTTCAAAAGCTACTGGCTCATTACGTCAGGCTCACTCTCGGAAAGTTGTTTAAAGACCAATCAGGGTACTCTCTGCCCTCTATGCTTATGTATTATTTAAACGTCTGTTTATTGACTCTCTTTTCCATATTTAAATACAAATCATTGGATGCTTTTTACGTTACATGAAAAAAGCATACATGAAATGGTGTAATACAATTCCCCAAGGTAAAACTGCCCACGCAAGAAAGACCAGATAAAATATTATTTTGAATCGTGGAGATAGCTGCCATTATATGCTTACAATTTGATAACTTTTAAGCTCTCTCAGAATTTCTCTTCTGTTGGCACTGAGACAAGTCCGAATTAATTCAAAATAATTGAATGATTCAGAGGAATAATGGTATTCTGTATTTTTTTAAATCAAATCCATGATATCCTGCCTAGACAAGGACAGAAGGCACACACGCTCAATGTTCATACTGTGAAGAAACTGTTAGGGGAGAGAGGGGGAAAGAGAGGGAGGGAGGAGACAGAGGAGAGAGAGGAGAACGAGGGGGGGGGGAGGAGAGGGACGGAGGAGAGGGAGAGAGATGTGAGAGAGGGGTATAACAGTGCACATAGAGGCCTCATTTTCCTCTTTCAATGCATAAAGCAAGGTTCTTTCCAGTGTAGGTAATTGTCAAATCTTTGACAACAGAGCACTTGATTTTATTTTCTGCTGTTAAGTCACTGAGTAAAACTGTCTGATTGAGGACTAGATAAACACACTTTGAGGGCACTTTGAGGTATTTATGAAAATAATCACATTTTATTAAGATCAGAGCAGTCTCATGTTGTCTTGATGGCTTTCAGCCCTGTCAAAACACAAATACATCCCTGTGTGCCTGATTGTACACCAACCCACATAGAGAGAAATAGCTTTTGGGTCATCTTTCTATGAATACTGTATGAGGTGACAGCGTTTTATGACTGTTTGTGTGCTTTGAACTTGGTGTGTTCAACTGGTTTTAATGAAAACACCTGCCCAAAAACACATTGGGGAGATTAAGAGTGAGCTTGTTATCTTTGCTTGCCACGTTTGCTTCTTTTTCAGCAGCAGAATGTCAATGCAGAAACATTGTAAAAGTGTTCCCTCTGCCAGCAGAACCGAGGCAGTCTGTAGTAATTAATACAGGGGTATGAACAGTAGAAACTAGGTCACTTCATCTGTAGTAATTAATACAGGGGTATAAACAGTAGAAACTAGGTCACTTCTTCTGTAGTAATTAATACAGGGGTATGAACAGTAGAAACTAGGTCACTTCATCTGTAGTAATTAATACAGGGGTATAAACAGTAGAAACTAGGTCACTTCTTCTGTAGTAATTAATACAGGGGTATATACAGTAGAAACTAGGTCACTTCATCTGTAGTAATTAATACAGGGGTATAAACAGTAGAAACTAGGTCACTTCTTCTGTAGTAATTAATACAGGGGTATAAACAGTAGAAACTAGGTCACTTCTTCTGTAGTAATTAATACAGGGGTATAAACAGTAGAAACTAGGTCACTTCTTCTGTAGTAATTAATACAGGGGTATATACAGTAGAAACTAGGTCACTTCTTCTGTAGTAATTAATACAGGGGTATAAACAGTAGAAACTAGGTCACTTCTTCTGTAGTAATTAATACAGGGGTATATACAAGAGATACAATGTTGCATCTTCTGTTGTGATTAAACAAATGTTTTGAATATTCATGTCTGCATTCTGCATTAGGAGAAAACATATTAATGAGCAGGAAATTAATAAAAGAAGTGAATGAAAGTAGCCTAACAGATAAAACAGCATACTGATGTAATCATTGTCGACAGCAAGGAAATTGTTACCAGTCTGATGAAGAGTAATTAAATGAGTAATAGCATGGAGTGTACAGTATAATAAGGAATCACTTAAGAATGAGGTCACACCATGCAGTCACAATATAAATCGAAATACTGTTACAGGTTGTGGTAAAATACTTTCACAGAATTGATGGTTTGTTGATAATGTGTTTTCATGTCTGAAACCACTTCAAATAGTGAAAGGTACAGTCGCTCTATACTAAAAGTATTTTTCTGACCCTTGCTACCAGAGGTGTCAAAGAAGACAATGGTAGATGAATGACACTATTTCTCTGTCAGCCACCTTTGAATATATATTTAAAATAAACAATGTGGCAGTATTGATGCATATGTCCAGCACACACACAGGTAAGTGATTTTACCATCATAAAAAGGTAATAGCAGAGTTTGCTACTGCTGTGGAGTCCTTACAAGGGCTTCAGGAGGTTAGAATGACACCAAAGAGAATTCGTTCTCTTGACAAGATACCCACAGAATGGATTTCTTAATGGAAAATCACTGTGTATATGTACACGTACACTGGGACAGTCTTTGCCAGAAAACACATTGAGCTATTGAGGCACCAGTGCAACAATATTTTGCTGCAGGAGACAGTGATTAATATGTAATTAAACATGCTGGTTCTTTAGACAGTTGCACTAGTTCCAGTGTGTAATTATAGAAGTATCTGCCAAACACATTGCTATTGTCCTAACCACACTGAATCTACAGTAGTAAAAAAATAACTGGACAGTCTTCAAGCTACAGTGATGTTAATACTATCTCAGTGGCCCCTGCCAATAGCTACACAGCCCATCAACCAATCTCAGGCCTCACTGTTTGATCTCATGTGATTATGACAGCATTCATTCAATGAGTATGAGATCAAAGAGGCTCTCTTCCTCCCCTTCCTCCTAACTCCGTCTCAACTTTCATCAGATCCTCAGCACCACTACTTGCACAAGCTTTCTAACACACAGCGTAAATCACCAGGGTCAAACTCCATTCCTACAGCGCAATGTGGGCAAAATTGTTAGCTTGCTTCAACAGCTGCAATTGATACATTTGCATTTGAGTTAGTCAATGACTGTATGTTTTGAAAGGGTTTTAAAACCAATTGGCAGCAAGACATCTCCCTCATAGATGGTCTAGATACCTTTTCTAACCTCTCTGGATTACATGATGAGTGTACTATATTACGTATTGGATCACTAAAAATACAACTTTTACATTACCGTGTGGTTCACCAATAAAATGGTCTGATGGTGATGAGGACATACTCGGTATACATATCCCAAAAGAAAGAAATGATCTCACTCCAATACATTTTTATAGGAAGTTAGCAAAAATAGATTAGATCTTGCTACCATGGAAAGGAAAATAGCTGTCTATTTGTGGAAAAATCACCCTGATTAACTCTTTAGTCATATCACAGTATACTTATTTGCTTATGGTTTTGCACCTAGCAACCCGTTTTTTAAATTATATGAGCAAAAAATATTTCCTTTGATTTGGAATGGCATGCCAGACAAAATTAAAAGGGCCTATTTATATAATGAATATGAATTCGGAGGGCAGAAATTATTAAATATTAAAGCATTAGACCTCTCACTAAAAGCGTCAGTCATACAAAAGTTATACTTAAATCCAAACTGGTTCTCTAGCAAATTAGTAAGAATGTCTCACCCAATGTTCAAGAATGGCCTTTTTCCCTTCATTCAGATTACAACCTCTCACTTTAAATTATTTGAAAAGGAAATATTCTCCAAAATATCGCTATTTTTAAAACAAGCCATAGAAAGTTGGTTGCAATTTCAGTTTAATCCACCAGAAAAGACAGAACAAATATTATAACTAATATTGTGGTTAAACTCAAATATAGTAATTGATTAAAAATATATACATATATATCGATAACATTTTTACAAATTGTATAATCTTGGTAAATTATATCATAAATAGGAGTGGTGTTGCACGTGTGAGTTTTTGTTCACAGGTCAAGGATGGCTGAAGAATTGTAACATTTACCTGGAGCTAACACCGCAGGTAGCACTGCTGGGTGATCTGAAAAGTCATAGTCAATCGATCAATAATATAATAATACTTTTAGCAAAAAATGTTATCTTTAATTTACAATCTGTAGAAACTGAGAATAGAAAGATTCAGAACTTTTGTGTAAATTCACAGCACGGTTGAAAAATATGTGGCAAATAGAAATCCAATATGGATGGTGTTTTAAGAGAAAGATGGGAGGGGTTGAATGGAGCTGAAGGGTGGGACAAATAACAACAAGATAATTAATGTAAGATATGGGGAATATGTATATAGGTTCAGAACTGTTGTGAAACAGCACATTTAAAAATATATGGCAAATAGAAATCAGAAATAGATGGGAGAGGTTGAGTGTAGAGGAAGTACAAGACTAAAAACAAAACAAAATATAACTGTTGTAAAATAGATTGTGTCTGTAAAATGTATATAGTATGTATAAGCTGGAAGTAGACGGAAGCCTAAGTGTTGTTGTTCATTAGTTTACTCCAACTATGGGAGGGGTGGTAGGGTTAGTGGAAAATAATAAAGGAAAATATATATTTTTTAAGATATATATATAGTACCAGTCAAAAGTTTGGACACACCTACTCATTCAAAGGTTTTTCTTTATTTCTACTATTTTCTACATTGTAGAATAATAGTTAAGAAATCCAAACTATGAAATAACACATATGGAATCATGGGTAGTAACCAAAAAAAGTGTTAAACAAATCAAAATATATTTAATATTTTAGATTCTTCAAAGTAAGAGAAAAAAAGAAGGAACCCCCACACTGCTCTTGATATTATCACTGCTCTTTAATAAGCTTTACATATCGTCCTCGCGGCCTTCGTCAGAGATTCTTCAAAGTAGCCACCCTTTGCCTTGATGACAGTTTGCACACTCTTGGCATTCTCTCAACCAGCTTCACCTAGAATGCTTTTCCAACAGTCTTGAAATAGTTCCCACATATGCGGAGCACTTGTAGGCTGCTTTTCCTTGTGGTCCAACTCATCTCAATCCATCTCATTTGGGTTGAGGTAGGGTGATTGTGGAGGCCATGTCATCTGATGCAGCACTCCATCACTCTCCTTCTTGGTCAAATAGCCCTGACACAGCCTGGAGGTGTTTGGGGTCATTGTCCTGTTGAAAAACCAATGATAGTCCCACTAAGCGCATACCAGACGGGATGGCGTATCACTGCAGAATGCTGTGGTAGCCATGCTGGTTTAGTAAATTCTAAATAAATCACTGACACCAGCAAAGCAACCACACACTATCACATCTCCTCCTCCATGCTTCATGGAGGGAACCACATATGCAGAGATTAACCATTCACCTACTCTGCGTCTCACAAAGACATGCCGGTTGGAACAAAACATCTCCAATTTGGACTCATCAGACCAAATGACAGATTTCCACCGGTCTAATGTACATTGCTCGTGTTTTTTGGCCCAAGCAAGTCTCTTCTTATTATTGGTGTCCTTTAGTAGTAGTTTCTTTTCAGAAATTTGACCATGAAGGCCTGATTCACGCAGTCTCCTCCAAACAGTTGATGTGGAGATGTGTCTGTTGCTTGAATTCTGAGAAGCAATTATTTGGGCTGCAATCTGAGGTGCAGTTAACTCTAATGAACTTATTCTCTGCAGCACTTTGCTTATTTGAGCTGTTCTTGTCATAATATGGACTTGGTCTTTTACCAAATATGGTTATCTTCTGTATACCACCCCTACCTTATTCCAACACAACTGATTGGCTCAAATGCACTAAGAAGGAAAGAAATTCCACAAATTAACTTTTAACAAAGTACACCTGTCATTGAAATACATTCCAGGTGACTGCTTCATGAAGCTGGTTGAGAGAATGCCAAGAGTGTGCAAAGCTGTCATCAAGGCAAAGGGTGGCTACTTTGAAGAATCTCAAATATAAAATATATTTTGATTTGTTTAACACTCTTTTGGTTACTACATGATTCCATATGTGTTATTTCATAGTTTTGATGTCTTCGCTGTTATTCTAAGTTGTTTTACAAGTCAAACAACTTTCAATTTGAACATCCACATGCCCAACAGGTGTAGGTTACATTTGCAAAACCATGCACAACAAGGTATTAATGTATTACTGTAGATCGGGTTTATATTTTTATCATGATCAAGTTAAAATATTTTATTTTATTCTCAACCAGCTTAGACACTGTGCTCTATCTAATTAACATTTACCCCTGAGAAACAGTAAACCAATTGAATTTATGCTGCTGACTTGACTAACCAGTTATGACAGGGTTATTACTATTATCTGCTGGCTAAAGTCCAATCTACAGCTATAAACCAGTAGGAAAAGGAGGACATCATGAAAAACCATGTTAGTTTAGTTGTTGGGCTCATCTAAATTGGCATATAGAGTAATTCATGTGATGTTGTACTGCCACAGGCATACAGCTGTTTCTGCCACCTCACCACTTTAACTTATTAGCATCACATGATTAGTACATGTAGCCTACATGTGATTGGCATTTGTGAAGCATTATTTAAAAACAAAATATGATACATGTCAATTTAATGTAACATTTACTTGGACAAAATTTGCTGTCCAATTAAAATATTTAATGACATGACAAATTGCCCTGTAGTGATGAATAAATTGCATCATAGTGAAATGTCCTATTGACCAAAAAATAGTATAACCTCAAAGAAGTATACCCATATTTTGAATAGCGACTGGATTCAGCAGGATAGCCAAGAGTTTGTTTATTGAAAGCCTATTGGGTAGACTCCCAATTTTGGAGCGTAAATTTGATTCATATATCAGTTTCTTACAGCTAAAATGATTGTTGACATTCATATAGACAAATCTGAATTCAATTAGCGTATCTAAATTGCATTTGTTTGTGTCCAATGCGGTGGCAGGTGTCTACTTTGATTGGACACAGGCACAAAACAAAATGCATTTGCTTGCATTTGCTGAGCATAAATGTATTTGTAAATTCAAACGTGGATGCCAAAACTGCAGTACTTGTGCCCTGATTGGACAATTACCAGCGTGATATGGAAGCATTCCCTCTCTCTAAGGGTCCCGGGGGAGTTGCAATGGGGTTGCCAAATTTTTTACAAATTATAATAATTAAGAGTACAGATTATTGCATGGGACAATATAAAAACATTTTGAAGATAGATCATTTGAAAAATACAATTGTATTGAGTAAATGTATTGTTTTTTTTATTATTTTGATAAGAGAGGAAAATGCAATGAATTGAAGGTTACGTGAAAAATTATTGGGGAAAAAGTGGGGTCCCCATAAACTCTGGCGGAAATAAAATTGTCTACCCGCTGAAAATGTTTGAATGCCATTGGTTTAGGGGATGTCTGTGTGGCATGCCTTACACTGAAACTTCTTAGGGCTACAACTTCCGGTGAAACTGGAGGGTGCGCAATTCAAATAAATAATCATAAAAATTATGGATATTAAACATTTAGGTAAATATAAGTGTCTTATATCGGTTGAAAGCTTAAATTCTTGTTAATCTAACTGCACTGTCCAATTTACAGTAGCTAATACAGCGAAAGTATGCCATGCGATTGTTTGAGGACGGCGCCCCACATCAAAATAATTTTCCACCGGCCCAGGTTTCTTAAATTCACAAATAGCGATTAAATATTCACTTACTTTTTGAAAATCTTCCTCTGTTTTGTCATCCAACGGGTCCCAGCTATAAAATGTAGTGTTGTTTTGTTAGATAAAATCCTTTTTTATATCCCAAAAAGTCTGCTTAGTTGGCGCCATCGATTTGAGTAACCCACTTGTTCAACATGCAGAGAAAGGAATCTGAAAATCTACCCCTAAACTTTATTTCAACAAGTCAAAATATGTTTCTATTTACTCCTCAGATACCCTAAAATGTAATGAAACTATAATATTTCTTACGGAAAGAAGTATGTTTCATAGGAAATCGATTTTAGCAGGTGCGTCCTTTCTTCATGGCGCGCTCAAACACGGATTTCCAAGACTGTGTCCCTGTACGAAAACTGATGTTTCTTATTCGTTTTATAAGTTACAAGTCTGAAACCTTAAACATAGACTGCTGACACCCTGTGGAAGCTATAGGAATTGCATCCTAGGAGCTAATTTTCAGAATGCCCTTATAATTCCCATTGTAAGAGAATGGTCTCTCTCAAAAAAACAATTCCAGTTAGTTTTTCTTTGGATTTTCTCCTACCATATCTATTGTGTTATATTCTCCTACATTATTTTAACATTTTCTACAAACTGTGTATTCTTTCCAATGGTACAAATTGCATATGCATATCCTGGCTTCAGGGCCTGAGCAACAGGCAGTTTACTTTGGACACGTCATTCAGGCGGAAATTGAGAAAAAAGGGGCCTAGCCCTAATTAGCAGTCTTAGTGCTCTTCCTGAATAGTAAGATGTATGATCAGTAAGCAGCCTGATCCAGAGGCCATGACGACCAGCCCCAGTGTGAGTTGACGCATAAGCACCAAGCAGATAAAAACAAGACCTGACATCTAATACACTATTCATGAGATATTGACTGCAGTGTACAGCCGTTTGTGCAGTGGTGGAAAAAGTACCCAATTGTCATACTTGAGAATGGCGCTGGAGGAGACAGCTGCCTTTTTAAGGGCTCCTAACCAATTGTGTTGTTTTGTGTGTTTTTTTCGCATTGTTTGTAACTTATTTTGTACATAATGTTGCTGCTACCGTCTCTTATGACCGAAAAGAGCTTCTGGATATCAGAACAGCGATTACTCACCTCGAACTGGACAAAGATTTTTTCTGTAACGAGTCTGACGCGAAGGATTTACTCCAGAAAGCTGACTGGGCCCAAATCCCTGTCATTCGCATGAAGAGAAGATGCAGATACAGGGGACACAGGTCCGGGTGCCTTGTGAGAATTTGTCGGCAAGTGGGTAACCCACCTCTACCATCCGTCCTATTGGCCAATTTTATCATTGAAGAATAAACTGGATGAGCTCCGTTCAAGACTATCCTACCAACGGGACATTAAAAACTGTAATTTTTATGTTTCACCGAGTCCTGGCTGAACGACGACATGGATAACATACAGTTGGCTGGTTTTTCCGTGCATCGGCAAGACAGAACAGCTGCCTCCGGTAATACAAGGGGTGGTCGGTCTGTGTCTATTTGTCAATAACAGCTGATGCGCAAAATAAAATATTAAGGGAGTCTCCAGGTTTTGCTAGCCTGAGGTATAGCATCTCATGATCAACTGTAGACCACACTATTTACCAAGAGAGTTTTCATCTATATTTATCGTAGCTGTAAATTTATCACCACAAACCAATGCTGGTACTAAGACCACACTCAACGAGCTGTATAAAGCCATAAGCAAACAAGAAAATACTCATCCAGGGGCGGCGCTTCTAGTGGCCGGTGACTTTAACGCAGCGAAACTTAAATCTGTTTAACCTCATTTCTACCATCATGTTACATGTGCAAGAAGAGGAAAACAACTCTAGACCACCTTTACTCCACACACAGAGACGCGTACAAATCTCTCCCTCAATTCGAAAAATCTGACCATAATTCTATCCTCCTGATTCCTGCTTACAAGCAAAAACTAAAGCAGGAAGTACCAGTGTCTCGCTCAAAACGGAAGTGGTCAGATGACGAAGATGGTAAGCTACAGGACTGTTTTGCTAGCACAGACTGGAATATGTTCTGGGACTCATCCAATGGCATTGAGGAGTACACCACATCAGTCATTAATAAGTGCATAGATGACATTGTCCACACAATGACCACACATACGTACAGCGCCTTCAGAAAGTATTCAGACGCCTTGACTTTTTCCACATTTTGTTAGGTTACAACCTTATTCTAAAATTGATTAAATAAATAAAAACACACAATACCCCATAATGACAAAGCAAAAACAGTTTTTTATACATTTTTGCAAATTTACCAATTTTTTTGTTGTTGAAATACCTTATTTACATAAGTATTCAGACCCCTTGCTATGAGACTCGATATTAAGCTCAGGTGCATCCTGTTTCCATTGATCATCCTTGAGATGTTTCTACAACTTGATTGGAGTCCACCTGTGGTAAATTCAATTGATTGGACGTGATTTGGAAAACACACACCTGTCTATATAAGGTCCCAGAGTTGACAGTGCATGTCAGAGCAAAAACCATGCCATGAGGTCAAAGGAATTGTCCGTAGAGCTCCGAGACAGGATTGTGTTAAGGCACAATGTCAGCAGCATTGAAGAACATAGTGTCCTCCATCATTAAATGGAAGAAGTTTGGAACCACCAAGACTCTTCCTAGAGCTGGCAGCTGGGACAAACTAAGTAACCGGGGGGGAAGGGCCTTGGTCAGGGAGGAGACCAAGAACCAAATGGTCACTCTGACATATCTCCAGAGTTCCTCTGTGAAGATGGGAGAATCTTCCAGAAGGACAACCATTTCTGCACCAGAAAGAAGTGGCCAGAAAGAAGCCACCCCTCACTAAAAGGCACATGACAGCCTGCTTGTAGTTTGCCAAAAGGCATCTAAAGACAGACCATGAGAATCAAGATTTTCTGGTCTGATGAAACAAAGATTTAACTCTTTGGCCTGAATGCCAAGCATCATGTCTGGAGGAAACCTGGCACCATCCCTAAGGTGAAGGATGTTGGTGGCAGCATCATGTTGTGGAGGTGTTTCTCAGTGGCAGGGACTGGGAGACTAGTCTGGATCGAGGCATAGATGAACGGAGCAAAGTACCGAGAGATCCTTGATGAAAACCTGCTCCAGTTCGCTCAGGACCTCAGACCTGGGCGAAGGTTCCCCTCCCAACAGGACTACGACCCTAAGCACACAGCCAAGACAACACAGAAGTGGCTTGGGGACAAATCTCTGAATGTCCTTGAGTGGCCCAGCCAGAGCCCGGACTTGAACCAAATCAAACATCTCTGGAGAGACCTGAAAATAGCTGTGCAGCAATGCTCCCCATCCAACCTGACAGAACTTGAGAGGATCTGCAGAGAAGACTGGGAGAAACTCCCAAAATACAGGTGTGCCAAGCTTGTAGCGTCATACCCAAGAAGACTCGAGGCTATAATTTCTGCCAAAGGTGCTTCAATAAAGTACTGAGTGAATGGTCTGAATACTTATGTAAATGTGATTTTTCTGATTTTTTCATAAATTAGCAAAAATATCTCAAGTTTTTGCTTTGTCATTATGGGGTATTGTGTGTAGATTGATGAGGGGGGGAAATTATTTAATCAATTTTAGAATAAGGCTGTAAAAACGTCAAGGGGTCTGAATACTTTCCGAAGGCACTGTACATACCCCAACCAGAAGCCATGGATTACAGGCAACATCCGCACTGAGCTAAAGAGAAGAGCTAATAATTTAAAATTCCTTATATTAACTAAACCAGACGGCACCATTTCCATTTTATTGTTTTAATTCACGGATAGACAGGGGCACACAACACATTTACAAATGAAACATGTGTGTTAAGTAAGTCCGCCAGATCAGAGGCAGTAGGAATGACCAGGAATGTTCTCTTGATAACTATGTGAGTTGGACCATTTTCCTGTCCTGCTAATCATTCAAAATGTAATAAGTACTTTTGGGTGTCAGGGAAAATGTATGGAGTAATAATTATATTATTTTCTTTAGGAATGCAGTGAAGTAAAAGTAAAAGATGTCAAAAATATAAATAGTGAAGTAAAGTACAGATACCCGAAAAAAACAACTTAAGTAGTACTTTAAAGTATTTTTACTTAAGTACTTTACACCACTGCGTTTGTGTGTGAGCCCTAGTGAACTGAGAGAAGACGAACATCATCCTTGTAAATGTTACATCGTGTTTGTATGCAACTGAAGAACATCATAGATTGTAGTCTCCAAATACTTGTGAAAACAATTATATAAATTACAGTACCCGTGGCCATATAACAATGGCATGGACACTGGAAAATAATTGTTTTATATTAGCATATCTATACAGTACAGAACACTAGCGGCCAAATACTGGTTCAGTATAATAACTTTACAAGGGAGAATTATGCAAATGAACATGCACTCATGTATTTGTGATACAACAGTAAGAACATAATAAAGAAAGCCACTACTTAAAGCATAAGCCTAGCTCTATTGTTCTTTTTTTTAACCTTTATTTAACTATTTTCTTCAGAGCAGATGCCCCAGTGGTTCGCAAACAACACATTCAGACGCCTCAGAATAGAATAACCATCCTGAAGGCCTTGTTTGATAGTTACTAGGAGTTCTCTTAGCGTAGAAAACGCAGTGATGGCAACCAAAAAAATAATCTTTACCAACACAAGTCGTATCAGACAATGAGGTGCTCTTCTCAAACTGTAGGACACCATTATTTATTGCTTACATTACCAGACATAGCCACAGCTCAGGATTACCCTGGGGGAACCCTATGGAAACTAAACCTTGAGAATAGCTCAGATAGTAGGGTTCCCTATTAGGCAGATGGTGCAAATTGTACACTTTTTTGTTCTCTCTGAAGACGTCAATTATGAGAGATAATAGAGCCATAATTTGTGTTGTGGAGGCAACAACAAGCTGATAGTCCTCCTTGTGTGAATTGAATGGTAGAACACTGTGTTGTTGTTGTCTTCACCTTCAGAGTGTTTCATACCTTGCACAAATATGTGTTTATTTTAATGCTCCAAGCTATGTATCTTTTCCGTGGATTGTTTTTAACCAAGTACTGTAGATATCAGCTTGGTGGGACAACAGAAAAATGGTCAGAAGCTGTAAAATACAAACAACCAAACTAAAACACAAACTGGGATCGGTTCTTTAGAATCGACAAAAATGGTCCAAGTTTGACTTTCAGAGGTCTTACTATTCCCGCCCTGCTCTTTCACTTATTCTGGGGTGTCATATAAACCTCAACCTTTAGAAAATGTCAAATGTGTCCTGCAGGCCACTGCAAAATAAGAATTCAGTGGCCATGGTTGCAGCTGTACCCTACCAAACACATGCAGCAGACCCTGCTGGTCATCTATGAACATTTGAACATCTTGGCCATGTTCTGTTATAATCTACACCCGGCACAGCCAGAAGAGGTCTGGCCACCCCTCATAGCCTGGTTCCTCTCTAGGTTTCTTCCTAGGTTCCGGCCTTTCTAGGGAGTTTTTCCTAGCCACCGTGCTTCTACACCTGCATTGCTTGCTGTTTGGGGTTTTAGGCTGGGTTTCTGTACAGCACTTTGTAACATCAGCTGATGTAAGAAGGGCTTTATAAATACATTTGATTGATTGATTGATTGAATATTTTCCTGCCATTTGGGTCATCTTTAACAAACCAGCACAGGGAATACATGTATTTTTCTAGCATTCCAGTTGCCATCCAAGTAATATTTATTGTTGTTAGCACAGCAGTTTCTCTTCATATGCATATAAGCCTTATTACATTTAACAAGTGCCAAAATGTCCCCTTCTTTAAGACTTATTGACAATTTGTCATTGATGATTTGTATGTGTAATATAGTTATCTAGCTGTTGTACTAGTGTTGTAATTCAACATCTCGTCAATTTTAAATGATGCCATGGTTCCAAAGATGTCAGTCCATTACAAACCACAGTACCATGTCTCCTTGAATGTCTCTATTCATAAAGTTCCTCATCGCTGAGACTTTGTTGCCTCCTCAATGCTGTTTCCTAAGGTGTCATGATTCACAATCAACTGCAAACAGAAATTTGTCAGCCCAGGGCTGTGGTTGTTAGAGCCACACAGTATTTTGCAGCCTTTGTGATATGGTCACTGTATGAGGTCTTTGAGACTCCTTTGTGCTGCTGTCCTGTCATCACTCACACCCGAAGGCATGTCCTCTCACAGTTCTGGGTGACTTTAACCTCCCCACGTCTACCTTTGACTCATTCCTCTCTGCCTCCTTCTTTCCACTCCTCTCCTCTTTTGACCTCACCCTCTCACCTTCCCCCCCTACTCACAAGGCAGGCAATACGCTTGACCTCATCTTTACTAGATGCTGTTCTTCCACTAATCTCATTGCAACTCCCCTCCAAGTCTCCGACCACTACCTTGTATCCTTTTCCCTCTCGCTCTCATCCAATACTTCCCACACTGCCCCTACTCGGATGGTATCGCGCCGTCCCAACCTTCGCTCTCTCTCCCCCGCTACTCTCTCCTCTTCCATCCTATCATCTCTTCCCTCTGCTCAAACCTTCTCCAACCTATCTCCTGATTCTGCCTCCTCAACCCTCCTCTCCTCCCTTTCTGCATCCTTTGACTCTCTATGTCCCCTATCCTCCAGGCCGGCTCGGTCCTCCCCTCCTGCTCCGTGGCTCGACGACTCATTGCGAGCTCACAGAACAGGGCTCCGGGCAGCCGAGCGGAAATGGAGGAAAACTCGCCTCCCTGCGGACCTGGCATCCTTTCACTCCCTCCTCTCTACATTCTCCTCTTCTGTCTCTGCTGCTAAAGCCAATTTCTACCACTCTAAATTCCAAGCATCTGCCTCTAACCCTAGGAAGCTCTTTGCCACCTTCTCCTCCCTCCTGAATCCTCCTCCCCCTCCTCCCCCCTCCTCCCTCTCTGCTGATGACTTCGTCAACCATTTTGAAAAGAAGGTCGACGACATCCGATCCTCGTTTGCTAAGTCAAACGACACCGCTGGTTCTGCTCACACTGCCCTACCCTGTGCTTTGACCTCTTTCTCCCCTCTCTCTCCAGATGAAATCTCGCGTCTTGTGACGGCCGGCCGCCCAACAACCTGCCCGCTTGACCCTATCCCCTCCTCTCTTCTCCAGACCATTTCCGGAGACCTTCTCCCTTACCTCACCTCGCTCATCAACTCATCCTTGACCGCTGGCTACGTCCCTTCCGTCTTCAAGAGAGCGAGAGTTGCACCCCTTCTGAAAAAACCTACACTCGATCCCTCCGATGTCAACAACTACAGACCAGTATCCCTTCTTTCTTTTCTCTCCAAAACTCTTGAACGTGCCGTCCTTGGCCAGCTCTCCTGCTATCTCTCTCAGAATGACCTTCTTGATCCAAATCAGTCAGGTTTCAAGACTAGTCATTCAACTGAGACTGCTCTTCTCTGTGTCACGGAGGCGCTCCGCACTGCTAAAGCTAACTCTCTCTCCTCTGCTCTCATCCTTCTAGACCTATCGGCTGCCTTTGATACTGTGAACCATCAGATCCTCCTCTCCACCCTCTCCGAGCTGGGCATCTCCGGCGCGGCCCACGCTTGGATTGCGTCCTACCTGACAGGTCGCTCCTACCAGGTGGCGTGGCGAGAATCTGTCTCCGCACCACGTGCTCTCACCACTGGTGTCCCCCAGGGCTCTGTTCTAGGCCCTCTCCTATTCTCGCTATACACCAAGTCACTTGGCTCTGTCATATCCTCACATGGTCTCTCCTATCATTGCTATGCAGACGACACACAATTAATCTTCTCCTTTCCCCCCTCTGATAACCAGGTGGTGAATCGCATCTCTGCATGTCTGGCAGACATATCAGTGTGGATGACGGATCACCACCTCAAGCTGAACCTCGGCAAGACGGAGCTGCTCTTCCTCCCGGGGAAGGACTGCCCGTTCCATGATCTCGCCATCACGGTTGACAACTCCATTGTGTCCTCCTCCCAGAGTGCTAAGAACCTTGGCGTGATCCTGGACAACACCCTGTCGTTCTCAACTAACATCAAGGCGGTGACCCGTTCCTGTAGGTTCATGCTCTACAACATTCGCAGAGTACGACCCTGCCTCACGCAGGAAGCGGCGCAGGTCCTAATCCAGGCACTTGTCATCTCCCGTCTGGATTACTGCAACTCGCTGTTGGCTGGGCTCCCTGCCTGTGCCATTAAACCCCTACAACTCATCCAGAACGCCGCAGCCCGTCTGGTGTTCAACTTTCCCAAGTTCTCTCACGTCACCCCGCTCCTCCGCTCTCTCCACTGGCTTCCAGTTGAAGCTCGCATCCGCTACAAGACCATGGTGCTTGCCTACGGAGCTGTGAGGGGAACGGCACCTCCGTACCTTCAGGCTCTGATCAGGCCCTACACCCAAACAAGGGCACTGCGTTCATCCACCTCTGGCCTGCTCGCCTCCCTACCTCTGAGGAAGTACAGTTCCCGCTCAGCCCAGTCAAAACTGTTCGCTGCTCTGGCACCCCAATGGTGGAACAAACTCCCTCACGACGCCAGGTCAGCGGAGTCAATCACCACCTTCCGGAAACACCTGAAACCCCACCTCTTTAAGGAATACCTAGGATAGGATAAAGTAATCCTTCTAACCCCCCCCCCCTTAAAAGAGTTAGATGCACTATTGTAAAGTGGTTGTTCCACTGGATATCATAAGGTGAATGCACCAATTTGTAAGTCGCTCTGGATAAGAGCGTCTGCTAAATGACTTAAATGTAAATGTAATGTTGCTGCCTCAAAATGTATGATTGTTGGTCACATTTGGTAGCAGGAAACAAAAGCAGCAGAGAAAGGAGGATGGTTTGTGGTACAACTAGTGTGTAATGACCCGCAGAACATCATAACTTACTTTTTTTATCCCCTTGGCTTTCCTCTCTGGACTGTGGTAATGGTGTATGGGCCATGGCTTATCTAGTCTGAGATCTAGGAGCAGGTCTCTGCGGCAGGGGTTAAAGATACCAGTGAATCTAGCCTCACTAACCCAGCTACGGTGGGGGGGATGCTTGTGCTAAACAGGGGAGAACGAATGCCCCCTCTCATTGAAGCCACGAAGTTCAAGGCCGACCGCGGTACTGCAGGCATTGTTTTCAGAAAACAGGATCCCCATTATAGTGAAGGGGAAAGTGGCAATCTTCATGGTTAATCTTTGTGTAAATAAATATACATTTTGAAGACAATTATGGTACCAATAATTGCTTCTATTACACAAGATGTACTGTATGTCCTTGAAATTATTTTAGTAGCCAATGGCAGCCTGCAGTACCTGCTCGGCCTTCAACTCGATATACTTAATTAGAGGAAGCAGCACTGAGCTAGCCTGCAACGTCACTTCCTGGAATAGCTCTAACTGTGCACGTTTTTGTTTCAGACTTCAAATTCCGAGTTGGATGACCGTTCAAAACTATTTTTCCCAGTTGGAGCTTGTTTTTCCCCGAGTTCCCAGTTAACTTGAACGCACTGAAGTCGGAAGTCAGAGATTTCCGAGTTCCCAGTTGTTTTGAACACGGCATTTGTCTACATAAATCTCCCACGAGAAGTCATTTTAACCGACTTCCTTGACTTCAAATGCACTATTGGGTCTTCACATAGGAATGAATGGTGTCACGTGATCAATGGCTTTGTCCACTCATATACATATAGTGCTGTGAAAAAGTATTTATCCCCTTTCTAATTTTCTCTACTTTCTTTTGCATATTTTTGATACTGAATGTTATCAGATCTTCAACCAAAACCTAATATTAGATAAAGGGAACCTGAGTAAACAAATATCACAACAATTACATACTTATTTCATTTATTTCATAAACAAAGTTATGCAAGAATGGGGGAGTGCTCAGTCCTCTTTCTCCTGTCCACAATCATCTCCTTTGTCTTGATCACGTTGCGGGAGAGGTTGTTATCCTGGGACCACACGGCCAGGTCTCTGACCTCCTCCCTATAGGCTGTCTCATCGTTGTCGGTGATCAGGCCTATCACTGCTGTGTCATCGGCAAACTTAATGATGGTGTTGGAGTCGTGCCTGGCCGTGCAGTCATGAGTGAACAGGGAGTACAGGAGGGGACTGAGCACGCACCCTTGAGGGGCCCCTGTGTTGAGGATCAGTGTGGCGGATGTGTTATTATCTACCCTTACCACCTGGGGGCGGCCCGTCAGGAAGTCCAGGATCCAGTTGCAGAGGGAGGTGTTCAGTCCCAGGGTGCTTAGCTTAGTGATGAGCTTTGAAGGCACTATGGTGTTGAACGCTGAGCTGTAGTCAATGAATAGCATTCTCACGTAGGTGTTCCTTTTGTCCAGGTGGGAAAGGGCATTGTGGAGTGCAATAGAGATTGCATCATCTGTGGATCTGTTGTGGCGGTATGCAAATTGAAGTGGGTCTAGGGTTTCTGGGATAATGGTGTTGTTGTGAGCCATGACCAGCCTTTCAAAGCACTTCACGGCTACAGACGTGAATGCTACAGGTCGGTAGTCATTTAGGCAGGTTACCTTGGTGTTCTTGCGCACAGGGACTATGGTGGACTGCTTGAAACATGTAGGTATTACAGACTCAGTCAGGGAGAGGTTGAAAATGTCAGTGAAGACACTTGCCAGTTGGTCAGCGCATCCTCGCATTACACTTCCTGGTAATCCGTCTGGCCCTGCGGCTTTGTGAATGTTGACCTGTTTAAAGGTCTTACTCACATTGGCTGCGGAGATCATTATCACACAGTCTTCCGGAGTCTAATCGAACCCACAAAAGCTGATGCTCCAGATACTCAACTAGTCTAAAGAAGGCCAGTTGGATTGCTTCTTCAATCAGCAGTACAGTTTCCAGCTGTGCTAACATAATTGCAAAAGGGTTTTCTAATGATAAATTAGCCTTTTAAAATAATAAACTTGGATTAGCTAACACAACGTGCCATTGGAACACAGGAGTGATGGTTGCTGATAATGGGCCTCTGTACGCCTATGTAGATATTCCATTTAAAAAATATGCCGTTTCCAGCTACAATAGTCATTTACAACATTAACAATGTCTACACTATATTTCTGATCAATTTGATGTTATTTTAATGGACAAAAAAACGTGCTTTTCTTTTAAAAACAAGGACATTTCTAAGTGACCCCAAACTTTTGGTAGTATATGTAAATGTGATTTTTCAGTTATTTTATTTTTTATAAATTAGCAAAATTTTCTATAAACCTGTTTTTACTTTGTCATTAGGGGTGTGCCTTATTCTAAATTTGATTAAATTGTTTTCCCCCCCTTCATCAATCTAATATCTACATATCTACATAGGCGTACAGAGGCCCATTATCAGCAACCATCACTCCTGTGTTCCAATGGCACGTTGTGATAGCTAATCTGTCACGATCGTCTATAGGAGAGAGAGATGACCAAGGCACAGCGTGTGCAAAATACATCTTCTTTTTATTATAAGAAGGAAAACGAAACAAAAACAACAAACAGACGAACGTGAAGCTATGAAAGAACTAGTGCACACATGCAACATAGAACATAGACAATTACCCACAAATACATGATGCCTATGGCCGCCTTAAATATGGCTCCCAATCAGAGACAAATGAAAAACATCTGTCTCTGATTGAGAACCACTCAGGCAACCATAGACATACCTAGACACATTCACTCAACCATAGACTTCCCTAGAAACATTCACTCAACACAAACCCATACACTCTAACAAATCCCCCTAGACAAGACAAAAACACAAACATACCCCATGTCACACCCTGACCTAACTAAAATAATAAAGAAAACAAAGAATACTAAGGCCAGGGCGTGACAGTACCCCCCCCAAAAAGGTGCGGACTCCGGCCGCAAAACCTGACACATAAAGGGAGGGTCCGGGGTGGGCCTTAATATGGCGGCGGCTCGGGTGCGGGACGTGGCCCCCACTCCAGCATTGTCAATATCCGCTTCGGTGTCTCTGGTAGATCCTGTCTGGCGGGCGACTCTGGCTGCTCATGGCTGGCGGGCGACTCTGGCTGCTCATGGCTGGCGGGCGACTCTGGCTGCTCATGGCTGGCGGGCGACTCTGGCTGCTCATGGCTGGCGGGCGACTCTGGCTGCTCATGGCTGGCGGGCGACTCTGGCTGCTCATGGCTGGCGGGCGACTCTGGCTGCTCATGGCTGGCGGGCGACTCTGGCTGCTCATGGCTGGCGGGCGACTCTGGCTGCTCATGGCTGGCGGGCGACTCTGGCTGCTCATGGCTGGCGGGCGACTCTGGCTGCTCATGGCTGGCGGGCGACTCTGGCTGCTCATGGCTGGCGGGCGACTCTGGCTGCTCATGGCTGGCTGGCGACTCTGGCTGCTCATGGCTGGCTGGCGACTGGGTGCTCATGGCTGGCTGGCGACTTTGGCTGCTCATGGCTGGCTGGCGACTCTGGCTGCTCATGGCTGGCTGGCGACTCTGGCTGCTCATGGCTGGCTGGCAACTCTGGCTGCTCATGGCTGGCTGGCGACTCTGGCTGCTCATGGCTGGCTGGCGACTCTGGCTGCTCATGGCTGGCTGGCGACTCTGGTTGCTCATGGCTGGCTGACGGCTCTGGCTGATCCTGTCTGGTTGGCGGCTCTGGCAGATCCTGTCTGGTTGGCGGCTCTGGCAGATCCTGTTTGGTTGGCGGCTCTGGCAGATCCTGTCTGGTTGGCGGCTCTGGCAGATCCTGTCTGACGAATGGCTCTAGCGGCTCCTGACTGACTAACGGCTCTGACGGCTCGGGACAGACGGGCGGCTCTAATGGCTCTGTGCAGACGGATGGCTCAGATGGCGCTGGGTAGACGGATGGCTCAGATGGCGCTGGGTAGACGGATGGCTCAGATGGCGCTGGGTAGACGGATGGCTCAGATGGCGCTGGGTAGACGGATGGCTCTGGCTGATCCTGTCTGGCGGAAGGCTCTGGCTGATCCTGTCTGGCGGAAGGCTCTAGCGGCTCCTGTCTGGCGGACGGCTCTAAAGGCTCATGGCAGACGGGCGGCTTTGAAGGCTCAGTCCAGTCAACACTGGAGTTGCTTACCATGACGAAATAGAATGTTCCTGAGAAGTTCAGACGGCGTTGGGCAGACGAGCAGTTCAGGCGCCGCTGGGCAGACGGCAGACTCTGGCCGGCTGAGACGCACTATAGGCCTGGTGCGTGGCGCCGGAACTGGAGGTACCGGGCTAAGGACACGCACTTTTAGGCTAGTGCGGGGAGCAGCAACAGGACGCACAGGACTCTGGGGACACACAGGAGGCTTGGTGCGTGGTGTAGGCACTGGTGGTACTGGGCTGGGGCGGGGAGGTGGCGCCGGAAATACCGGACCATGCAGGCGTACTGGCTCCCTTGAGCACTGAGCCTGCCCAACCTTACCTGGTTGTATGCTCCCCGTCGCCCGACTAGTGCAGGGAGGTGGAATAACCCGCACCGGGCTATGTAGGCGAACCGGGGACACCATGCGTAAGGCTGGTGCCATGTAAGCCGGCCCGAGGAGACGCACTGGTGACCAGACGCGTTGAGCCGGCTTCATGGCACCTGGCTCAATGCCCAATCTAGCCCTACCAGTGCGGGGAGGTGGAATAACCCACACCGGGCTATGAACACGTACAGGAGACACCGTGCGCTCTACTGCGTAACACGGTGTCCGCCCGTACTCCCGCTCTCCACGGTTAGCCTGGGAAGTGGGCGCAGGTCTCCTACATGCCCTCGGCCCACCACCTCTTAGCCCCCCCCCAATAAATTTTTGGGTAGTACTCACGGGCTTCCAGCCTTGACTCCGTGCTGCCTCCTCATATCGCCTCCTCTCGGCTTTCGCTGCCTCCAGCTCTTCACGAGGGAGGAGATATTCTCCCGGTTGTGCCCAAGGTCCCTTACCATCCAATATCTCCTCCCATGTCCATGAATCCTGTGTAGGTGGGTCCTGTTGCTGTTTCACACGCTGCTTGGTCCTTTGGTGGGTAATTCTGTCACGATCGTCTATAGGAGAGAGAGATGACCAAGGCGCAGCGTATGCAAAATACATCTTCTTTTTATTATAAGAAGGAAAACGAAACAAAAACAACAAACAGACGAACGTGAAGCTATGAAAGAACTAGTGCACACATGCAACATAGAACATAGACAATTACCCACAAATACATGATGCCTATGGCCGCCTTAAATATGGCTCCCAATCAGAGACAAATGAAAAACATCTGTCTCTGATTGAGAACCACTCAGGCAACCATAGACATACCTAGACACATTCACTCAACCATAGACTTCCCTAGAAACATTCACTCAACACAAACCCATACACTCTAACAAATCCCCCTAGACAAGACAAAAACACAAACATACCCCATGTCACACCCTGACCTAACTAAAATAATAAAGAAAACAAAGAATACTAAGGCCAGGGCGTGACATAATCCAAGTTTATTATTTGTAGATTGATGAATGTAGATTGATGAAGGGGGGGAAAACAATTTAATCAATTTTAGAATAAGGCTGTAACCTAACAAAATGTGGAAAACTCAAGGGGTCTGAATACTTTCTGAAGGCACTGTATGTCTATCAGTTATTTAGGTCAGATAGGGGAGAGATGTGCTGGGAAGTGTTGTGTTGTTGGTTTTCTACCTGATTTTGTTGTTTGCTTGAGTGATTTCAGATGGAAGGGAATCCATGTGAGCTATCATTCTTGTAGACAAAAGAAGCACCCATAAAAAGAAGATATTTAAAATCCAGTGTATGGATTTTGCTAAATCATTTGGTCAGTTGGCTGTCCAAATGGTGTAATTGCAAGTTACTGAACAGCTAATTAATATGTATAATTTTTTATTTATACATACCTTGTAAATAATTTATTAGTAGTAATAATAATGACATTTATTTATACTTACAACAATGTGAGGTCAACATTTCAGTTCAATAATGAGCCTCTCATTGTGTTTATACAGAATAATTGATAATAGTTGCTGTTGCACATTTTCAAGGCCAGTGGGTACAAAGGACATTAAAAGTGTTAACATTTATTATTCAAATGACAACGCTGATGCATCAAATTATATTTGTTGATTGGAGCAAAATAATATTATTTATCATGAATGTAATTATCATCCAATATCTGCCAGCCAGACACCCCTTTCTTTGCACTTTGCCATCATGTTGTCTGCTTGCTTTTTAAATGGTCTCTTCGTTTCTCTAAAAGCCTCTGGTGATGCACGACAGAGGGAATTAAGCTTTTAATTAGTGGCTTTAAATCTGCTTGAAAGTAATACCTATAGGACAGACATTGCAACAGCTGCCACCTGTTTAGCTGTGATTGACATCAAAACAGTGAGGAAAGATACCTTTGACAGACAGTAAAGAGTCACTTGAGATGTTGCATTTGGTGATGCACATATCTGATTGAAATACTCAGTAATCTCAGCGGCAGAGAGGAGCCACCAGCACAACCCCGCTATTTCTAACCAAATCATTGATCTCATGCTCTCAGGGCACCTCCTCTGGAACTTTACCAGATTAATGGCTTCAAGCTTATTGTCCAAAGGAATTTGGATTCATTTGCAACAAAGTGGAGGAATATAAATAATGCATGCTGTAATCAGGACTCTTTAATGAGTCCCATTGCTAATGGAAACCCCCATTGTAAAAAGAAAGACCCAAACTGTAGATGTGCTGATGAATTATAAATGATGTTGGCTTAATCTCCATTTAGGGCATCAATAGTGAAAACACACAATATTCCCATAACACATAAATAAGTTCCACTGCCAAGGTGATATAACTAGTGTCATACAAAGCTACAACAAGGTAATATAACTAGTTCCATACAAAGCTAGAACAAGGCAATATAACTAGTTCCATACAAAGCTACAACAAGGTAATATAACTAGTTCCATACAAAGCTACAACAAGGTAATATAACTAGTTCCATACAAAGCTACAACAAGGTAATATAACTAGTTCCATACAAAGCTAGAACAAGGCAATATAACTAGTTCCATACAAAGCTACAACAAGGTAATATAACTAGTTCCATACAAAGCTACAACAAGGTAATATAACTAATTCCATACAAAGCTACAACAAGGTAATATAACTAGTTCCATACAAAGCTACAACAAGGTAATATAACTAGTTCCATACAAAGCTACAACAAGGTAATATAACTAGTTCCATACAAAGCTACAACAAGGTAATATAACTAGTTCCATACAAAGCGAGAACAAGGTAATATAACTAGTTCCATACAAAGCTACAACAAGGTAATATAACTAGTTCCATACAAAGCTACAACAAGGTAATATAACTAGTTCCATACAAAGCTACAACAAGGTAATATAACTAGTTCCATACAAAGCTACAACAAGGTAATATAACTAGTTCCATACAAAGCTACAACAAGGTAATATAACTAGTTCCATACAAAGCTACAACAAGGTAATATAACTAGTTCCATACAAAGCTACAACAAGGTAATATAACTAGTTCCATACAAAGCTACAACAAGGTAATATAACTAGTTCCATACAAAGCTACAACAAGGTAATATAAAGCTAGAACAGGGATAAAAATTAGGCCATACCAGTGTAGCTAACTTCATAAAACTCTGGATCCTTTCAGATTTGAAGGATGAAGTGTCATGTCTTATTCTACATTGATGCCACCAATTTGTGTTTGTTGCCATTAAAGAAGAAACAGTGTGTGCAAGGCAGGATGTTACCACCACAATCCCTATTGTCATTCTTGGACTGCATGTACACTGTTGTTGTCTCCTAGAGGAAGCCACAGAGGAAAAATGTTACATTTTCCAGTTTAAAGGAATATTGTCAGGAAGTTCTCCACTAACTAAATCAGGCTGGTGCTTTTGATCCTTCAGCCGGAGCCTTCAGCACTAGCAGCAGACCATGATGTGTGAGAGAACACAATAAAGAGGAAAGGCCTGAAGTACCACATACTAAAAATATAGACTATTTTTGTAGCACTCAAGACCGCTTGGATGTTTCCCTCTATTTCAGTATGATGATGAGGGGCTTTTAGGGCACGCTGACTAAGTATCCCCTGAGTCAGAGGATTTGTCTTTGTCACCCCACAGGTCAACGCCAGCCAATTAATTCCCTTGGTGCAGTAAGTTATATTTGCCACAACAATGACGAGCTAAAACAAAAGGGCTGTGTGTAATCACTTTAATGAAAGTATTAAGGAGGAGTGACAAGAGGTCTGGAGCTGCGTGTTGCCTCTCTGACTCACCAATGCAAACCAGTGGATGTTGGCAGCAAAGGGCTCCGACTCCCTGCAGCCAGGGATGGGCTAAAATTATAAAATACCATAAAGATCTATATATGAAAATAAATGACAAAATACTTGGATTTTTAAATATATTTCATTAAAATACATGTATTTGGTATTTTAAAATATAGAAATACATTTGAATATATACAGCCCAAATAGCAACAACATTCTGAGTAACGGTTACAGAAACGTTTTACTTGCTATGACTGTGATATGTTGTTGTTTATCTACCTTAGGTGAATGCACTGACTGTAAGTCACTCTGGATTAGTGTCTGCTAACTGACCCAAAATGTAAATGCACTGTAAATGTGAAAATTAACATACCAAATTAACTGCAAAGCACACTGGGTATTATTATTGGCCTTCTTTCTGGGCAGAGCTAATTAGAATAATACTCAGCATGCTTTGCAATTGTTAATTTTTACATATACATTTATATTTAGCTCATTTAGCAGACGCTCTTTTCACACCATAGTGCCATCAGACTCCTGATACCAATGCAGGGTGAAAAGGGGTCACAGAATTGTTAACCACTATAAAAAATTGTATAGAAAAGTATTTTGTATTTTGAAAATGCTAATTTAAGCTCTCGAAAGTATTTTGTTACAAAAATACATCGGAGTGTAGTTCAGGCCAGAGTAATACAAATAAAATAAAATGTTATTGGTCACATACACATGGTTAGCAGATGTTAATGAGTGTAGCGAAATGCTTGTGCTTCTAGTGCCGACAGTGCAGTAATATCTAACAAGTAATCTAAGAATTTCCCAACAACTACCTAATACACACAAATCTAAAGGGGTGAATGAGAATATGTACAAATAAATATATTTAACCTTTATTTAACTAGGCAAGTCAATTAAGAACAAATTCTTATTTTCAATGTTGGCATAGTGGGTTAATTGCCTTGTTCAGGGGCAGAACAATAGATTATACCTTGTCAGCTCAGGGATTCGATCTTGCAACCTTTCAGTTACAAGTCCAACACTCTAACCACTAGGCTACCTCCCGCCACATATGGATGAGTGATGGCCGAGCAGCATAAGCTAGGTGCAATAGATGGTATAAAATACAGTATATACATATGATATGAGTAATGTAAGATATGTAAATATTATTAAAGTGGCGTTATTTGAGGTGGCATTGTTTAAAGTGACTAGTGATCCATTTATTAAAGGGGCCAGTGATTGGGTCTCAATGTAGGCAGCAGCCTCTCTGAGTTAGTGATTGCTGTTAGTGATTGCTGTCTGATGGCCTTCTGGATGATAGTGGTGTGAACAGGCAGTGGCTCGGGTGGTTGTTGTCCTCCTGAGGTTGAAGAGGCGCTGTACTTTAAAACTTTCCACCTTCTCCACTGCTGTCCCGTCTACGTGGATCGGGGGGTGGTTCCTCTGCTGTTTCCTGAAGTCCACGATCATCTCTTTTGTTTTGTTGACATTGAGTGAGAGGTTGTTTTCCTGACACCACACTCCGAGTGCCCTCACATCCTCCCTGTAGGCTGTCTCGTCGTTGTTGGTAATCAAGCCCACTACTGTTGTGTCGTCTGCAAACTTGATGATTGAGTTGGAGGCATGCATGGCCACACAGTCGTGGGTGAACAGGGAGTACAGGAGGGGGCTGAGCACGCACCCTTGTGGGGCTCCAGTGTTGAGGGTCAGCGAAGTGGAGATGTTGTTTCCTACCTTCACCACCTGGGGGCGGCTCGTCAGAAAGTCCAGGATCCAGTTGCACAGGGCGGGGTTGAGACCCAGGGCTTCCAGCTTGATGATGAGCTTGGAGGCTACTATGGTGTTGAAGCTGAGCTGTAGTCAATGAACAGCATTCTTACATAGGTATTCCTCTTGTCCAGATGGGTTAAAGCAGTGTGCAGTGTGATGGCGATTGCGTTGTCTGTGGACCTGTTGGGGCGGTATGCAAACTGAAGTGGGTCTAGGGTGGCAGGTAAGGTGGAGGTGATATGATCTGTCGTGTCTTTGCTATGCCGGATTAAGTGATATGACATGCTATTCTATAAAATCATTTCTCTGTAATTCATATTACCTGATTAAACTAATCATGTAAATGTAATTAACTAGAAAGTCGGGGCACCACGAAAGAATGTTTATAGAGCTGTTACCTTCCGAATAAACTCTTAAAGACCTGGTTATCTTTTACATCAATGGCAGTCAATTCTTAATCGTCACCTTATTCAGTCTCATCTGAAGTCGTAGAATTCTTGGTTATCTTCACGAACCCTGGCTAACAAGTTGAATCAGCAATACAAAATTTGGTTTAATTATTTATTTACTAAATACCTAAACAATCACACCGAATTACACATACACAGGATGGGTCATACTTTGATGACTAATTATGTCATAAAATAAAACGTCCCAAGCGGATGGAACAGATATGACAGCTGGTTACACAAAGAAAGGGGGTTGGGTTTTGAATGAAAGCGCGGGAAGACTGAGGAACAAAGGAATTTGGTCTCTGATCGGACCTTGTAAAGCTATGCTATCGTAAATACAGAATCTTATGCATTCTAAATAACCGCCCATTTGGAAAAAGAAAATGCAAGAAATAATATTCTTTGAAGAATATGTCTTGTGGTAGAACGGATATGTTGTCGTACCGTCGTGTGTTTGTTAGAAGAGACACTTTGTCCGTCCTTTCCTAGCCCACGTTTACAGCTGCTGCTGCTCACTCAACGGCTAGGAGGTATCACTTCTTTAGTGAATAAGAGTTCAAAGTTCATACCAAGTTGCCATACTTTAAGCTCACGCTGAAGTTGACTTAGTTCTGTAGTTTGATATTATCCTTTTTAACGTATGGACTGTCGTCCTCACGTCCTCGGGAACACAAATGTTAAATGAGCCTAGTTCACTTATGGATACCAATTCTCTCATTTAGAAGCTAAAATTAAATTTCATCTGTTCACAAAAAGTTTCATATTTAAACATTTAAATTGCACAACAATTCCATGTGAATCTGATAACTATAATGTGTAGACTTTCCAAGATACAGTTTATGTCATCCTATCATCAGTAATAATGTCTCAGATGACAACTGATCTGATATCATATTCTTTAAGTACCAACGCATAATTTCAACTGGTTGGATTACCGAAATATAGTTCTGGTCCACACCCTTTCGATGTTTCCAGACTCTCTATGTTAACAAATGGCTTTCCAAGAGTTACTCTGTAGAGTAGAGAGAGAGAGGAACGGGGGAAAGGTATTTATGGGGGTTATAAACCTCACCAACAGGCCAACGTCATGACAGATCCTTGACTAGTCTCTCAAAGCACTTCATGATGACAGAAGTGAGTGCTACGGGGCGGTAGTCATTTACAAAATATTCTAAAGTAATTGAAACATATTTTGAATACATGTAACAGAAATACTGCCCAAGTCTTCTCGCATATTAGAGGAAAAGGGGATCAAGTCTCAGCTTCGCTTCCCAGCAGTGCTCTGGAAGGGAACGCAAAGGATG
Source organism: Salvelinus alpinus (assembly GCF_045679555.1). Classification (NCBI taxonomy): domain Eukaryota; kingdom Metazoa; phylum Chordata; class Actinopteri; order Salmoniformes; family Salmonidae; genus Salvelinus; species Salvelinus alpinus. The sequence continues at coordinate 1,730,788 of NC_092107.1, forward strand.
AAATTCACAAGCGCTGACGGAGCCCTAATCAAGCTACAAGAAACCTTTCCAGTTGAAGAAGGGAAGCTGCCTGTTCTGAGAAGAGGACGAAGTAGGAAAAAACTATGAACGCACTAGGCGACATACAGCGACGCCTATGACGAGCTTATTGCAAATTGAGACACTATCCTTTCTCCCTCCACCCAATACAATCTATACTCTACTTTCCCCAAGTAAGTGTTCTTCTCTATGAAGTAACGAAAGATGTAGCCAATGCCAATGGGCTACATAGACACCGAAAAGACAATTGAAAGGGGGAAATATAGCATACAGTGCTTTCAGAAAATATTTATACCCCTTGACTTATTACATTTTTTGTTGTGTTACAGTCTGAATTTAAATTGTATTAAAATATATTTTTTAAATTATCACCCATCTACACACAATACCCCATAATGACAAAGTGAAAACATGTTTTTAGACATTTGTGCAAATGTATTGAAAAATAAATACAGAAAAATGTAATTTACATAAGAATTCACACCCCTGAGTCAATACTTTGTAGAAGTACCTTTGGCAGCAATTACAGCTGTGAGCTTTCCAAACCTGGATAGTGCAACATTTTTCCATTATTACTTTCAAAATTCTTCAAGCTCTGTCAAATTAGTTGTTGGTTATTGCTAGACAACCATTTTAAGGTTTTGCCATAGACTTTCAAGCAGATTTAAGTCAAAACCCTAACTCAGCTAAGTTCACTGTGTTCTTGGTAAGCACCTCCAGTGTAGATTTGGCGTTGTGTTTTAGGTTATTGTCCTGCTGAAAGGGGAATTAATCTCCCAGTGTCTGGTAGAAAGCAGACTGAACTAGGTTTTCCTCTAGGATTTTGCCTGTGCTTAGCTCCATTTAGTTATTTTTATTCCCTGAAAAACTCTCCAGGTCTATAACGATTACAAGAATATCCATAGCATGATGCAGCCAACACTATACTTGAAAATATGGAGAGTGGTACTCAGTAATGTGTTGTATTGGATTTGCCCCAAACACAACACTTTGTATTCAGGACAAAAATGTACTTGCTTTGCCACATTTTTTGCAGTATTACTATAGTGCATTGTTGCAAACAGGATGCATGTTTTGGAATATTATTTTATTCTGTACAGTTTTCCTCCTTTTAACTCTGTCAAAATTGGGGAGTAACTACAATGTTGTTGATCCATCCGCAGTTATCTCCAATCACAGCCATTAAACTCTATAACTGTTAAAGATGGTGAAATCCCTGAGCCATTTCCCTCCTCTCTGGCATTGAGTTAGGAAGATCACCTGTATCTTTGTAGTGACTGGATGTATTGATACACCACCTAAAGTGTAATATTAACTTCACCATGCTCAAAGGGATATTCAATGTCTGCTGTTTTTACCCATCTACTAATAGGTGTCTTTCTTTGCGAGTCATTGGAAAACCTCCCTGGTCTTTGCGGTTGAATCTGTGTTTGAAATTCACTGCTCGACTGAAGGACCTTACAGACAATTGTATGTGTGGGGTACAGAGACGACGTAGGCATAATTTTTTTTAACACAATTATTGCACACAGAGTTAGTCGATGCAACTTATTATGTGACCTTTTAAACAAATTGTTACTCCTGAACTTATTTCGGGTTGCCGTAACAAAGGGTTTGAATACTTACTGACTCAAGACATTTCAACTTTTTATTTTCAATTAATTTGTGAACATTTTGAAAAACAAAGTTCCACTTTGACATTATGGGGAATTGTGTGTAGGCCAGTGACAACAAAAATATTTCATAAATTTTAAACGGCAGCTGTAAAACTATTTTTTGTGTGTGTGGGAGTGTAGGTCTGTAGGTGTGTGTGAGTTTGTGTATATGAATGGGAGTGTGAGGGATGGTGAATATACATACATATATATACATCTAAAGTTTACATACACTTAGGTTGGAGTCATTAAAACTCGTTTCTCAACCACTCCGCAAATTTCTTGTTAACAAACTATAGTTTTGGCAAGTCGGTTAGGACATCTACTTTGTGCATTACACAAGTCATTTTTCCAACAATTGTTTACAGACAGACTATTTCACTTATAATTCACTGTATCACAATTCCAGTGGGTCAGAAGTTTACATACACTAAGTTGACTGTGCCTTTAAACAGCTTGTAAAATTCCAGAAAATGATGTCATGGCTTTAGAAACTTCTGATAGGCTAATTGACATCATTTGAGTCAATTGGAGGTGTACCTGTGGATGTATTTCAAGGCCTACCTTCAAACTTTGCTTGACATCATGGGAAAATCAAAAGAAATCAGCCAAGACCTCATAAAAAAATTGTAGACCTCCACAAGTCTGGTTCATCCTTGGGAGCAATTTCCAAACGCCTGAAGGTACCACGTTCATCTGTACAAACAACAGTACGCAAGTATAAACAATCTTATAGAAAATGTATGGGCAGAACTGAAAAAGTGTGTGTGAGCGAGGATGCATACATATCTGACTCAGTTACACCAGCTCTGTCAGGAGGAATGGGCCAAAATTCACCCAACCTATTGTGGGAAGCTTATGGAAGGCTATCTGAAACGTTTGACCCAAGTTAAACAATTTAAAGGCATTGCTACCAAATACTAATTAAGTGTATGTAAACTTCTGACCCACTGGGAATGTGATGAAAGAAATAAAAGCTGAAATAAATTATTCTCTCTACTATTATTCTGACATGTCACATTCTTAAAATAAAGTGGTGATCCTAACTGACCTAAGACAGGGAATTTGTACTAGGATTAAATGTCAGGAATTGTGAAAAACTGAGTTTAAATGTATTTGGCTAAGGTGTATGTAAATTTCCGACTTCAACTGTAAGTGAATGAGAATTAATGAGAATGGAAGAGTAAGTCGATTGATGGATGGATGTAAGTGTGCCAGAGGTGGGGAGAGTGGGAAAAGATTGGGACAAGCTTGGCTTGGGTGAGTAAGGGTGGGCAAGGATGGGAGGTAGGGACAAGCTTGGCTTGGGTGGGTAAGAATGGGAAAGGATGGGAGGTTGGGACAAGCTTTGCTTGGGTGGGTAAGGGTGGGCAAGGATGGGAGGTAGGGAGAAGCTTAGCTTGGGTGGGCTCAAATAGCCGACCAATCAGCTTGTTACCAACCCTTAGTAAACTTCTGGAAAAATTGTGTTTGACCAGATACAATGCTATTTGACAGTAAACAAATTGACAACAGACTTTCTGCAAGTTTATAGGGAAGGACACTCATCAAGCACAGCACTTACACAAATGACTGATTATTGGCTGAGAGAAATTGATGATAAAATGATTGTGGGGGCTGTCTTGCTAGACTTCAGTGCAGCTTTTGACATTATCGATCATAGTCTGCTGCTGGAAAAACGTATGTGTCATGGCTTTACACCCCCTGCTATAATGTGGATAAAGAGTTACTTGTCTAACAGAACACAGAGGGTGTTCTTTAATGGAAGCTTCTCAAACATAATCCAGATAGAATCAGGAATTCCCCAGGGTAGCTGTTTAGGCCCCTTACTTTTTTCAATTTTTACTAATGACATGCCACTGACTTTGAGTAAAGCCATGATGACTCAACACTATACACGTCAGCTACACTTAACAAAGAGTTGCAGTTAGTTTCAGAGCGGGTGGCAAGGAATAAGCTAGCCATAAATATTTCTAAAACTAAAAGCATTGTATTTGGGACCAAACATTAACTAAACCCAAACCTCAACTAAATCTTGTAATAAATAATGTGGAAATTGAGCAAGTTGAGATGACTAAACTGCTTGGAGTAACCCTGGATTGTAAACTGTCATGGTCAAAACATATTGATACAATAGTAGCTAAGATGGGGAGAAGTATGTCCATAATAAAGTGCTGCTCTGCCTTCTTAACAACACTATCAACAAGGCAGGTCCTACATGCCCTCGTTTTGTCACACCTTGACTACTGTTCAGTCGTGTGGTCAGGTGCCACAAAAAAGGACTTAGGAAAATTGCAACTGGCTCAGAACAGGGCAGCACTGCTGGTCCTTCGATGTACATAGAAAGCTAATATTAATAATATGCATGTCAATCTCTCCTGGCTCAAAGTGGAAGAGAGATTGACTTCATCACTACTTGTATTTTTGAGAGGTATTGCCATGTTGAATGCACTGAGCTGTCTGTCTAAACTACTGGCACACAGCTCGGACACCCATGCATACCCGACAAGACATGACACAAGAGGTTTCTTCACAGTCCCCAAGTCCAGAACAGACTATGGGAAGCACACAGTACTACATAGAGCCATGACTACATGGAACTCTATTTCACATCAAGTGATGCAACCAGTAAAATTAGATTTTAAAAATTAATAAAAAAACACCTTATGGAACAGTGGGGACTGTGAAGCAACACAAACATAGACGCACACACACACACACACACACTATAACATAGGCACTATACACACACATACACATGGATTTAGTACTGTAGATATGTGGTAGTGATTGAATAGGGGCCTGAGGGCACACAGTGTGTTGTGAAATCTGTGAATGTATTGTAATGTTTTGAAAATTGTATAAACTGCCTTAATTTTGCTGGACCCCAGGAAGAGTGTCAGCAGCTAATGGGGATCCATAATAAATACAAATATAAGGGTGGGCAAGGATGAGAGGATGGGACAAGCTTGGCTTGGGTGGGCAAGGGTGGCTAAGGATGGGAGGTTGGGACAAGCTTGACTTGGGTGGGCAAGGGTGGCTAAGGATGGGAGGTTGGGACAAGCTTGACTTGGGCGGGGTAAAGGGGAGAGAACTGGGAGGGTGAGATGGAGAAGGATGGGTTTGGCTTGGGAGAGAGAGGATTTAACTATATAACAATGTAATTGTATTTATTTTTGTGATTAGGAGAGGAAGTTGAATCATTATTATTCCTTATTTGTCATTATAGCTAAGATTCAATGTTGGTTATTGGTGAGAGTGGAGAGGGGCTCTATCCGAAGGATTGGGTGACTGGGAGGGCATCAGGGGGGCCTAATCTCACTTCAGTCTCTCGGTGGACCCACTCTCCCCAAGTAGACCACCACCAGCCACTATACTTAAATTTACAAGGTAATGCAAACTGACCACAGTACTTAAGTGGCAGTCTTTCTCCAATGTTCGTACAATGACATAATCCACAGACTTTTGATACTTTAGGAGAGGAGTTGGAGCTTAAAAGCCATTTAAAAAAGCATAGCTCCTCAAAGTACAAAGAAGTACTTTGCTTTATGTTTCTTGTGTGTTCACTGTTAAATGTCTACTCAGCCAACATGTTCACACACTCTATATATGTAATGTATATAGGGTTGCAAAGGGTCGGAAACTTTCCGGTAAATGTACAGAATTTTTCTGGAAGTTTTCCATGTGAAGTTAATCCCTGAAATTTGGGGAATTTTGCTTAAAATTATCAAAAAGGTTAGCTTATAACAGTGAACCGTTTTTGTGGGATACACATAATGCAATTCTAGGTCTTGTGGCATATTTTGGTTAAACTATCCCCAATTCAATGGAATTGCAACCCTCTGCATGCACAGTGCATTCTTCCATCACATGTACAGCTGATTCTCAAGATCTTGCACACTAATGAGATGCTATTGAGCCTACACTACTACACTGTCTGAGCCAAGGACTACATGTTTTCTGGTAAGTTTTGATTACAATACTGGGTGGGGTGAATATATTCTATATGACATACATGATTTTTTGTTAACTAGTAAATAGTAGCCTACAGCAAAGTGTTTAAATAATTTATAACTTGTTAACAATTTCTGCTAGTTAGTTTTTGCTACCATGTGGGTTTTAGCTTGTTTGAGCCTGCTAACTGAGGAGTATTAATTCACCTGTTTCCATACATGTTTAATTTTAAACATTTATCTTACAAAGGAGTTGTTTAATCTAACTGCATAATTATTTATCTGTACGTGGAATTGTATTTGTTTTTTTTAACAAAAATAATCTAATCTTTACAGGAAAATGCCACGGGCACTATCTGATGTGTGGAGACATTTCACTGCAGCTAACGTAGAAGGAAAAGCTGTGTGCATTTGCAAATACTGTGCCAAATCATATGTGAAGAATGCAACAAAGATGCAGAATCATCTGGCCAAGTGTATAAAGTTACCTCAGCGCTCACAACAAGCAACCTCTGACAAAAGTCCCTCTACTTCTATTCAAGGTGAAAATTATGAATCAGACACCTTATTGATAGCAACAGCTCATGGTCCTCATGGTTTTTTGACTCAATGGAGGAACGTAGTCAGAGAAATGCTGATTGAATGTCTTGCTCGAGCTGTGTATGCAACTGGTTGACCCCTGATGCTCACAGGCAATGTGTATTGGAAGAGATTTCTGAATGTTCTTCACCCAGCATACACCCCTCCAACCAAACATGCTTTATCTAGTAATTTGCTGGATGAAGTTCAACAGAGTTCAAGTGAAGGTCAAGCAAATCATAGAGAAAGCCGAATGTGTTGCAATCATCTCTGATGGGTGGTCGCATGTTCGTGGGCAAGGAATAATTAACAACATCTCCACCCCTCAACCAGTATTCTACAAGAGTACAGACAAGGGACAACAGACACACCGGTCTCTACATTGCAGATGGGCTGAAGGCAGTCATCAATGAACTTGGACCACGGAAGGAATTTGCACTGGTGACAGACAGTGCTGTGAACATGAAGGCTGCTTGGTCTTAAGTGGAGGAGTCCTACCCTGACATCACACCCATTGGCTGTGCTGCACGTGCATTGAATCTGCACCTCAAGGACATCATGGAACTGAAAACAATGGATACACTCTACAAGAGAGTCAAGGAAATGGTTAGGTATGTGAAGGGTCATCAGGTTATAGCAGCAATCTACCTCACCGATCAAAGTGAGAAGAATAAGAGCACCACATTAAAGCTGCCCAGCAAAACCTGTTGGGTGGTGTCATCATCATGTTTGACAGTCTCCTGGAGGGGAAGGAGTCTCTCCAATAATATGACAGTCTGCCGATATGGACAGCCCCATCAAGAGTTTTCTCCTTGATGATGTATTTTGGGAGAGAGTGGTAAGCAGCCCAAAACTTCTGAAACCTATAGCAGTAGCCATTGCACGGATTGAGGGAGACAATGCCATCCTGTCTGATTTTCAGACTCTGTTTGCAGATGTAAGAGAACAAATCCGTACTGCCCTGCCCACTTCACTGTTACTCCAAGCAGAGGAAACTGCAGTTCTGAAATGCATCAAAAAGCGTGAAGACTTCTGCCTGAAGCCCATACACGCCACAGCATACGTGTTTGACCCCAAGTATGCTGGCAAGTGCATCCTGTCTGGTGCAGAGATCAACAAGGCCTATGGTGTCATTACATACCGTGTTTCGGGATCTTAGCCTGGATGAGGGCAAGATTCTTGGCAGTCTGGCGATGTACACTTCCAAGCAAGGGCTTTGGGACGGAGATGCAATATGGCAGTCGTGCCAACATATCTCATCAGCCACCTGGTGGAAGGCACTTTGTGGATCTGAGGCTCTTTCCCCTGTTGCCTCCATCATCCTCCAAATCCCACCAACATCAGCCACCACTGGTTCTTGTTTGGGAACACACACACACCAAAGCACACAACAGGCTGATCAGTACAAGGGTTGAAAAATTGGTGGCCATTCAGGCAAATTTTTGGCTTTTTGAGCCTGACAACGAGCCATCAAATCAAATCAAATCGAATTTTATTGATCACATACACATGGTTAGCAGATGTTAATGCCAGTGTAGCGAAATGCTTGTGCTTCTAGTTCCGACCGTGCAGTAATATCTAACAAGTAATCTAACAATTTCACAACAAATACCTTATACACACAAGTGTAAAGGAATGAATAAGAATATGTACATATAAATATATGGATGAGCGATGGCCGAAAGCATAGGCAAGATGCAGTAGATGGTATAGAGTACAGTATATACATATGAGATGAGTAATGTAGGGTATGTAAACATTATATAAAGTGTCATTGTTTAAAGTGACTGGTGATACATTTATTACATCCAATTTTTAATTATTAAAGTGGCTAGAGATTTAAGTCAGTATATTGGCAGCAGCCACTCAATGTTAGTGATGGTTGTTTAACAGTCTGAATGGCTTGAGATAGAACCTGTTTTTCAGTCTCTCAGTCCCAGCTTTGATGCACCTGTACTGACCTCGCCTTCTGGATGATAGCAGGCAGTGGCTCGGGTGGTTGTTGTCCTTGATGATCTTTTTGGCCTTCCTGTGACATCGGGTGGTGTAGGTGTCCTGGAGGGCAGGTAGATTGCCCCCGTTGATGCGTTGTGCAGACCTCACTACCCTCTGTAGAGCCTTACGGTTAAGGGCGGAGCAGTTGCCATACCAGGCGGTGATACAGCCCAACAGGATGCTCTCGATTGTGCATCTGTGCAACCAAGGCACTGTTGCGCCTTCTTCACCACGCTGTCTGTGTGAGTGGACCATTTCAGTTTGTCCGTGATGTGTATGCCGAGGAACTTAACACTTGCCACCTTCTCCACTACTGTCCCGTCTATGTGGATAAGGGGGTGCTCCCTCTGCTGTTTCCTGAAGTCCACGATCATCTCCTTTGTTTCTGTTGACATTGAGTGTGAGGTTATTTTCCTGACACCACACTCCGAGGGCCCTCACCTTTTTCCTGTAGGCCGTCTCGTCGTTGTTGGTAATAAAGCCTACCACTGTAGTGTCGTCTGCAAACTTGATGACAGAGTTGGAGGCGTGCATGGCCACGCAGTCGTGGGTGAACAGGGAGTACAGGAGGGGGCTGAGAACGCACCCTTGTGGGGCCCCGGTGTTGAGGATCAGCGGGGTGGGGATGTTGTTTCCTACCTTCACCACCTGGGAGCAACCCGTCAGAAAGTCCAGGACCCAGTTGCACAGGGCGAGGTCGAGACCCAGGGTCTCGAGCTTAATGACGAGTTTGGAGGGTACTATGGTGTTAAATGCTGAGCTGTAATCGATGAACAGCATTCTTACATAGGTATTCCTCTTGTCCAGATGGGTTAGGGCAGTGTGCAGTGTGATTGTGATTGCATCGTCTGTTGACCTATTGGGGCAGTAAGCAAATTGGAGTGGGTCTAGGGTGTTAGGTAGGGTGGAGGTGATATGATCCTTGACTAGTCTCTCAAAGTACTTCATGATGACAGAAGTGAGTGGTACGGGGCGATAGTCGTTTAGCTCGGTTACCTTCGCTTTTTTGGGAACAGGAACAATGGTGGCCCTCTTGAAGCATGTGGGAACAGCTGACTGGGATAGGGATTGATTGAATACGTCCGTAAACACACCAGCCAGCTGGTCTGTGCATGCTATGAGGACGCAGCTAGGGATGCCGTCTGGGCCGGCAGCCTTGCGAGGGTTAACACGTTTAAATGTTTTACTCACATTGGTTGCAGTGAAGAAGAGCCAGCAGGTTTTGGTAGTGGGCCGTATCAGTGGCACTGTATTGTCCTCAAAGCGAGCAAAGAAGTTGTTTAGTTTGTCTGGGAGCAAGACGTCGGAGTCCGCGACGGGGCTGGTTTTATTTTTGTAATCTGTGATTGACTGTAGACCCTTCCACATACGTCTCGTGTCTGAGCCGTTGAATTGCGTCTCTATACTGACGCTAAGCTTGTTTGATTGCCTTGCGGAGGGAATAGCTACACTGTTTGTATTCGGTCATGTATTCAGTCCTCAACAAGGTTGGAAAGTGACAGTGAAGATGAGGCCTCAGAGTCTTATGTTCAATAGGTGGACATGAGGAGGTCCAGGGAGAAGACATGGAAGCCAAAGAGGAAGACAACCAAAGCTTTAGTTTCTAGACTCATTTTACAGATGTATGTTGAAAAACGTTTTTGGGAGATGCAATGGTTCATTGGGGATCATTCAATATTCCCTTTTGTTGTTCAGTGAAATCATCCCATGTGAAGAGTCAACTCATTTAATTTAAGTTCAATTCATAACTAAATTGCTTTTTTTATTTATATTGTAAGGATTTAATCATTTGCAATTATGTCTACTTATGATAAGGTAAAAGGTTTATGTTTCTGTCTCCAAATGATATGGTAAATATATCCCATGCAAAAACATTAAATGGTATTAATATTAATTCGCATATATTTACGTTAATTCCCATATATTCCCGTTAATTCCCACAGAAAGTTTCCACCTCTGAATATTCCCCAAAATGTGCAACCCTAAATGTATACAATAACTATGTGTTCATACCATGACTCTCCCATTCCATGAAATGCCCACCACAATCAAAATGTTTTATCTGGTTCTTCAATGATAGACGGAACAGAGAAGATTAACTTTGATTGTATACAAGACCAACAAATTCAAACATATTACATGGAATGTGCATGGCTCCATGATGGGGGAAAAAGCATATGGTTCTTGAACACTTAAAGAGACTGTCAGCAGATGTGGTTTTCCTGCAAGAGTTACATTTCAAAAAAGGAGAAATGTAATATTTAAAGAGGATCTACAGTGGAAGTCGTAAGTTTACATACACCTTTGCCAAATACATTTATACTCAGTTTTTCAAAATTCCTGACATTTAATCCTAGTAACAATTCCCTGTCTTAGGTCAGTTAGGATCACCACTTTATTTTAAGAATGTGAAATGTCAGAATAATAGTAGAGAGAATGATTTATTTCAGCTTTTATTTCTTTCATCACATTCCCAGTGGGTCAGAAGTTTACATACACTCAATTGGTATTTGGTAGCATTGACTTTAAATTGTTTAACTTGGGTCAAACGTTTCAGGTAGCCTTCCACAATTTTCCCACAATAAGTTGGGTGAATTTTGGCCCATTCCTCCTGACAGAGCTGGTGTAACTGAGTCAGGTTTGTAAGCCTCCTTGCTCGCACACGCTTTTTCAGTTCTGCTCACAAATTTTCTACAGGATTGAGGTCAGGGCTTTGTGATGGCCACTCCAATACCTTGACTTTGTTGTCCTTAAGCCATTTTGCCACAACTTTGGAAGTATGCTTGGGGTCATGGTCCATTTGGAAGACCCATTTGCGACCAAGCTTTAACTTCCTAACTGATGTCCTGAGATGTTGCTTCAATATATCCACATAATTTCCCTCCCTCATGATTCCATCTTTTTTGTGAAGTGCACCAGTCCCTCCTGCAGCAAAGCACCCCCACAACATAATGCTGCCACCCCCGTGCTTCACGGTTGGGATGTTATTCTTCGGCTTGCAAGCCTTCCCAGTTTTCCTCCAAACATAACAATGGTCATTATGGCCAAACAGTTATATTTTTGTTTCATCAGACCAGAGGACATTTCTCCAAAAAGTACGATCTTTGTCCCCATGTGCAGTTGCAAACCGTAGTCTGGCTTTTTTATGGCAGTTTTGGAGCAGTGGCTTCTTCCTTGCTGAGCGGCCTTTCAGGTTAGGTCGATATAGAACTCGTTTAACTGTGGATATAGATACTTTTGTACCTGTTTCCTCCAGCATCTTCACAAGGTCCTTTGCTGTTGTTCTGGGATTGATTTGCACTTTTCGCACCAAAGCACGTTCATCTCTAGGAGACAGAACGTGTCTCCTTCCTGAGCGGTATGACAGCTGCGTGGTCCCATGGTGTTTATACTTGCGTACTATTGTTTGTACAGATGAACATAGTACCTTCAGGCATTTGGAAATTGCTCCCAAGGATGAACCAAACTTGTGGAGGTCTACAAAAAAGAAATCTGAGGTCTTGGCTGATTTCTTTAGATTTTCCCATGATGTAAAGCAAAGAGGCACTGAGTTTGAAGGTCGGCCTTGAAATACATCCACAGGTACACCTCCAATTGTCTCAAATGTTGTCAATTAGCCTAACAAAAGCTTCTAAAGCCATGACATCATTTTCTGGAATTTTCCAAGCTATTTAAAGGTACAGACAACTTTGTGTATGTAAACTTCTGACCCACTGGAATTGTGATACGGTGAATTATAAGTGAAATAATCTATCTGTAAACAATTGTTGGAAAAATGACTTGTGTCATGCACAAAGTAGATGTCCTAACCGATTTCCCAAAACTATAGTTTGTTAACAAGAAATTTGTGGAGTGGTTGAGAAACGAGTTTTAATGACTCCAACCTAAGTGTATGTAAACTTCCGACTTCAACTGTAGGCTGCCACCTACTGTAGTAACAGCAGAGGTGTAGGCATCCTGATCATTAAGAATTCACCCTTTTCCCTTTTATCCCAGCATACGTTATGTCATGACGTTGCCCTCTTTGGGTACAGCGAGCACCATCCCCCTCTCTCTGTCTCCTACACCCAGGCTGCTGCGACCTCAGGTCGTAAATTCCTGGAGGAGATTATCTCCTCATGGCCACAGTATAGAGAGAGAGTGAGTTTTCCTAGAGAGAAGAAAGGAATTTCTTCCACCTCACAGAACTTGAGGTCCGAACCACATTTATGTTCTGGAGAAGGTATAAAAGATCGGTGAAGAATCCAGCTACGAACTGGTCCGTTTGGTACAATTTTGTGAAACTCATGAGAGACAATACGGCCACATTACCATAACGCTGTTTATACAATAGCCTCAGATATGAGGCCTACACCTAATTGTTGTATAAGATGAATGAGTGAGGATGATACTGTTTGTGAAATTGTGTAATGTGATTTTGGACTGTTTAATGAAGTTAACTCCAATTCCCTTTGGAGTTTAACTAAATCAGAGGAACGCCCATGAGCACAGTTATGGTCGGGCGTCCTGGGACAGGCCTTTTCTGCTCTTCCGAATAAAACTCCCACCCGGGTTTTCTATCACCAGACCAGCTTACCTCTATAATGAGAGGGCCAAGGTTTGAGAGGAGACCATAAACTTGAGTATAAGCTAAGGTTTGAGTAGATGGCTGAATCTTTTAACCATACCACATGGTTAAACTCTTAGACTATCGATACCGACAGAATAAGAACAAGTCTTTGATATTAATTATGTCTGCAGCGAGGAATTCGGTATCATTGAACGCGAAGACCGACAACCGCCGAAACATCTATTCTATAACGACATGAATGAATGTCACTCTGAACTATCCATTCTAACCACGACAGAGAGAAGGCGGACAAACTCTCCAACAGAAACAAACTTTTCAACAGAGATCCCGATGACACACTGAGCGTAAATATATATATATTGATTGCAATTATTCCCGAATGAGTGAGCGTTCATGTGCAAAGGATTAGCATTTCAATTGTTATAATTATCAACTTTGTAGTGTCTCATCTCAGTAGACCCCCACTTCCCTTTTTGTCCACCAAGCCGCGATACCGGTTTATCCCACTAGGGAATTGTTTGTTTATGCATTTCTGTGAATTACTTAGTTAGTAAATAAATGATTTAAGACAATTGATGTATGGATGACTCATAGTGAAGACTGGGTTCGTGCAGATAACCAACAATTTACGACGTTTGGAATGAGACTAACATGAGGTAAATAATAACTAATTCATTCAAAGACTAACTGATCAGATATTAAACATCTGAAAGTTATATTAGGAATATTATAACTTTGTAATCTGAATATTTTCCTTGGTGCCCCGACTTCCTAGTTAATTACAGTTACATGATTAATCAGTTTAATCGCGTAATAATAATTACAGAGAGTTATTTGATAAAACAGTATTCAGTTTTAATGATGCCAAAGACACGACAGTACCAAGAAGGACGTTTTAAAATTTTGAATTGTACCTTACATGGGGAAAAATACACATTGATTTAATTGTACTGTATATCCCACCAGGGACAAATCTGCTGTTTTTAGATAGAATTCATATTAAATCAAATCCAGACAGGAAGTATTACTTTAGCAGACGACCTAAATCATACATCTGATAAGATTGACAGAAGTAGCAATAAAAAAAGCAAATTCAAGGAGCCTCCAAAGAGGCTGAAAAATGTAATCTCTACAAATACTTTATAGGACACCTGGAGATTACTATTCCCAACTACTTTTCTTTCTCATAGTAATAAAAGGTATTCAAAAATTGACTACATAAAACATTTTAAATTATGCTGTAACGCTCTTCTACTTCGCCCTCCTCCTCAGACGAGGAGAGGCGAGAAGGATCGGAGGACCAATTTGCAGCATAGTAATTTGACATGATATTTATTAAAGAATAAAGACAAATACGAAAAACACTTGAGAATTTACAAAATAATAAACGGAGTCAACAGACCTGAACAAACGAACTTACATAACACGAAGAACGCACGAACAGGAAAATAGACTACACAAAAACTGAACGAACAAAACGAAACAGTCCCGTGTGGTGCAAACAGACACAGACACGGAAGACAACCACCCACAACAAACAATGTGAAACCACCTACCTTAATATGGTTCTCAATCAGAGGAGATGAAAACCACCTGCCTCTAATTGAGAACCATATCAGGTCACCCATTAACCAACATAGAAACACATAACATAGAATGCCCACCCACACTCACGCCCTGACCGACTAACACATACAAAAACAACAGAAAACAGGTCAGGAACGTGACATATGCACTCAACAATTTACCAGGGTCAAAAATCCATGACAATAACCACATTTCTATCCACAGTTTCTATGCTAGTAATGTCATACCATATATAAAAAAATCACGACAGCTGTGATGGAAACAGGAAGTTTCGGTGCAATTTTATAAATGCCGACAGATCATTTGTTCGTTTGACATGGTAGGATCTTTTTGTGTAGGTAAAATGTATTATTAACCTTTATTATTACAAATGTAAACAGAGGACAGAGCAAAGCCGACCCCCGATAACATTTTGGATGCTTTTAAGGCGTACATTAGGGGACTGATAATCTCATACTCTGCAAAAGTTAAATCTAAGTTAAAATTGATTAAAAATACAAATCAATCATTATCTTAGAAAAAGCCCATAAAAAATCTTTACCAGGTAAAGAAGAAAATAGAATTTTGGACCTTAAGCAGGAATATGATATTTTATGTTTGAGAGCCAACAACTATAGGTTCAACTCAGGTAAAGCACACTACTTAATGGCAAAAATACTTGGTAAATGTCTCGCAGCCCTCACAAAACGAATACATGCCAAACCAGTTATAATTTTAAAAGATAAAAATGTGTTAATTAGAAACAACAAAGTGATTAATTAAAATTTTAAAAGCTTTATGAAAATCTATATAAATCATAATTAAACAATAGTTGGACTGATCCTACTGTCACGCCCTGACCATAGAGAGCTTTTTATTCTCTATGTTGGTTAGGTCGGGGTGTGACTAGGGTGGGTCATCTAGGTGATTATGTTTCTATGTTGGCCTGGTATGGTTCCCAATCAGAGGCAGCTGTTTGTCGTTGTCTCTGATTGGGGATCATATTTAGGCAGCCATTTCCCCTTTGTGCTTTGTGGGATCTTGACTATGTATAGTTGCCTGTGAGCACTATAGTAGGTTCACGTTTCGTTTTGCGAATTATTGTTTTCTTTGAGTTTCACTTCCTAATAAACAGGATGGAACCATACCACGCTGCATCTTGGTCCACTCATTTTAACGATCGTGACACCTACAGCCTTCTTAGACTCAACAACCCTGAAGCAATTATCAACTGACAAAAAAGAATCAGCAAAAACAGATCACCCAAAAATAAATATTAGACTAGCTTAATTTATTATATCATAAGAGCAGACAGTTCAAGGGTCAAACACTCAGGTGCTTCTCTCTAATTAATTAGCTAATTCTTAATGAGCAAAATAATTACCAAGATTAATTAATGGTTGTTCATTTACTAGGCCACATGCCTTTATAAAGCCTCTATAACAGACAATTCCAATGTAATGCAATGGACCAGCCATTAAATCTCCAAAATGTACTCCAAAGTAAACCAAATGTACCCCAAAGCTCATGTCTTTCTAAGTGAAACTAACAAACAGTGAACTTGTGTAATTGTGCCTATGAAAATGAATGGCTATAGTCTTATAACTCATATCAGTTATAACAGTCATATCCCACACATGAAATATTAATTCCATTGAACTGACTATAAAGTACTATATTTAGCCAACCGTGCTATTATTCCAGCACTCATGTGGGTGACATTTCCAGGAGACACAAGGATGGACAATGGAATGCTTTTCGATTGCCCTGGCTGTATGTGAAGCTCTCAGATTGTACCAGCGTGGCTATACGGTTTCTCTCTGGAGGAAACAGTGAAAACACTGAGACAAGGATGAATGACCTAATCTCATTTTATTTTAAAAGGTTATCCTTCTTTCCACCTCTTGGGCCCCTGGCCTCTGCTTGCCCACCCGGGGTCCTGCTGTCTCCCTCTATGGGGCTCTCTGGGGCTAGCAGCCCCTGTGCCTTATTTAACTAGACATTTAGAAATGCCACAGGTATTAAAAGTTAAAAAGCATCTCTAACCTGGATTTAAATGACCTGACCTGCACAATGAGAGGTCATTATAGATTCTACAGCCCAAAAACATTCACTTAGCTAACTGATAACCCCCAAACTCCTAGTCTATGTGTAATCGTGATTATTAGCCATCTTTACACAAAATACAGTACCAGTCAAAAGTTTGGACACACCTACTAATTCAAGTGTTTTTCTTTATTTTACTATTTTCTACATTGTCGAATAATATTAAAGACATCAAAACTATAAGATAACACTTATGGAATCATGTAGTAACCAAAAAAAGTGTTAAACAAATCTAAATATATTTTATCTTTTAGATTCTTCAAATTAGCCACCCTTTGCCTTGACGACAGCTTTGCACAATCTTGGCATTCTCTCAACCAGCTTCACCTGGAATGCTTTTCCAACAGTCTTGAAGGAGTTCCCACACATGCTGAGAACTTGTTGGCTGCTTTTCCTTCACTCTGCGGTCCAACTCATCCCAAACCATCTCATTGGTTTGAGGTTGGGTGATTGTGGAGGCCAGGTCATCTGATGCAGCACTCCATCACTCTCCTTCTTGGTCAAATAGCCCTTACACAGCCTGCACCCCCACACCTCATCCTCCATGTTTCACGGTGGGAATCACACATGCGGAGATCATCCGTTCACCTACTCTGCATCTCACAAAGATACGATGGTAGGAACCAAAAATATTAGCTCCATTCCGTTTCTTTTTTATCCTGAAAAACTCCCCAGTCCTTAACAATTACAAGCATACCCATAACATGATGCAGCTAGCACTATGCTTGAAGACATGAAGAGTGGTACTCTTCATGTCTTCAAGCATAGTGCTAGCTGCATCATGTTATGGGTTGTATTAAACGTGTAATGTGTTGTATTAAAAATAATTTTAGACACTATTATTGCCCACAGAGTGAGTCCATGCAACTTATGTGACTTGTTAAGCACATTTTTACTGCTGAACTTATTTAGGCTTGCCATAGCAAAGGGGTTGAATACTTATTGACTCAAGACATTTCAGCTTTTCATTTTAAATTAAATAGTAAACATTTAGAAAAACATCATTCCACTTTGACATCATGGGATATTGTGTGTAGGCCAATTCAATCCATTTTAAATTCAGATGGAAAAAGTCAAGGAGTGTGAACACTTTCTGAAGGCACTGTATTTACACTGAATAATTCAATTTGGTCAGTTGTGAACATGGCTATTGATTGGCTATATCCTGTCCTCATTTATACCTGCAAATGGAGCTCATTGGTTACATTTCTGCCCGTGAGCATGAAATTGTGCTCTAATGGTGATTGTTTATTTAATTTAGAGCTATTGTAAGACAGGCAAATAAGAACCGAGCAGCATTCACTCTCCCCTGGTGATACAATCAACCATCAGTGGCGTTTCCCACCGGTCTCTAATTCCCCCTGCCACGACTACGCATCTCTCAAATCGTCAGAGGGCAACTATTATCAGGATTATAACGTCACAGCTAATGTATGTGAAACCAGTGAGTGGTGCGACGGACTACGCTGTGGTCTCCAAGCTCCCAGGAGACACATGATGATGATTGGACAACGTATCCATCATCACGTCTGTGTGTGGGGGAAGTAGTGATCTTTACAAACACAATGTTGTCTACAGTGTGCTATACTCTGGCAAGCTCTGCCAAGCCACAGCAGAACAAACAGGAGTCCATCTCTTATCAACTTATAGAGTAAATCCTTTGTATTAATGAATGCTCTCTCTCTCACACTCTCTGAGCTGCATAATGGGACTAGGGGATTAATGCCACAATGCAATACCAATAAATCCATCTAGGTCTTCACTAATGTAACCGCTTCATCCCCAGCAGCACAATAATACAATGATCTGCCCTGAAATGTCATATTCATAAGCCTTTAATAACTGATCTAAAAAGTTCATCACATTATAATCCTAAGAGCACGTACTATTATCTAAAACATATTAACTGCAGTATATGCATTTGAAGTTAAAGAGCTGTACAGTGAACAAATGACCATTGGATTCAAACAGCTGAATCTAATGTGCATGACAAAATGGACAACGCTAAGCATACAGTTGAAGTCGGAAGTTTACATACACCTTAGCCAAATACATATAAACTCAGTTTTTCACAATTCCTGACATTTAATCCTAGTAAAAATTCCTTGTCTTAGGTCAGTTAGGATCACCACTTTATTTTAAGAATGTGAAATGTCAGAATAATAGTAGACTGATTTATTTCAGCTTTTATTTCTTTCATCACATTCCCAGTGGGTCAGAAGTTTACGTACACTCAATTAGTATTTGGTAGCATTGCCTTTAAATTGTTTAACTTGGGTCAAACGTTTCAGGTAGCCTTCCACAAGCTTCCCACAATAAGTTGGGTGAATTTTGGCACATTCCTCCTGACAAAGCTGGTGTAACTGAGTCGGGTTTGTAAGCCTCCTTACTCGCACACGCTTTTTCAGTTCTGCCCACAAATTTTCTATAGGATGGAGGTCAGGGCTTTGTGATGGCCACTTCAATACCTTGACTTTGTTGTCCTTAAGCCATTTTGCCACAACTTTGGAAGTATGCTTGGGGTCATTGTCCATTTGGAAGACCCATTTGCGACCAAGCTTTAACTTCCTAACTGATGTCTTGAGATGTTGCTTCAATATATCCACATAATTTCCCCTCCTCGTGATTCCATCTTTTTGTGAAGTGCACCAGTCCCTCCTGCAGCAAAGCACCCCCACAACATGATGCTGCCATCCCCGTACTTCACGGTTGGGATGGTGTTCTTCGGCTTGGAAGCCTCCCCCTTTTTCCTCCAAACATAACGATGGTCATTATGGCAAAACAGTTCTATTTTTGTTTCATCAGACCAGAGGACATTTCTCCAAAAAGTATGATCTTTGTCCCCATGTTGTAACGGGGTGAGTGACTGGTTGCCGGGAAGTCAGGCGCAGGAGAGCAGAGATGGGTGATAACAGGAGAACTTTAATATACACCCTGGCCCAAAGGCACAGGCGAGGCAGCACAAAGCACAACCACGGTAACATGAACCGGATTAAACAAAACAAACAAGCCTAAGTTTGAAACAAAACTAGCGCAAGCCAGCCTGTAGCGTAACACCCTACACAAAGAACAATTCCACACACAGACATGGGGGAAACAGAGGGTAATATACATTTAGTCTGATGAGGGAATGTTAACCAGGTGTGCGGGAAAACAAGACAAAACAAATCGAAAATGAAAGGTGGAGCGGCGATGGCTAGAAGACCGGTGACGTCGACCGCCGAACGCCGCCCGAACAAGGAGAGGGACCAACTTCGGCAGAAGTCGTGACACATGTGCAGTTGCAAACCGTAGTCTAGCTTCTTTTATGGCGGTTATGGAGCAGTGGCTTCTTCCTTGCTCAGCGGCCTTTCAGATTAGGTCGATATAGGACTCGTTTTACTGTGGATATAGATACTTTTGTACCTGTTTCCTCCAGCATCTTCACAAGGTCCTTTGCTGTTGTTCTGGGATTGATTTGCACTTTTCTTACCAAAGTACGTTCATCTCTAAGAGACAGAACGCATCTCTTTCCTGAGCGGTGTGACGGCTGCGTGGGCCCATGGTGTTTATACTTGCGTACTATTGTTTGTACAGACGTGGTACCTTCAGGCGTTTGGAAATGATGTCAAGCAAAGAGACACTGAGTTTGAAGGTCGGCCTTGAAATACATCCACAGGTACACCTACAATTGACTCAAACAATGTAAATTAGCCTGTCAGAAGCTTCTAAAGCCATGACATAATTTTCTGGAATTTTCCAAGCTGTTTAAAGGCAGCTTAGTGTATGTAAACTTCTGACCCACTGGAATTGTGATACAGTGAATTGTAAGTAAAATAATCTGTCTGTAAACAATTGTTGGAAAAATGACTTGTGTCATGCACAAAGTAGATGTCCTAACCGACTTGCCAAAAATATAGTTTAACAAGAAATTTGTGGAGTGGTTGAGAAACGAGTTTTAATGACTCCAACCGAAGTGTATGTAAACTTCCACTGTAAGTTTCTTGCAAAGTGAACATTGCATGTTTTAGTTCCACAGTGATATTTTTACCAGTTTGCTCGGAACTATAAACATGAATAAAGGGAATCACTTCCCCTGCCTGCCCTGAAAACTGCAGTGAGCACATTTCATTTGCAATGGCCTTCCAAGATTTCCCATTTAATTGAAAATAATTTATGAACAAATGCTGCTGACAGGATATATTGTACACTTTGAATGGGCAACCCAAGAATGAATTCTAGACCAGGAACTTGTCTTGGGTTGCCTGAGCTTTCACTGGTAATAAGAGGGGAATCAGCCAGTGTTGGGATGCACTGCATTTAATCAGTGGACTTGAAGGGCTGGTTGTTTTGAGTCGTAGTTGCAAGGCCAAGAGTTAATTTGAATAGACACGCACAGGGCATGCTAATGGCTGTGCCTGCTTCATTACCTAAGTCTGCTCTTGCAGTGCTGAAGGAATATAATTCAATAGATCTCTCTCTCACACTGTATTTCTTACTCACTCTCACTCTACAAAAGTAACCATTTTTTAATTTGGTGTTGGTGCATTACAGAAATGGTGTAACGCACTAACCAAAAGCCCCTGCACAGTTCATTTACCCAGTCATGACTGGACTCTGATATGTACAAATTAGAGTTTCTCTTGGTGAAGTGCTGAAGATAACAGGTTGATTCATAGCCTTTCAAAAGGAGGTCACAGCTTCCTGTGCTTTTCTGACAGGAATTTGGGATCCCTCTAGTCTGGCTGTCGGAAAGCCAAGCATCCTGGTTGGAATGCAAAATGAGCTATGGATGCAGAGCAAAGCATGTCCTCACAACTCCTAATCCTACACTCACCATTTCAGGATTCTGTCTATTTTGTTGATAAGCATGGAAAAGCACCTTTTTGAGAAATAAGTCCCCAAATCCCTACCTGTGAAATAATTCTCATTCTACCTTCCTAAGCAGAGAACAATTTACAAAAAGTAAAAATAGCTTGCCTGCAGAATGCCAAGGTGTCTTTGTGCATTAAATGCCAAGAGAAGGAGCACTGAAATGTCACAATCAGAGCCAACGTTTATATCATTATACTTTTCCAATTAAATAAAAACCATTGCAGTTACAACATTTACTGCACTGGTCATTTGAAACACACGTGACAACAGAAAAGGGCAACAAATACACTACATGGCCAAAAGTATGTGGACAACTGCTCGTTAAACATCTCATTTGAATATTAATATGGAGTTGGTTCCCCCTTTGTTGCTCTAACAACCTCCATTCTTTCTGAGAAGGCTTTCCACTAGATGTGGGAACATTGCTGCGGGGACTTGCTTCCATTCTGCCACTAGAGCATTCGTGAGGTCGGACACTGATGTTCGGCGATTAGGCCTGTCTTACAGTCGGTGTTCCAATTCATCCCGAAGGTGTTCGATGGGGTTGAGGTCAGGGCTCTGTGCAGGTCAGTCAAGTTCTTCCACACCGATCTCAACAAACCATTTCTGTATGGGCCTCGCTTTGTGTAAGGGGGCATTGTCATCCTGAAAGGTGAAAGTGCCTTCCCCAAACTATTGCCACAAAGTTGGAATCACATAATCGTATAGAATGTCATTGTGTGCTGTAGCGTTAAGATTTCCCTTCACTGGAACTAAGGGGCCTAGTCAGAACCATGAAAAACAGCCCCAGACCATTATACCTCCTCCACCAAACTTTACAGTTGGCACTATGCATTGAGGCAGGTAGCGTTTTCCTGGCATCCGCCAAACCCAGATTCGTCCGTTGGACTGCCAGATGGTGAAGCGTGATTCATCACTCCAGAAAACGTATTTCTACTGATCCAGAGTCCAATGGCGGCCAGCTTTACACCACTCCAGCCGACGCTTGGCATTGCGCATGGTGATCTTAGGCTTGTGTGCGGCAGTTTGGAACTCGGTAGTGAGTGTTGCAACCAAGGACAGACGATTTTTACACGCTACGTGCTTCAGCAGTCACGTTCTGTGAACTTGTGTGGCCTACCTAGACGTTTCCACTTCACAACAACAGCACTTACAGTTGCCCGGGGCAGCTCTAGCAGGGCAGACATTTTACGAACTGACTTGTTGGAAAAGTGGCATCCTATGACAGTGCCACGTTGAAAGTCACTGAGCTCTTCAGTAAGGCCATTCTACTGCCAATGTTTGTCAATGGAGATTGCATGGCTGTGTGCTCGATTTTATACACCTGTCAGCAATGGGTTTGGCTACAATAGCTGAATCCACTCATTTGAAGGGGTGTCCACATACTTTTGTGTATATATATAGTGTATATTCCAATTGATTCATGAACATCTGGATTACAGTAGTTTGCTCCAAAAACAGGATGCTGACAGTAACCGAGCAGGAAAATTGGAAGAGGTGGAAATTCACTAAGAAGAAAACAAGGAGACATGAAGGTTAAATGCATCCTCTTCCCTCCATCCACCCTGTTTCTAATTATTGAGCAAGAGCGTGAGAGAGCAGTGCTCCTGATTGCAGCTGCTTGGTGCTGCACCAACAACCAAATCATTAATAATACTGAAAGTGATCAAATTTACAAGCACCTCATCTGTGTTTCTGTGGAGACACTGGCTTCCACTGTTGAACACAGATTCAAAGTTCAACATGTCCATTTGACAGACCCTCTCCCTTTCCATTCCTACATCATGTCACAAGTCAGTCAGCGGACAGTGTAATGGCATATTGTCAGTGTAAATGTGTATGAATTGCTCTGTGAGTCACATCATCATGACATTTGTATGGAGACAAGATCATTAATTAAAGCTATAGTTTAATGACACCAAGTGTCTGATATACATTGAGTGTAAAAAACATTAGGAACACCCTCCTAATATTGAGTTGCACCCTATTTTGTCCTCAGAACAGCCTCAGTTTTGTGGCATCAAGTAATTGTCACTGCAGGAGAGAGGGAGGGGTTAGGAGACAGGCAGGAAACTCTGCCATGAAGATACAGTATGCCACAGGGAAAACAGAAGTTCAAAGAAGAAGCAATGCACACTGTAAATGTATTGTAAATACAATGTACTGTTTCTTTGTGGTGCAAGGACATACAGTACCAATCTACACACAATACCCCATAATGACAAAGCAAAAACTTTTTAAAACATTTTTGCTGATTTATATTTGTGTTGAAGCACCTTTGGCAGCAATTACAGCATCAAGTCTTCTTGGGTATGATGCTACAAGCTTGGCTCATCTATATTTGCGGAGTTTCTCCCATTCTTCTCCACAGATCCTCTCAAGCTCTGTCAGGTTGGAAGGGGAGCGTTAGTGCACAGCTATTTTCAGTTCTCTCCAGAGATGTTCGATCGGGTTCAAGTCCGGGCTCTGGCTGGGCCATTCAAGGACATTCAGAGGCTTGTCCTGAAGCCACTCCTGTGTTGTCTTGGCTGTGTGCTTAGCGTCGTTGTCCTGTTGGAAGGTGAACCTTCGCCCCAATCTGAGGTCTTTAGCGCTCTGGAGCAGGTTTTCATCAAGGATCTCTCTGTACTTTGCTCCGTTCATCTTTGCATCTTTCGATTCTGACTAGTCTCCCAGTCCCTGAAAAATGGTCCCAGGTTTCCTCCAGAAGTGATGCTTTGCATTCAGGTCACAGAGTTCGATCTTGGTTTCATCAGACCAGAGAATCTTGTTTTTTGTGGTCAGAGTACTTTTGGTGCCTTTTGGCAAACTACAAAGCGGGCTGTCAAGTGCCTTTTACTGAGGCGTGATTTCCATCTGGCCACTCTACCATAAAGGCCTGTTTTGTGGAGTGCTACTGAGATGGTTGTCCTTCTGGAAGGCTCTCCCATCTCCACAGATTAACACTAGAGCTCTGTCAGAGTGACCATTGGGTTCTTGGCCACATCCCTGAACAAGGCCCTTCTCCCCCGATTGCTCAGTTTGGCCGGGCAGCCAGCTCTAGGAAGAGTTTTGGTGGTTCCCAACTTCTTACATTTAAGAATAATGGAGGCCACTTTGTTCTTGGGGACCTTCAATGCTGCAGACATTTTTTGGTAACTTTCCCCAGATCTGTCCCTCGACACAATCCTGTCTCGGAGCTCTATGGACAGTTCCTTCAACCTCATGGCTTGGTTGTTGCTCTGACATGCACTGTCAACTATGGGACCATATATAGACAGGTGTGAGTCTTTCCATATCAAGTGCAATCAATTGAATTTACCACAGGTGGACTCCAATCAAGTCGTAGAAACATCTCAAGGTTGATCAATGGAAACAGGATGCACCTGAGCTCTAATTCAAATCTCATAGCAAAGGGTCTGATTACTTATGTAATAAGGTATTTCTGTTTTTAATACATTGCAAAAATTTCAAAAAACTTGTTTCGCTTTGTCATTCTGGGGTATTATGTGTAGATTGATGAGGATATTTTTTTATTTAATACATTTTAGAATACGGCTGTAACGTAACAAAATGTGGAAAAAGTCAAGGGGTCTGAATACTTCCGAAGGCACTGTACAAAAAGCCCTTAGCAAACAAGAATATATTGGATCACAAAAAAGAAGCTGTGCTCAAATACTACGTTATTAAATATAGAGGAATATCTACAATAGACTACTGCAAGAGTATCACTGATAGTGATATTCAATATGTTCACGAAATGTTGTTTGCAGGGAACAAAAGTTACCCAGTTCGGCAAAATTTCAAGACTGTTATGAGAAGTACTGCTATAATGACGCAAATGTGTTAATTTGGTGAAAGGAAAATAAAATCGATGAAACAGTTCTGTAGCTTTGATGATTCATAATGCAATCCATACTCAAGGCTGAACTTCAGTGGGATTCATTCACAGGAGGCTGCTGAAAGGAGGATGGCTCATAATAATGTCTGGAATGGAATGGTATCAAACATATGGAAACCATGTTTTTGACGTGTTAAATAACATACCATTGATTCCGTTCCAGCCATTACTATGAGCCCGTCCTCCCCAATTAAGGTGCCACCAGCCTCCTGTGGCATTAATTTAGTAACATTAGTGAAAGAACTTGTCAGCTGCAGAATTTCCTCTGCCTGCACAACTCCTGCTTGCTCTGTGAAATGTTTTCCTCCTCCCTGGGTGGACCGGAGGAATCTATCTTGTCAAGCCTTATCCATCCTGCATGAATCTGGAATCAATTGGATACACCCTCCTCTGAATTCATACCTAGATACCGAGTGGATGATTCTTATGATTATATTCCTGCTCAGTACTCAATACATACAGACACAGACATCATTACCACCCCTGCGAGACTGATTCCCCACCCGTCTACATCTCCCTCTCAAAAGAGATGTCGGTTTCCCCAAAGTTGAGCCATTTCACTGTTCTTTAGGATTATAAACCACAGATTATTTGGGAACGTATTGTCTTCAGGTGTTGTGAACATTCCAAGCTTATTCTCCACACCCCGGATTTCTTATTCTACAGATTAGGCTCAGAGGAAAAATATTCTCCCTCAAAGGAAGAAGAGGACCCAACAGATACAAACAGACTAAGTATGTGTGGCCAATCAGCTTTCTGCCTTGCTTGTGCCTGGTGTCCCCCTGGGCAAGTTGATCCAGGCGCAGTAAAGTCCTCCCTCTCCCCCGCCGCCTGTAATGCCTGCATGATGAGAGCCAGGGCGCTGGCAGCTGCAGCAGTCACACTCCCCCCACAGCACCCCACCCCCAACCACCCTCCGTCTACTGCACACACACAGTCTGCTGAAGCTCTTTAGAGCCACCTACTGCATTCCTGGCTGTACAGCAGCGTTAATACTGATCCTCTGCTCTGTAGGTTGTACTGAGAATGATGTGTAAAAGGGAAAAACAACATGAGAGATTGCAGTCGTAGGTGTTGATGGCAGATGGGATGATTCTAATTAGACTGAAGCTAAACATAGTATGGTGACTAATTTTAGACACAGTCATAAACCAAAAACAGTGTTACTTTCCTCACTCATTTGAAACCATTGAGTCCACTTCAGTGAATTTTGGGTACAAGGGCAATTCTTACCGTGTCTAAAAGGCTTGCTGATAAAGGGACACTCAATGAAAGTATTACCAGTTTCCCACAACACCTAAACCTAATCAGCCAGAACAGCACTCTTTGTACAGCACTCTAAATCCAATTAAGGTTGTTTGGACAGATATCTGAATTTAAAAAATGTTTTTACTATATACACAAACATAGTTGGTAATCAGCCAAACAAGATAGTTTTGCCAATGGAAAGCTGCGCTCTTCTTCACAGCAGCACAGTATGCAATCATCCCTCCCTAATAACATGTGTTAGTGTAGTTCCCACTGTGCAAACTGATTGTATCAATCACACATCATAAAAACAGTTGGTGGAAAATTGAACAAGTCAGAGGCAGGGCCAGGATAGTAAGAGATACAGGACATGGACATTAACTCCAGGGCCAGGATAGTAAGAGATACAGGACATGGACATTAACTCCAGGGCCAGGATAGTAAGAGATACAGGACATGGACATTAACTCCAGGGCCAGGATAGTAAGAGATACAGGACATGGACATTACCTCCAGGGCCAGGATAGTAAGAGATACAGGACATGGACATTAACTCCAGGGCCAGGATAGTAAGAGATACAGGACATGGACATTAACTCCAGGGCCAGGATAGTAAGAGATACAGGACATGGACATTAACTCCAGGGCCAGGATAGTAAGAGATACAGGACATGGACATTAACTCCAGGGCCAGGATAGTAAGAGATACAGGACATGGACATTAACTCCAGGGCCAGTTCTAAGATTATGCCTTGGTGGGCAGTCACAAATGTTTTGGCTGTTCAAAGCTTGCTTACTGCAATTTTAAATGTTTAACATAACTCCGGCATAATCCATTGGGTGGGCAACATGACATTTTGGGTGGGCAATGCCTAACCCTGATCAATTCTAAAGAGGAGAGCTACAGAGGAAACTCAAGAAAAATATCTAAAGTTGAATGAGTTTAATGTATGCATATGAAGCTGGGGGAATCTCTAGCCTGGCAACATCTGTGCCCAGTGGGATGGCTCCCTAATACTGTGCATTTTGAGTACAAGCTTGAGTGCTGCCATGGAACTGCTCTTATAGTATGGTGTGATGACCCTCCCACTCTGTCTGACGAATTCTTTGTCCTGGCTCTTGTTTTCCTTAATAGGATGTCGGTGGGAAGAGCCAGGAGGGTCGTCAGCAAAATAAGACACACCTGGGCCCAGGTGTGTCCAGGGGATAAATGCACCTTTCCCCCATACATTAAAGACACTCCACACAGACACTGTTTTTGGTTGTGGCATTTTGGTACTTCTTTGTGTTTAGTTTATTTTGCACCTCTCAACACCCCTCATTATCACCATCTATGCACACATCCACTCACTTACACTACTGACTACACACTCCATTACTTGTATATAGTTTACTTTATTTAATATGTTTGTTATTTCTTTATCTCCGCGTTGTCTTCCTCTTTGTTACGGGCTACGAGCCGGTTCGTAACAATGGTGACATCCTCCTTAGTGGATAAAAGGTTAAATACAAACAGTAGCAAAATAAAATAAATGCTCTCCAGTGAATCAAATCATCCATCTGAAGACATACCACGGTGAAGATTCCTAAGATGGCTGCAGACAGTACTGATCCATTCTCCATGCTCACTCATTAATATTAGGACGGCTGTCCACTGTGATTATTGCACACTGCACACATAAATTAGCAAAGAGGCCTCTCTTTGTGTGTTGCCATGAATATGAAATGCTGTTCACACAAAGTAGTCAATCACGCCACTGCATCGGTAAATTATGCAATTAATCCTTGAATGGGTCCCCGATAACCAGTCAAATGAAAGTCCTTGCATGAAATGTTGTTTGCCCTCTAAGTCTCGTTTGGGAACATTTACGAAGGAATTAATTTCTTTAATTTACTAAAGGGATAGTTCTTATTTACATAAAGCGCATTCGGAAAGTATTCCGGCCCCTTGACTTTTTCCATATTTTGTAACGTTTTGCCTTCTTCTAAAATTAAATAGTTTTTTCCCCTCATCAATCTACACACAATACCCCATAATCACAAAGCAATCACCATTTTTAATATCAACAAAACAATTTTTTTTTGTTAAATGTGTGTGTGTGTGTGTATATATAAAAATGAAATATCACATTTACATAACTATTCAGACCCTTTACTCAGTACTTTGCTAAAGCACCTTTGGCAGTGATTACAGACTCGAGTCTTCTTGGGTATGACGCTACAAGGCTTGGCACACCTACATTTGGGGAGTTTCTCCCATTCTTCTCTGCAGATCCTCTCAAGCTGTCAGGTCGGATGGGGAGCGTCGCTGCAGTAATTTTCAGTTCTCTCCAGAGATGTTCGATTGGGTTCAAGTCCGGGCCTTGTCTGGGCCACTCAAGGACATTTGGAGATTTGTTCCGAAGCCATTCCTACGTTGTCTTGGCTGTGTGCTTAGGGTCTTTGTCCTGTTGGAAGGTGAACCTTCGCCCCAGTGTGAGGTCCTGAGCACTCTGGAGAAGGTTTTCATCAAGGATCTCTCTGTACTTTGCGCTGTTCATCTTTCCCTCGATCCTGACTACTCTCCCATTCCCTGCCACTGAAAAACATCCCCACAGCATGATGATGCCACCACCATGCTTCACCGGAGGGATGGTATTGGCCAGGTGATGAGCAGTGCCTGGTTTCCTCCAGACGGGACATTTGGCATTTAGGCCAAAGAGTTCAATCTTGGTTTCATCAGACCAGAGAATCTTGTTTCTCATGGTCTGAGAGTCCTTTTGGTAAACTCAAAGTGGTCTGCCATGTGCCTTTTACTAAGGAGTGTCTTCCGTCTGGCCACTCTACCATAAAGGCCTGATTGGTGGAGGGGTGCAAGGACCAAGGCCCTTCTACCCCGATAGCTCAGTTTGGCCGGGCAGCCAGCTCTAGGTAGAGTCTTGGTGGTTCCAAACTTCTTACATTTAATGATGGGCACTGTATTCTTGGGGACCTTCAATGCTGCAGACACTTTTGGGTACCCTTCCCCAGATCTGTGCCTCGACACAATCCTGTCTCAGAGCTCTACAGACAATTCCTTCGACCTCATGGCTTGGTTTATGCTTTGAAATGCACTGTCAACTGTGGGACCTTATATAGACAGGTATGTGCCTTTCCAAATCATGTCCAATCAATTGAATTTACCACAGGTGGACTCCAATCAAGTTGTAAAAACATCTCAAGGATGATCAATGGAAACAGGATGCACCTGAGCTCAATTTTGAGTCTCTTAGCAAAGGGTCTGAATAATTATGTAAACTAGGTATTTATATTTTTAATACAT
Source organism: Salvelinus alpinus (assembly GCF_045679555.1). Classification (NCBI taxonomy): domain Eukaryota; kingdom Metazoa; phylum Chordata; class Actinopteri; order Salmoniformes; family Salmonidae; genus Salvelinus; species Salvelinus alpinus. The sequence continues at coordinate 1,760,534 of NC_092107.1, forward strand.
TTTCAAAAATGTCTAAAAACCTGATTTCGCTTTGTCATTGTGGGGTATTGTGTGTAGATTGATGAGGAAAAAATGGTACTCCTTATTTTAATCAATTTTAGAAAAAGGCTGTAACGTAACAAAATGTAGAAAATGGTAAGGGGTCTGATATCTTTCCGAATGCACTGCATGCAAATATAATTTCCTGTCTGTCACTTTAGAGTACTTATCTGAATTATTCCAGACGGGCTTTTAGTCCCAGCCAGAGGTATGTGTAAATGTGCAAATATCTGTATCATTTCATCAGCCTTCCAGGCCCAAACATCATCAACAGAGAGATGGCATAAATTCAACAGCTTGGTAAATGTTCATGTCATGTGAGAACATGGTACTAAAAAGGCAGATTTATTTTTTTAAAGCTCATTGTTGATACAATCCTCCCTTTTGATATAGCCAGTACTGTAACATGATATTGAGATCACATCGCTATACAAAATGGAGGCCATCCTAAAATCACCATCATGCTGGAATGTCTATATTTGACCAGGCTACACCAACAGCCTCCAAGCACAAGGCACAATGACTCAATGATCAAAATGTAAAAGTAGCGTATATGTGCTTCCATCACCATTCCTCTGATTCCAACACAGGCTCAGTGGTAGGCTGAGAAGATCAATAGACTGAAGCTAGACAGATCTACTTCCAAACTTCAGAGGAGATGGAGCTATTCTCAGCAGTTGCTGCTTCATGTTGTTCTCAGCACTAACACAAAACTGCTCTATTATCACTGTTTTCTCTAACACTGAGAAATGGTTTCAACTCTTATTCAATTTGATTCATTTTGTGTTAAGCATTCAGCAATGGCTTCAATGTTCGCTAATTTGAAAGGAAGTAACAATAACATCTCACATGGATAGAAACTCAAGACATTTACCTGCCTTACACCCCATAGTTTTAGTTTACATCTGAAAACTATAGGCTATATAGGAAAGTATTGGATTATTCAAGGTTATTAGGACGAGTCAAAAAGTCACTGCAGTACCTTTCTTTTGCCTTCAAAAGGAATGACACAAAAAAAAAATATATAATAATTGCAAATGGTTTATACCACCAGCCAGGTCCTCAGCAGTTTTCCAGCAGGTTGTCATTCATATACAGTCACATCTGTTAGTTTCCAGTAGCCTACATTTGGCAATGGTAATTAACTGACACATTATTAAACCTGTATGTGCTCCATAACTCATCCACCAAATCAGCCTGGATTCTGTTCACGTCAACCCAAAGAATTGATACATCCCCTCACACATGGTGTTTCATTACGATACTTCTGAAGTTTATTGTGCGCAAAGAAAAATGTGTATGTGCATCGTAATTGAATTAACATAATATCCACAGAGTTTGAGACAAGTGTAAGACATCATATACGGCAAATAATAAATAAAACAGGTAGCTAGGTATACAGTGAATGCAGTAGGTAAGTATATGTTAATTAAAAAAAAAAATGGAGTGAGTCAACTGGTTGTCCACTGAGCGAGGCCCGCCTCCATTGAGTGTTTAGTTAGTAGCCTAGTTGTGGTTCACTTCCACCAGAAGGTCTTTGTTATTCCCACCAGGTGTCCATCCTCCGTACCCTCACCCTTTGCTTGTAATGGTACTCCTTCAGGTGTTTCTTCAGGGTGTTGGGGATGGGCAGCACGTTGATGCCGTCGTAGGTGGTGCGGCTGCTGATCACCGCCCTGCACACGTGCTGCAGGCTGAAGGGCAGGTTGCGGTGGATGGGGTTGGACAGCAGAGGCTCGAAGAACATGCAGGAGTTGGGGTCCTTGTAGTGCTCCAACAGCCCTGTGACGGTGGGCGCGTGGAACACACTTGGGTCGTGCACGTCGAAGCTGAAGTTGTGGTTCCACTGCTCGATGCGGGCGTGCAGCGAGCGGCCATAGCGGCGGAAGCTGACAGAGAAGAGGTAGTCTTCCTGGGCTGAGTCGCGGAGGAGGAAGGTGCCCTCTGGCTTGCCCTCCAGCAGAGTCTCGGCCTCATAGCGGTCCATCACACCCCAGTAGCAGGGTAGGTTAGTGATCTGCAGCAGGTCAGGCACCAGACAGTGGATGTAGTCGATCTGGGTGTGGATGCGATAGCCGTCCTGAGTAGGGGGACCCTCAGCCTGGGGGACGGCAGCTCTGGTTGGCTGGAGGCTGGCTGTGACCTCAGGGTCATCCACAAGGTCAGGGACAGAAGCAGCCTCACAGACAGGGACCAAGGCAGATGCTGAGGCAGAAGAGGCGGCCACAGCCACCACCTCATCCAGAGTGTCCAGACAGCTCTGCAGCAGGAGCTGGTGCTGCTGTTGCCTCTGGAGAAGCAGCTGCTGTTGCTGGTGAATGGTAGCCCTGTCGTCCCCTGCAAGCTCATTCATACCATGGGCCAGTTTGGGCCCCAGCTTGTACAGAGGGTTGATCTGGGCCGTCACTTCAAACGTGTGGATCTCTGCGTTGGGAGGTGGCTCTACGCCTTGCTCGATGCTGATGCGCCTGCGCTCTCGCAACCGGTCATCCACATCCTCCACCACGGCAGCCATGTTTGAGGCAGAGGCACTAGTGCTGACCACCAAGGTGTCCACTATAGGAGGTGTGGAGATGGGGGCTGTGTGCTGCTTGATGAGGTACCACTTCTGAGCCAGCTCGGTGCCTGCAGCGAAGGGACAATCGTCCAGCATGAGTTCACTAAGGTGGATCTTGCGGCGCGAGGAGGCAGCCCCTGCAGCAGCTGCTGCTTGTGGCATAAAGACCTGCTGAGTGGAACTGGACGATGATGGCGATGGAGTGTTGGTCTTTATGGGGAAACACTGCCCCATGGCATCCTGGATCTTTTGGCGGAGTGTGCGACTGCCACCTGCCCCCCTGCCCTCAGCCTCACTGGCTGGTGGCTCAGGTGTCCCCTGTGCCAGCCTGGCTGTCCCCCTGTCCTGGCTGAGTGAAGTGACCCCCTCCAGGCCCTGCCATCTCCTGCCCTCCTTCAGGGGAGAGGAGGAGCAGCGGTCCCTGGGCTCCAGACCAGTCAGCAGGTCCCCATACTGAAACCCATCGCTGACAGGCCGCTCCGCAGCTTGCTGCTCACGGGATGTCTGGCCTTTTTTCTTTCCTCTTCCACCAGCATCTCTTCTCTCCTCAGACCGGCTCTGTCTCACCTTGGGACGGGCGCCCCGCTCCCTGTCTTTCCCACGATCGCCTGACTCCTTCGGTTGAGACATGTCAGGTTAATTACGGGCTGGAATAATGGTAGTTGCAGTCGGGTCGGCTGCAGGGAAAATGTGACTGGTGATTTGTGGCTGCAGTCAGTTCTCAGATGCAAGCCCTCCCATTCAGAATCTTTCCAAAGGCTGTCAATAACATGTCCCATGCATCACTATCAGTCACTTGGGGCTACAAGATAAACAAAAAATAGTTTCTCTTAGCTGCAGCAATTAGGAGCAAACAATTATATACACATTAAAAAAGACTACGGCCAATAAGCAAGATTGTTTATTAATAAAATTATTAAACAATGTAAACCTTTTTATAAGATTTTTTTTGTTGCTGCACCCTGACAGCAAAGACAGTTGGTACAGTCAATAAACTACAGTCATTGTCAATAACCCATCTTGTAGATCAGGGGTTCTCAAAGTGGGGTCCGGCAGGGGATCCACAGCCAGATCTCAAAATAAAAAAATGGATTCTAATGGTGCAGCCATTTTATTGGTCAACAAAAGACAGATTGTATCTTGTTGTCAAACTGACTGGGGCCAGCAAATCTCCTTGTGAAATTGACTGGGGTCCATCAAAAGGTAAGTGTCAAACTCAGCCCCAGTCAATTTTACAAGAGATTTGCTGACTCCAGTAAATTTAATAAGAGATGGTCCGTCTTTTGTTGACTAATAAGAAGGCTGCACCATAAGAATGCTATTTTGTGTGGCCAATAAAAAAATACAGTTCAACACTATCATTCCACTAGTACTGTAGATATACATATAGCTCCTTTAATCTATAATTCATGTTCTTAACTCTAGGCAACATGGGCATGGGAGGCTCGCAGGGATATTGGTATCCACAGTAGTCCACCATTCATACATTGTTCAACTCAACACTTCTTGGTATTACCCTTAAAATGTTTTACAACATAAATGCACTGTAATTCAAGCTTTGTAACTGCCATGCGACTGTGTAGAATTGCAGGATTTGAGGTTTAAAGCTGCAACAACAAAAAGGCTCTCTGCCTCATGATTTTTTTTGTAGAATTGCAGAAAATTCTCGAAACTGGGAAAAAATATAATAATCAAAAATTTGCAAAAACATTTCCTTCCTAGGGGCCGAGACTTGGTTCGTCCCGCCATGCACTGCCAACGTCATAGTAAAACTCCTTGTATCCTATACTTTCTCACTCAAATTGTGTTCTGATTATGAGAGGGTTCCTGATGAATTTGCAGTGGTGTAAAGTACTTTAGTAGTTTTAAAGTATTTTTTACTTAAGTAGTTTTTGGGGGTATCTGTACTTTACTATTTGTATTCTTGACAACTTTAACTTCACTACATTCCTAAAAAAAAGAGTATACTTTTTACATTTTCGCTGACACCCCAAAAAATACTCGTTACATTTTGAATGCTTAGCAGGACAACGAAATGGTCCAATTCATGCACTTAAAGATTAAATCCCTCGTCATCCCTACTGCCTCAAATGGCACTCACTAAATACACATGCTTAATTTGTAAATGTCTGACTGTTGGTGTTCCCCCCTGGCTAGCCGGCGTAAATAAAAATACAAAATAAGAAAACGGTGGTCTGGTTTGCTTAATTTTTTTTTTTTTTTAAATGCAATTATTTATACTTTTCCTTCTGATACTTGAGTATATTTGAGAAATTACACTTTTGATACTTAAGTATATTTAAAACCAAATACTTTTAGACTTATACTCAAGTAGTATTTTACTGGGTGACTTTCACTTGAGTCATTTTCTATTAAGGTAATCTTTACTTTTACTCAAGTATGACAATTAGGTAATTCACAGTGGTGGAAAAAGTACCTATCACAAAAGGGGTCCCGGGCTCCAGAAAGTTTGAGAACCCCTATAGCAGATAACGGACTTTCTCTCTTCCTTGATAACGGAGATATACGCGTTCTTTTATAGCTGGATGCGATTGAAGCGGTGCCCCTGGCTAGCCAGTTAACGTTAGCTAGCTAAACTGCTTTGTAGCATTAGCCTAGCATTTATCTGAAACATATCAGGCATCCCTCTTTTCTTTAGCAAGACGCGTTAGCTTACTCTAACCTCAGAAAAAAACAATATCGAACATTTGTTTCATAACACAAACACTTTGAGGATGTCACAAAGACCAACTAAAATGAGATAAAACTAACAAAATAGTTCATGATAACGGAAACAAGTTTGCTTGTTGAGCTAACGGAGAAGGCAAAATCCAGAAAAAAAAAAGGTTGTCACTCACAAATATTCGACAAGAATGTTCGTGAAGTCTCTCCTTATTTGCCTGTATTGTTATACTGTAATGCAAATGTGTTATCATTTTGATCAGATCAATTTACTTACCTTAAAAAAAACAGTATTCTTTGCTGTTTAGCTAGTAAGTAATGTTAAAACTAGGAAACGGAAAAGTTCACAACCCGGAAGTACAAATCCTTTTCAAAATAAAAGCCCACATAGTAACTTAATATAATCCATAAAACAGCACATTTCAAATTAAAAGTATTTAAAATGGATGAATGCACAGGCAGTTGATATGTTGTAGCATGTACATTTTGACTGAGTGAGTCTCCTGATGTTGACTAGCTAGGCATGTAGTGTACTGCAATGGAATGTACTGACGGCATCATCACATTCCAAACGTCATACACACTTGTAACCCATACTTATAGGTATGATAAATAAATTACCTATGATACGGCTGTATGTAACTGTTGCAAAGTGTCTTAAATAATATATTCAAAACTTTGAATAAAAGGAAACACTGATGATACCACAAACATGAGTCACGTAGCAAAAAAAGGTAACTCTTTTATTTGGACTGTCCATCTGATCAATACTGTAGTTCAGATCATTCAAACAATGTGTGACAGTAAAAAAGTAGCGTGTGTAAGCATGGGATGCAAACTGTTCATTCATAAAACATTAGAAAAATGTTTGGGGAGTCATTAGAATTAAATATAAATTGTACAAGACAGAGACGCAAAAAAAAGCCTACAACGTACTGCTTATTTATTATGCCAGGCAGGGACATTGACCACATCTGACAGGCCACTTGGGAAAAGGGGTCTCATGTATGACAGGCTGGCTATGTACCTCATAATTCTGCTTGGCATGTGAAAATAAAGCCAGACCCACGAAGTGCATTTTCTAACCAATTTCACGCTTCACTGAAATGTAAACACGGGGGTAAACATATTCCTTGGCCCGTTGTTAGTGTTGGGCTAGACTTGCACATATAGTATTATGACTCAGATTGGCCATTTCATCCCCCTCTGCATCCTAAACCACTGGCATGTGCAAACTCAATTTAGCCTCGCCTAAAGAACTAAGACTTTTCTACAACGGGACTGTCTACCCCTTACGTGGAGGAATTACTTCAGGTGCCATTGTATGTATTGAGACAGGGATAGGAAATGACAACCTGAGCCATATTACATGAGCCATATTACATGGCATGCTAGTATCAATTATCAGTTTAATAGCTTAGATTGAGATCATTGGTTGCCTATCTAAACCTGAAATTTGTGAACATTTTTTTAACCATTCTACTCTTTGTGGGAATTAATCTAATGTATTCATAAAGTCATATCTATCCAAGAGCCAGCTCAGAGGAAAACCATGACTAGGACACTACACAGGCTCAATAGCCAAATCAGAGAGAGGAAGCTGTCGCTGTGCATTTCAGGTGACATCAACTGTTAATCAGCCTGCGGCATCTGACAGTTCAAACCCACAAGGCCAGGCAATATCAGTCTTCACTTGCCACTCAAAAACTTTAGGAGCGCAGAGCAAAGGGTACACAACATACCCTCATACAGGTCTCACTCACTATCTAGTCTAGTGAGAATCATGATTACAGCGAGTAGATAAGCAGCTGAACTGAGGGGGTAGAAGGCATCTGTCATTCTCTACACAGCCCTCTCATGTGGTAGAAGGCTTAGCTACATGCTTTAGGCCTTACATACTGAGGAGACAGCATATTTACGAGCACTGAAGTGCCAACAGTCTTATTTTCAGACCCATCATTACACATCACAGAACATGAAATGGGCACTCCCAGAGGGAGGTAAACAATGCTATTAGGAGGTATCAACATTGAACTCCAGTCCCATCATCTCTGCTCTCTGGAGGATTTGTAGAGATTAAGCACTACCTTGACTGTGCCACACTGCACTCTCTCAATATCTACAACAATCGTTCAATTAGTGTGGGTGAAAACATGCAATTCTAGAAAAAACACAGAAGTTCTTAAAATGAAGGGAGTAGTAAAAAAAAAATATATATGAAAAAGTCATGCTGGTAAATAACCATGTTTACTAAACAAATAGACCAGCTATGGCTCTGCAGAAATAAAATGCGAATGGATATCCCTGCCTCGTGATGCAACCAAAGGTGATCCAAACGTTAAGACCATATACATACATGCACCTCCGCTCTGCCACATTCAAAGACAGGTTGTATAAGAGTTTCTGATTCAACACTGATACCACAAAATAAGTGTTAGGGTTTTACAACTGGAACACAAAAAGAGACCCAAACAGGACATTTCAAGCACCTTAAAATATAAGCCAGAATAGATTCCCATCCTGCGCTTTCTTACAGCTGCACTGGGGTTGGACAGCCTTCCTGTTTAGATTAAGCCACTGCGGAGCCGTACGTGAGATATGGCTAAGAAAACGTACCTCAATCCAGGGATGAGAAATGCGTTGTAATCCAAATTGTCCCATTATCCCAACTGTTACACCGAAAATATTGAACGACTGCCGGTTTTACGGAAAACTGCGCTTTTCATCATCCTGGTAGGTAGCAGAAGCCACAGCAGCCATTTTGGAATGGCAGTGTCAGCCAATCAGCTCCTTCGTCGTTCAACGCGACATGCCAGTCCATAATAGCTGCTGTGGCTACTGCTAGCTAGCAGGACGACGAAAACGTCAATTTACTTAAAAACGATCAGTTGTTTAATATTTGATGTAACAGTTGAGATAATGGGACAATTCAGAGTACATCGCATTTCTCATCCCTGGATTGAGGTACGTTTTCCGAGCCATATCTCACACCGGCTCCACTGTGGCTTAATCTAAACAGGAAGGCTGTCCAACCCCAGTGCAGCTGGAAGAAAGCGCAGGGTGGGAATCTATTCTGGCTACTTAAAAAGTATGATTCCGCAGATCTCCACACAGGCTATGTTGAGGAGAGGGCAGGGTGAGGAGGTGGGTACTGGTTCATTCTGAGTGGCAGAGACGGTGCTTCCTTTGCATTTTTCAGAACCAGTCATATTGGGGCCTCAGGGTAGAAGATGAATTCATTAAGCTTCCTCACCCAGTATAACATAGGGAGGTAACTACTTGAAAACACATGCACTAACAGCTCCCCTTGGATTTTTTTCATTTTCTTTACCAATGCAAGTTCTCACAGCCCCCACAGAAGAAACCATACCAGTCCTTATTCAACCCTGTGGGGTTTTCCCTCTGCCCTTAACTTGCAAATGAGATTCATCATCATTTTTGTAGAAGGGCAAAAATATCAATGCGGACAAGTTGCAGCTGGCATGCTACGTTCAAACCGCCATTGTTTTAACAATTACCATGTCTAATGTCACATTGGCCACTCCAAACATCAGTCTAACATAGGTATTCACACAGAGCCCTTCTCTTTGGCCTAGTAGAGGTGAGTAGGTGTCAGAGCCAGTAATACCCATGTTGGGTAAGTGAGGGGAATGAGCCAGGGTGTTGGTGTGTCTACTGTAAGGGCCTAACTAGCTCTGGCTGTAGCAGGGTAGGGTGGTTGTGTAGACAGCTGTAATTGTGTTCAAGGATCAGAGCCGTGCTACAGGCTGGTCATGCGTGTGATTCATTTCTGTTCTAGCGCCCAATTGGGAGGCCAAGTGCCTTACTCCTGGTTGGGAGACCCTGACCATACAGTTAAAGTATCTGGGGGTGTGAGGCGTGGCTCTGCGTGGATTTTTTTCTGGGAGGAAAAGGGGAGAAACATTTAAGTTAGAACCCCCTTAAAACAGCACCAATCCTCCATGTTCCTCTCAAAGCTCAACACTCAGAGCATCAATCTGCTCCTTTTAATGTCACAGTCCTGCAGAAGACATTGAGCAAGTTGCACAAGTAACCTCTTCTCCCTCCTGTAATATAATAGTCATCTGTATTCCATTTATAATAAACTCAGTTAAGTATAATAAAGTAGAAAAATATCAGAGAACATATACACTGTTAGTTGTCGTTTTGTAGTGACCATTTCGCTTTCTTTTTTAAGCATATATTTTTGTGCTGGGCAAGAGGAACTGAACAGGCCTCAGTTGAAGTGAAGTGTCAGTTTGGTTTCTTCCTTTCACTGCTTTTAATTTCATATTGTTGATGTTCGGTCCATTCCATCTACAGGAAGGAGGATTGGGAAAAAATTGATGAAAAAAATAAACATGTATTATGATTTCAAATCATAACGTTATTTCACTCTCTGCCTAATCCAAATGACACATTTCAATAACCTAAATGTGGTTTTAAATATCAGTGTCATACTTCCAAGAAGTTGCATGTGGGAGTGTAAGGCGTGTGTTTTCACTCACCCCCTAAGGCATGCTCTGTCATACTGAGGCACAGTGACTCCAGGGTAGGGTTGATCTCCAGGTCTGCACCTGGAACTTGGCATTCTGGGAGAGGAGAGACAGGTAACTCAGTTATCTTGTGTGTACTATATCTGGACATTAAATCACACTTTAAAAACTGACAGATGCATTAGATATGGAGCCGTGTGAATGCGGTGTGTATGGAGATGTGGGTGGGATGCGTAAGCCGGTGTAAAATTGGGTTTAAAGGCTGTGGGTGAGATGTATAAAGGCCGTGTATGATTGGGTTTGGAAGGAGATGTCGCTGGGATATTAAAGGAAATGTGAATGAAGGTTGCAGTGAGACATGGAGGGTATGTGTAAAAAGACAGTGGGAATAGAGATTTGAGCAAGGTATGTGTAAGACAGTGTATATGATGTTTAGAACTCTAATTCTCTTTCTCACTCTCGGAGGACCTGAGCCCTAGGACCATGCCTCAGGACTACCTGGCATGATGACTCCTTGCTGTCCCCAGTCCACCTGGCCGTGCTGCTGCTCCAGTTTCAACTGTTCTGCCTGCGGCTATGGAACCCTGACCTGTTCACCGGACGTGCTACCTGTCCCAGACCTGCTGTTTTCAACTCTCTAGAGACCGCAGGAGCGGTAGAGATACTCTGAATGATCGGCTATGAAAATCCAAATGACATTTACTCCTGAGGTGCTGACCTGTTGCACCCTCTACAACCACTGTGATTATTATTATCTGACCATGCTGGTCATTTATGAACATTTGAACATCTTGGCCATGTTCTGTTATAATCTCCACCCGGCACATCCAGAAGAGGACTGGCCACCCTTCATAGCCTGGTTCCTCTCTAGGTTTCTTCCTAGGTTTTGGCCTTTCTAGGGAGTTTTTTCCTAGCCACTGTGCTTCTACACCTGCATTGCTTGCTGTTTGGGGTTTTAGGCTGGGTTTCTGTACAGCACTTTGAGATATCAGCTGATCTAAGAAGGGCTTTATAAATACATTTGATTTAGAAGTGATTGGGGTAATATTTGGGGGAAGGGGGTGCTAGGATCCTACCTTGCTGCTGGAACAGGAGCATGGTTTGCGGGGAGGTGTGGACAGGGAGTGAGTGGGTCCGTTGCACGGAGCTGCGACTCTGGCTTGGCATGCTGTTGCTGCCCCCAGGGTTGGCAAACCACAGGTTCTACAGAGACAACAGAACATCAACTCTCATCAAACATGTTGTACACCGTGTTAGTCTTCCCAGCACGATGATTACAGAGACTCTTTCAGCTATGATAATGAACCAATGCATATCAAAATGCAGTGCCTAACCCACGTGTTGCCCTGGGTATTGCATTGATTAACCTGTTAACACTTTCTGTGGTTGCACTTGTTAATCTGTCAAAACAAATGTTGTCTAAGGATAGTTCACCACTATGTGGGTATAATAACATGTAGATCAATATAATCTATTGTCAAATCTAATGTTGGCTAACTAGCTGCAATCCTCAATGACAAATACTTCTTAGAAAATGTATTATCTTGTGAATGAATCTGACTTTTTTTATATGTGAACTTCAGTGGCTGTATTCAATGCCTCCAGACTATATGACATCCCATCCTATGACTAACCTGTCTGCCGTGGCCTGGCAGTGTGGGGCTGGTGAGGGTGTGGCGTGGGGAGGCAACCCCGATGCCACCTGGACTCAGGAGACCCATGCGCCCGGCAGTGAGGCCACGAGGGGGCATCTGGAATGACCTCTGCCCCCTACGCGCCAGACCCCCAGCACTCACAGAGCCTGCTGTGGGGAGGGAGTTGGAACCATATGCCCAGCTAGAGGAGGCAGAGAGAACAGTTATCAGACAGAGCCCTGTGGGACATCCAGCTAGAGGAGGCAGAGAGAACAGTTATCAGACAGAGCCCTGTGGGAAATCCAGCTAGAGGAGGCAGAGAGAACAGTTATCAGACAGAGCCCTGTGGGAAATCCAGCTAGAGGAGGCAGAGAGAACAGTTATCAGACAGAGCCCTGTGGGACATCCAGATGGATGTGTAGATGGATAGAGAGACTCTCAGCTGCCATGACAGAAGAGTGATAGATCAAAAGGAGAAGAGAAGTCCAGTTATCTTACCCTTTCTGTCGGTACACAGGCATGTCCAGCATGGCTTTTCTTGGGAACAGGCGGAGCAGTTTGAGAACCTGCTGCTTCCAGGAGACCAGTCTCTTCCTCTGAGTCTCTGTGAAAGCCTGAAATAGAGAGAGAATGAGAGAGAGAGATAAGAGATGTAAGAGAGAGAAATTGAGAGGTAACAGAGAGAGTGAAATCCTGCTCCTGATGATTTCAAACAGCTAGCTAGAGACATCAAATACTTCACCCCAGTTGAGATACATATTTTAATTGGCGAGTGAGAAAGAGAGAGCGAGGTGTTTGAACTCCTGGTAATGGTTCAAACATAGCAGCAAAAAAATAAACCTTTTATTTCTTTCTTAGTGCAGTGAAAGTTCTCTACGTAACATACCATTGAGAGGAGCTGTAGGTGTTGTTACACATCATTTGCAGCCTAAACCACCAGCTAGCTGTATGTGAAAAGGTCGAAATGTTTATTTTCTAGATGTGATTCTGCGGGGTCTCACCTCATGTGTCAGACATTTCTCAATGAGCTGCAGGTAACAGCTGATATTCTCCTCATCCGGCCTGGACACCAGTAGTTGAGTGCACACTGCAACACATGGACAGGAGGTTCACACAATGTTACATAACACCCACCCCCTCCAAAACATGGACAGGAGGTTCACACAATGTTACATAACACCCACACACACCCCCTCCAACACATTGACAGGAGGTTCACACAATGTTACATAACACCCACACACACCCCCTCCAAAACATGGACAGGAGGTTCACACAATGTTACATAACACCCACACACACCCCCTCCAAAACATGGACAGGAGGTTCACACAATGTTACATAACACCCACACACACCCCCTCCAACACTCATTCCAAACAAAACACACCAGCACATCAACAACAAACAAGCTCAACAATCGTCCAAATAGACATGTACTCAGCCATGTAAAAGCCTTGTCCTTTTTTACCTTTACCCATGACACGCGTGAACTGGCCAGCAATGTCGCGGTCTGAGATGGGTGTGGCTGAGGACTCCCCGTCGCAGGGAGGGGGGTTGTGGAAGCCCTCCTGGGCCAGGTCCTTGTCCTCCCCAGGGTTGGAGTGCTCTGAGGGGGATCCAGTCCGCTCCATATCTCTGTGGGAAACACTGGGAGGGCTGTAGCTGTAGACCTTGATGGGGGTGATGATAATCTGCTGTAGCTCCTGTAGGGCGTTACGCAGGTTGCCCCCCTCCAGTATATCCTGTTGGATCAATCATAGCATTATCTTATTAGCAAAGCTGTCTTGAGGTGTGACAGGAAATTGTCATGGAACTCGTTGCTCAACTTTCATTTGAAGAAAATGTGAGTGGTACCATATCTACACTATTTGTGATTATTATAGTGGATATGGTCATTTACATTTCATTAGAAACTAACAGTTAAGTTGTTGAGAACAACATTACCAGGTAAAAATGCATCTGAAATGCTTTTAAAATAATAGTGGTGACAGCATGTGGTTTACCTTCTCTAAGGACTTGAGAACGCTTGGCCTCTCTCGCAGCTTCTGGACACTCAGGGCTATCTTGTGCCGCGCACCTTTGGTCACATTCTGGACGAAGAGTTAAAAGGAGAAATCACTGCTCACAGCAACACGGACATCCAGTTACTAAATAACACTCCTGATCACCATCGGTTTCATTAAAGCTATGGAGCAGAGCCAAGACAGCATGGTTTATCTGCGCGGGGAGGCTGTGTATAACTGTAGGGTGCAGCGATGCTTCATTTCAGGGCTCATTGAGTGCTGAGGTATGACTATGCTGGAGGACAATACGCAGGCCATATCTATTCAGCCCTGATGAGGAAGGCAGGGGAAAGAGAGGACTAACAAGAGAAGCTGACCAACCTGTGACAAACGATGACAAACCTGTGACTCCAGGTGGTGCTCTGTCAGAATCATCATCTCCTCATAAGTCATCTGGGAGAAAAGTGCTGCGTACTTATGAAGACGAAGGCTCTTCAGCCACATGGGCACATCTGAAACAAAGTAGAAAAACAACATGCTCATAAGTTGTTATTCTTCTCCTGTTGAGTCCTTGTAACTCTAGTCCAAGAACAATGAGAAGGATAAAACTAACAAATAATAGACACTACTGTGGAATGCTTGACGCATCTGTGCAGTGCATGTCAAAATAAACACATCAGATCTATTTGTTGGAGAACGCTGTCCTACTTATTTTTCATGGACATCTGGAGCACACACAAACAAAACAACTGAAACACTCTATAGCATCCCACTGAAAAGGCATTTCCACCATTGCCAAGTGCAGTAGCCATTGGCATGTCATGACTTTTCCCAGAGAAAATACCAACAATGTAACCGCTTTGAACCCCTGGCGTGTTATGGTTGACCTGACCTTTCATGCCACTGCCGTCCTCCTGGAAGGTGTTTCTGGAGCCCTGGTCCTCAGTCTGCTCGCTGCCTGAGGATGCAACACTACTCTGGGGGGACAGGGGCGCGTGGTCAAAGGCCTGTCGCCCCCCCAGGTCGTCCTGGCTCAGCCAATCTGCGCCACAGACCTGGGGACTGGAGGGGATCAGGGACAAGGACCTCTTCAGAGGACTGGGCTGGCCCATCTGACCCATGCCTGGCAGGGGACACAGGAGGGGCAGGATGTTATAGATAATCGCAGTAAACCATCCCTTTAACGAAGGCCTATACAGAGAGACTATTTACAAAGACGTGACAATCATGACAAAGATCACACACTAAATAGTTGAGCATGGTTACATAACTGAGATAACCACAAAAAGCTATATTGTATGTTTAGTATATTCCTCATCACCTCGACAACATATCCTCGACCATTTCTCTCCCTCAGTCTGGCTTGGTAGGAGATGTGAGCCACTGACCTGCGTTGTTGCTGTTGATGGGCGAGAGCATCCCACCCTGGAAAGACATGTGTCCATTCTGCCCTGCAGGGGAGGAGCTGGAGGAGGGGGGCTTGTCCAGCCAGCCGTGGCCAGGGTCCAGGCCCTCCGCGGAGCCCGGCCACTCATCTGAACCCTGGCGGGGGTGGTAGGGCCCGGAGGGGGGCCGGGAGGAGGGCGCTGGGTAGCCGCTGGAGAGGTGCTCCTCCAGGTGGTTGAGCCACATGGCCAGCGAGGTGCGGTCGTCCAGGGTGGTGGCCGGGTGGATGAGGGCGTAGGACAGCAGCTGTCTGCTCTCCTCCACAAACAGGCTGCTCTCGATGGTATAGCTCAGCACCTTCTGCAGCAGCTTCATGTACTCACACTTGGCCTCGCTGTTGCGGGGCTGCAGCAGGGGTAGGTGGGACAGCAGCAGGGACACCGCCTTCTCCATGGGCTCCTGGTGCCACTGGCTCACAATGTCTAGAGAGGGGAAGGACAGAGGGGTAGTTAATTACATGTAAAAGACATTTTCACAGGTTGTAGGTCTATCTGTTACAAGGTTTTTACACTTTAAGATAGGGTGTTCCAGTAATGCAACATGGCTAATCCAATAGGGTTTCAAATGTATCCTTCAGAAATCTGCAGTCATTAACTACCTGCATTGTTGGCCTCAGCCTCCAGGATGTGGATCTCAGTGCAGTCTGCCAGCCAGTGCTCCAGGCAGATGTGCAGGAAGCGGGCCTGGGTACGAGACGCTCTCTTCAGCAAGGAAAGAAGCGCCACCGTCTGCTCACACTCGTTCCAGCCCTTGAACCAGTCCGTCAGGATGCCCACCTGGTCTCGGAACATCATGGCGCGTTCCCAACGGGAAGGGGGGCGGGAATATGTGGGTGGGGGGTTAGGGGGAAGACTGCTTGCTCACACACAGGTTCACTCTGGCCCCTGCTCAGCGGCTGCTTTTACACAACAGTCCTGGGATCCCCTCAAAGTAGAGCGAGGGGCCCTCACATGGTTCAGGTGCAGGAGATGGGGGTACTGAGGGGAGGGCGTGTTAAATCCAGCTCGTTGTGTCAGACAGAAGGAGGGTTCTCTCTCAGGTGCATCAGTGTCAGCATTATCCAAATCCTAACAAATCAACAGGGAAAAGTACATAAGGTACACTGAAAAAATATATAAACGCAACATGGACAGTGTTGGTCCTATGTTTCATGAGCTGAAATAAAAGATACCAGAAATAATCCACACACACAAAAAGCTTAATGCTCTCAAATTTTGTGCACAATTTTTTTTTACATCCCCCTTATCTCCATTACCAAGATAATCCATCCAGCTGACAGGTGTGGCATATCAAAAAGCTGATCATTACACAGGTGCACCTTGTGCTGGGGACAAAAAAAGGCCACTAAAATGTGCAGTTCAAATCGAACTGTCACATGCGGCGAATACAACAGGTGTAGACCTTACCGTGAAATGCTTACTTACAAGCCCTTAACCAACAATGCAGTTCAAGAGTAAGAAAATATTTACCAAATAAACTAAAACAAAAAATTAAATACAAAAATAATAAAAAGTAACAATAACATAAGAATAAAGAGGCTATATACATTGGGTACCGAATCAGTGTGCGGGGGTACAGGTTTGTTAAGGTAATTTGTACATGTTGGTAGGGGTGAAGTGACTATGCATAGATAATAAACAGCGAGTAGCAGCAGTGTACAAAACAAATGGGGGGGGGGGGGTCAATGTATATAGTCCGGTGGCCATTTGACTAATTGTTCAGCTGTCTTATGGCTTGGGGGTAGAAGCTGTTAAGGAGCCTTTTGGTCCTTGACTTGGCATTCCGGTAACGCTTGCCATGCGGTAGCAGAGAAAACAGTCTGTGACTGGAGTCTGACAATTTTATGGGCTTTACTCTGACACCGCCTATTATATAGGTCCTGGATGGCAGAAAGCTTGGCCCTAGTGATGTACTTGGGCAGTACGCACTACCCTCTGTAGCGCCTTACGGTCAGATGCCGAGCAGTTGCCATACCAGGCAGTGATGCAACCAGTCAGGACGCTCTCAATGGTGCAGCTGTAGAACTTTGAGGATCTGGGGACCCATGCCAAATATTTTCAGTCTCCTGAGGGGGAAAAGGTTTTGTCGTGCCATCTTCACGACTGCCTGGGTGTGTATGGACCATGATAGTTAATTTGCGATGTGGACGCCAAGGAACTTGAACACACTCGACCTGCTCAATTACAGCCCAGTCGATGTTAATGGGGAACTGTTCCACCCGCCTCTTCCTGTAGTCGATCAGCTCCTTTGTCTTACTCACATTGAGGGAGAAGTTGCTGTTCTGGCACCACACTGCCAGTTCTCTGACATCCTCCCTATAGGCTGTCTCATCGTTGTTGGTGATCAGGCCTAAAACTGTTGTGCCGTCAGCAAACTTAATGGTGTTGGAGTTGTGTTTGGCCACGCAGTCTTGGGTGAACAGGGAGTACAGGAGGGGACTAAGTACACACCCATGAGGGGCCCCAGTGTTGAGGATCAGCGTGGCAGACATGTTGTTGCCTACCCTTACCACCTGGGGACGGCCCGTCAGGAAGTCCAGGATCCAGTTGCAGGGGAGGTGTTTAGTCCCAGGGACCTTAGCTTAGTGATGAGCTTTGAGGGCACTATGGTGTTGAACGCTGAGCTGTAGTCAGTGACCAGCATTCTCACATAGGTGTTCCTTTTGTCCAGGGGGGAAAGGGCAGTGTGGAGTGCGATTGAGATTGTGTCATCTGGATCTGTTGGGGCGGCATGCAAACTGGAATGGGACTAGGGTATCCGGGAGGATGCTGTTGATGTGAGCCATGACCAGCCTTTCAAAGCACTTCATGGCTACTGACGTGAGTGCTACGGAGCGGTAATCATTTAGGCAGGTTACCGTCGCTTCCTTGGGCACAGGGACTATGGTGGACTGCTTGAAACATGTAGGTATTACAGACTCAGTCAGGGAGAGGTTGAAAATGTCAGTGAAGACACTTGCCAGTTGGTCTGCGCATGCTTTGAGTACACGTCCTGGTAATCTGTCTGGCCCCGCGGCTTTGTGAATGTTGACCTGTTTAAAAAGTTCAGCTACCAAGAGCGTTATCAAACAGTCATCCAGAACAGCTGGTGCTCTCATGCATGCTTCAGTGTTGCTTGCCTCGAAGCGAGCATAAAAGGCATTTAGCTCGTCTGGTAGGCTCACGTCACTGGGCAGCTCGCATCTGGGTTTCCCTTTGTAGTCCATAATAGTTTAAGCCTTGCCACATCCAACGAGCGTCAGAGCCGGTGTAGTAGGATTCAATCTTAATCTTGTATTGATTGTTCGTCTGAGGGCATAGCGGGATTTCTTATAAGCGTCCGGATTAGTGTCCCGCTCCTTGAAAGCGGCAGCTCTAGCCTTTAGCTCAATGTGGATGTTGCCTGTATTCCATGGCTTCTGGTTGGGATATGTACGTATGGTCACTGTGGGGACGACATCATCGATGCACTTATTGATGAACACGATGACTGAGGTGGTATACTCAATGCCATTGGATGATTCCCGAAACATATTCCAGTCTGTGCTAGCAAAACAGTCCTGCAGCGTAGCATCCACGTCATCTGACAACTTCCGTATTGAGCGAGTCACTGGTACTTCCTGCTTTAGTTGTTGCTTGTAAGCAATTATCAGGAGGATAGAATTGTGGTCATATTTGCCAAATGGGAGGGCGGGGAAGAGCTTTGTATGCATCTCTGTGTGTGGAGTAAAGGTGGTCTAGAGTTTTTTTCCTCTGGTTGCACATTTGACATGCTGGTAAAATTTTGGTTAAACTAATTTAAGTTTGCCTGCATTAAAGTCCACGTTTGACAAAAGAATTCTCACTCTTTTGTCCATAATATTAATCTCATCATGTAAACCAGGGATGGGCAACTTTGATGGCGCCCTCCTCCCGGCCCCGAAAAACAGAACTCATAATGGGCCGCAGAGGGGCGGCAGGTAGCCTAGTGGTTAGAGAGTTGGGCCAGTAACCGGAAGGTTGCTGGATTGAATCCCCGAGCTGACAAGGTAAAAATATGTCGTTCTGCCCCTGAGCAAGGCAGTTAACCCACTGTTCCCCGGGCGCCGAAGACATGAATGTCGATTAAGGCAGCCCCCCCGTACCTCTCTGATTCAAAGGGGTTGGGTTAAATGCAGAAGACACATTTCAGTTGGACAACTGACTAGGTACCCCACTTTGCCTTTCCCAGTGGCTCGTGGGTCTGCGTACACACATCCTAAAACATTTTACTGGCCCACCTCGTGACAGCGAAGGTTTAAAAAAAAATACATTTTAGTTAATGTCCTGCAATTCTGCACATTTTGCCATGGGGCATAGAAATAATGTTGCCGTTTAAAGCAAGTTTGCTGCAATTCTACGCAATTTCATAACTAAGTTAATGCAATTCTAGTCATTTTCCCATAGGGTGTTTGCAGTTTTGTTTGCAGTTTTGAATATGTTAACTAATGATCAATAGGCTCCACCCTATTTGGTATTTCAACCATGCTTACTACAAGTTTAGATAGCTACCCCCTAGACTAATTTACCAATCTAAAAACATTTTGCTGACATGGGCTAAATGAGTGACCGATGCACAACCAAATTTCAAAATGTTCAAAATGTCACCTTGTGTATTCTTTTATTAATTGTCAACAGTAAGTTGAGGCCTAGACTGAGTAACAAAAACATTTTTTGGGGGTCAAGGCCCTACAAAACAGGGGGCCATGCGCCAGTCGCCCATCCCTGATGTAGGCTATACAAGTGCTCTCGCCAATAGCATGCAGATAGCTCTATTATCTAGTGCAAGTGCCAATACCAGGGAGTGCACTCATTATACAATGCAAACATTTTTTTGTGAGAAAACAAAACAGTAGAGTTAAAAATACAATAGAATCTCATTTCACTTTAATTTTTTATTCCATACATGGACATTTAACTGCAAAGGGTATTTTTATACAGCCTTTTATCTGCAACAAGTCAATTTGATGGAAACATCTCTGGTGTTAAAATGTGAATATTGTTTTAATGCAAATTTTTGAATATTCATATGAAACTGTCCCAAATTGGATAGAAACCTAGCTAATATCACTCGGTTACCGTGGAATTGCCCTTCTACATTGTAAAGATGGTCTCTGTACAACACACTAATGCATATTCTTTATTTAGGCCAGCTAATCATAATGCAAGATAATCAGCTTCATGGTGAAGTGAAAGTAGAGCACATTATTACCAGCATCATCAACACAGGTTATGGTAAAGAACTTCCATGCAGTATGCATGCACATTTATCCTGACCATTCAGCCAACATCTGTGTAAGTTTGATAAAGCCAACATCTAGGCCTAGCTGCCCAGTCAATCTATGAGTGTATTTGACTTGAAGCAACAACAACAACAAAAAGACTACATAATCTCCATGGAATCTGTCATGTATTCTTAACACAATACATAATATGTGATGACTTGCAATACAGCTTGTTACAGGGTAAAGTAATAACAGCTGTCATCCAACCATCCCAGTATTGCAATGACCACCTGAGTGGTGGGTATATACTGTAACTTGCAATGCCTAGTTGTTATGTAGCTAGGTTTACATAAATAAATAAATAGACTAGACGTAACATAGTCCATGTAAATCCGAAGCGTTCAAATGAGTTATAATATGTTACGCTTGGTATGGTGAAATAAGACAGATGGTCAAGGAAAAAACTAAAGTCAAGCGGTTGGTCGCGGTGGATGGGCTGGCCGTATAACGAGAACGTCTAGCAACCCAAAGGTTGAGACTTAAAATCTCATCACCGACAACTTTAGCTAATTCGCAACTTTTCAACTAATTACTACTTTGTAACTACTTAGCCTACCCTTCCCCTAACCTTAATTAACCCTTTAACCTAACTCCTAAACTGAATCCCTAACTCTAACCCATAGCCGAGCTAATGTTAGTAAGCTAGTTATCGTTAGCCACCTAGCCAGAATTCGTAACATATCATACGAAATGGGTGTTGGACATCCACAAATTAATACATACCATACGAAACGTGACATATACTAAATGGGGTGTCTCGGATTTACGTACAGAATAATACGAAATACTCTGAAACCAGCCCAGCTAGCTACCGAGAGATATTTGTCCCCCCCCCCCAAAAAAAAAACTTGATTTGATCACAAAAGCAGAACGTTACGTTAGTAGCCAAGCTCTGGCTAGGAGGGGCTATATTAGTAGTAACGTTACCTAGCTAACAAGTAAGAGGGGTGGTTATTCTAACTAGGCTAACGTTACCATAAGACACCAGTCCACTACTAAGTACCTACAGAGCTAATCATCTAGCTAGTTTGTTGGTAGACATAGTTATCTAGCTAGCTAACGTTGGTAGCTTTGTCAACTCACGATCAAACAAAAGAGGGAATAAAACATTTTTACATTTAACGTTAGCCATCACAGCTAGCGAACGTTAACTCGCAGCCTTACCTATGGTAAGTTAGCTAGCTAACGTACGTTTGACCAGGCCATACATGTAGTTAGCCAAGAGTTAGAAAACGTAAAAACAAACCTGTGACAACGGTGACGTTTCCAGGGCACGGGCTGTTGCAGTCTACTGCACAAAGGTGGATTTGATGGTCTAGGGGCAGTTAGCTATCTTAAAAACTAACACCAGGCCTTTACGGGTGGCTTTCACCATGTAAATGGACGAGGGATTCAGGATTGGTATTGTTTTTCAGTAGCGACGTTGCTATTGGAATGTCGCTGTATTTCTCATCTCGTTAAACGATATTACAGTCCTCGCGTTGCAAAGGTCCTCCATGGTCCATTTTGCAAAAAACACGGCAGGTTACATAAATGATATCCACATCCCACCCTTCAACTTCTAGCGGTTGGTTTGTTTACCTTTGTGAATTGTCACTTGTTAGCTCCCTAACCGATTAGATAGCTAACGTAGCCGCTAAATCGCTAGCAAGTAGCTATTTGCTTGATTTATAAACGCTGGATGAGGCGAAGATTTCGATCCAACATTTGTCGTTGATTGCTATGAAAATTATTTTCGGATTATTAAAAAAATAAAAAATAATACATTTACAAGACTATCTATGTACAGAATATTTATTTGAACATAGAGAAATATGGAAAGTACGCTTGGCGATATCTAGCTAGCCTACTTCGATTCAGACTTGAAGCAACGTCGGAAACTAACGTAATGGCTTTTGGGCGGGGTAAACAAAGAGAAAAGTGCCCCACCTAGCGGATGAAACGCACACACCACTCCTGGGCTGAAATTGATGGATATGATCACAGATTATCCATTATATTGAGCAGATACAAAAGTGGCCGCTAAAACAATGGAAATACATTTCTTATAAAAGGGAATGCAGTCGGGAGTAGGCAAGATCAGGTGGGACCATTCTAGCCAATGAGAGGGCAGATACGCGTGTGAATAAGAGACACAACTCCGATATAACCGTTTTTTTCCCTCAAAATTGCCGTGATGTCACGTATCCTACTTATATCAGTACACTCTTAACACCCTAATGATTACGAAACTTATATTCGATCAAATAAGTCATGCATTTTTTCATGACCTCCATACAAAATATCTTCGCTTGGTGAGCGAAAAAACGCCACCTGCGGGAGAAGACAGATTTTGGGCCCAGTTATCCCTCATTCGCCTTTTCCTCTTTGATATGATGGATAGCCGCTGTCAAACCAAGCACTGTTAATTCAAAATCAACTCTTTGGCCTCAAACAAACATATTTGTCTTGATTGCATTTGATCAGTTAGATTAACGTTTGAGGAATGAAGATAGAAATTACAGAGGACACAGACAGTGACTTTGCCATTTCTTGAAATAAAGGCTAAAAACACTCATGTAGAATTAATCAGATTATCAAAGACTACTCAGCTTTCTCTGACTGCACCCATTAAACAAATGTGAAAAGAGTATATCACTGTTGTTTTATCTTGTTGCAACACTAATTATTTTGGGTATAAAACATTGTATTATTAAAAAGGCATGATTTGCTGCCGGATACAGCGACAAAGGATTGTAGACAGATAGAACTAACGACATCCCTAACATTAGTCAGTCTCAATAATGCAAGATCTGGCACAGTGCAGAAGGGGGTACTGGTGGATGCTCTAGTATTTGTTAATGCCTGCCCCTCCCTACTATATGTGCTACAGCATAAAAGGAGGATCTTGAGAGTCAGACAGCATCCTGTCACAAGCAGTTGGCCGAGGAGGAACTACCTCAACAATACGACAGTATCTTTGCAGACAAGAACCCAAAACAAAACTTCTTCTAGAATGGTATGGGAGACCGTTTATTTATACGATATTGCACTTTACCAATAAAATGTATTTCGGCATGAATGGTGATGTCCTAGTTTATGTTGTAAAGATTTTTAGGCAGGCATACATTTATTTTTGCTACTCCCCTCCCATCACCCCACACCCTCTTGACACAGGAAGTTTTTTTGTCCCATGATGCAACAAAAGCACTTCCTGGCCTCAATATGTCACTTTAAGATTTTGTTATGAGCTATGCGTTCATGGAAACTTGAACTTCAGAAATCAAAACAAGTTGCTCTAAAACCTATTTTTCTGTATCCCTCCCTTTCTCTCTCTCCCCTCCACTCTCTCTCTCTCTCTCCCTCTAACTAAGTGAAATATGACAGAACTTTCAATATAACCAACATATACAATTACAATGTGTCAAAACTTCCCACGGTTGATGAACTTGTTTCACTTTTACATTCTAGTCAAGCTCTTTGGTTGTGTGCGAGGTGGATGAGAGTCTGAAAGAAAAACTGAAGAAGTTTAGATTTCGGAAAGAGACCAACAATGCAGCCATCCTGAGTGAGTAAGACTTCATTGAAACCGTGTTCCTCAGTGGCCCAACTGTCACCTGTTTCACCTCATTTAAAAAAATCATAATAAACCCAGAAACATACTGTGTCTAGGACTCAATATAGAATAATTATCCTATTCCCTCAGTGAAAATTTACATGGAGAAACAGCTTGTGATCCTGGAGGAAGAGTATGAGGCAAGTCATGTTGTCTTTCTGAGATGTTGAATATCCCATACGGAGTTAATAATTACTCAAATCCATCCACACCTGTATCAATACCAGTTCAACTCAAAACACACACTCACATTTCAGGACATCTCCCTAGATGACCTGAGGAATGAACTTCCCGAGCGGCAGCCAAGATATCCTTTTATAACATGTCGGAGTGATACAGCAGAAATCTATGTTAACCTCATATTCACCAGCACTGCCAGTATTGAGTTGTATCATTGACCAGTGATTGGATTTCCTTGACAATATAGTGTACATTCATTGTTTACAGCTACAAATACATCCATACAGATGGCAGGGTGTCCTACCCGCTGTGTTTCATATTCTCAAGTCCAGTGGGTGAGTAATTCATCCTAATTCAGTGAATAGCCAATTGAGTGAAGGATTAGCATTGCTGTGCTGCAACATCCCTTTGAACAAAATAACATTTCGAAGGTAGTAAGTGATAATTGAAAGTAATGAGATTCAATCAATATTTATCATATGGAGAGATCAAAAAGGTTCAGTGGACATACATCTGTGACTTATACACCCTCATCTCAACAGGGTGCAAGCCTGAACAGCAAATGATGTACGCAGGCAGCAAGAACCAACTGGTCTCCGCAGCAGAGCTCACAAAGGTCAGGACTATTTTCTGTTTCAAGTATTGACTGACAATTATGATCTGAGCGTAAGCCCAACCCTAAACTCACAAAATAAATAAGGTATAATAGAAAATGTTCAGAAAATATGCATGTTTAGCCTGATCCTACCCCTTTTCCTCAATAGGTTTTTGAGACGCGAAACATAGATGACTTGTCTGAAGAGTGGCTGATAAACAAACTGTCTTTCTTTCGCTGAATAGACACTTGTGTTCACATTGGCAAAAGTACATGTATTGAGCATACCAGTACATTAACCTCATTACTGGTTTGCAATAAATTGCTTATAGTGTCACTTATGTTATTGCATTCTTATTCCTTAGTTGTACTCAGAAACCATTATTACCAGTCTTTCTGCTCTCTTTTGTCAACTCCTTGTGGAATTGTCATGCCAATGAGTTGACATGGTAGCACAAACAGATCTGGGACCAGGCTACATTACCACCACTTTGAAAGGACATTTTTTCCAGGAATACATGTTCATCTATAAAGAGGGGACTTTGGAGAGGGTGACTGTTAGCAGTATAAGAAACATACAGGCATAAATGTTGTAAAATCAGCTACTACCATTTATTTACAATGTCTAAATGTTAAGAGAAGTTTCCATCATACAACTGAATTTATACAGGTTCATAGTAGCAGTTTCTGGGAGGGAAACAAGAAATTGGCAGAAAAAGAGAATAATGTTCTTTTGAAAGTTTAGTTCAAAATGTAAAAAGCAAAACTTTCCCACATTTTATTGGCTGTTCCAATTACATTTATAATGCATTTTTTCCTCAAAACGCTAAGGACAAAGAAAAACAGATTTAACAGATTTATGCACACCAGAAAATTAAACAGAAAAAAGTTTCTGCTTTCACACCACTTTAAGAAAGTACCTCATATTAAGTGAGAAATCTACAAACCATAAAGACAAACTGACTTAAAAATAACAGCATAAAAGAACAAAATAAACATGTTGTTGGTAGGAAAGAACTTTGTTCAATAAAGCATGTACTGTACACAGCGACTAAGATAGTAGCTCCAGCTATATCTATGAGCAAAGGTCTGACAGATGAGTAACTGACGTTTACAGGGACCCAAAAGCCTTGTAGAAGTCCCTTAGAGGTTGTGTCTCTCCTAAAAAAGTAGCAAACTAACATTCAACAGGAATGAGTTACTAGCCTCAGACTGAGTCTGTAAAAACATGGCTGTTCTGACAGTGGGGCTTGTCAGCGTGGGCTGGCTGGAGCTCGAGGGTGAGGCATGGTGTGCTGGCGTTGTCACAGTAAGAAGGCCTAGGCTCTTATTCACTGTCACTGCCGCCGCTGGAGTCTGAGGCCTGCTCACTGCCACTCCCGCTCTGGGCACGGCCACCCTCCGAGTGGTCACTACCACTACTGTGGGCCGGAGACGCGCTGCCACTCCTACTCCTCTCCCTATGGCTCTCCTTCTCACTCCCACTGCCCTCCTCCCCACTGCTCCGGGCTGCTCCATTCTTGGGCTCGTTATCGTCGTCATCACTGTCATCGTCGCTACCGAAGATTTCCACCTCATCCGCCAGCTTGACCTCCTCCTCGCCACTCTCACTGCCGCTACCACTGGCCTTCCTCCTCCGCTTCACTCCCTCTTCATCATCCTCAGCTCCACTCCGCTTTCCATCCTCATCCTCCCTGTCAGAGTCACTGTCAGAGTTGTCTCCCTCGCTCTCGCTGCCCTTCTCATCACCTGTGAGTGGAAATAAATAGATAATTAATTCATATGAACCTAAGAAGCAGTGGTAAACAAAGAGCCTCTGCAGACACCGTAGTAAACATTGGGGAGGACAGAGGGGAGAGACTGACCAGAGTCCTGCAGTTTACCCAAGTCCATGTCCTCTTCTTCGTCCTCTGGTTCATGGTTCTCCAGCTGAGCCTTACGCGCATCCTAAATGGACACAAAGACGGATGTCATGATTACTCTGATTATTTAGATGTTCGCAAATGTTTACTTCTCTGCTTATGTCCAGCACTACCTGCTCATCTCTATCAGTGTTGAGGTCCACTTATTAAGTAAACACAGTAGTATCCACAGATTGAAAGTAATGCTCAGTGTAGAAAACAGGCCAAATTAGCAGTCTCACCTGTGCTTCCAGCTCCTTGTCATTCATGTCTCTGTGCTTACACACCAACACAGCGTTTGTAGTAGACTGGGCTCCAGCCTTAGCTCTCCTCTTACTCAGCCGCACTCTGCAATCCAGGACAACACAGTCAGGCCAACAACTTTCTTCACAGGTGATGTCCTCAGACCTAAACAAACTAACTTAACCCACCCTAGCAAATACAAATCTACCAGAATAATGTGACTCTCTCTTCAAAGAGAATCCCATGTCACCTCCTGCCAATGTAAACCCAACAGACCCCACTATGAGACCCCCTCATCCGGGCCAGTGGTTACCTGGTCTCCAGCTCGTTGTAGTAGACCCCATCTCCGTCTCTGAAGATAAAGAAGTAGTTCTCCTCGTAGCCCTTGCTGGCTTTGTTCTTCACGTTCCAGTTGTACTCCCTGGCTATCTTATAGTCATACCTAGAACACACACACACACACACCTAGTTCAATGTTACAGTAATCTCTGTGCTTCAGAGATTCCAACATCCTAATGGTTCTGTACTTGGACAAGGTGAACCAAGTAGGTATGAGGAAGTAGACAATGACAATGTGAAACCTGAATATTATTGATAGGGATAGTTAATATATCAGTAGAATTGTTGGTGTCCTGTCTACTCAAGGTTAGTGTAAATGCTTGTTGGATTTCTCACAGATCATCAGGCATGTAGTCCAGCTCCTCATCCACGTCTCTCTTGCGCTTGCGAATCGTTTCCTCATTGGGCAGGAAGTAGGCCACAAACTGGTTTCCTTCCTCATCCATCATACCTCTGCAGGGCACAACAAACATTTCAAAACACGATGTAAAATTGTCATAGTGCAGGACAGTCACAAAAAATATATAAATAAAATCACAGGCACACACACAATGTGGCATTGTTTTGTCCTCACCTAATCATGGCCTGTGACATCATCTCCACACCCTGGGGTGCTGACATGTCTTTAGGAGCAGGATCAGAGTCGAAGATTACCTGAGCACACGGGTTGATCCACATCTGGGGAGCAGAGAACAGAACACACAAATTCTTACTCTTTACCAAAACACAATAGGGCTATACAACAACAGCTAAACGCATCCAGCTTAGAACAGATAAAGGAACCAATGACTGCCCAGAAACAAAGACCATGAGAATAATTCAGATAGGAAGCCAAGACCAATACAATGGTACTGTATGTCCTGTTGAGCGTCATGGGTGCTCACCTTGAAGTCAGGGAACACAGGCATCACCTCCACAGGAGTGACTCTGGGTTTACTGTAGTGCTGGACAATCTGGGGGAAGAGGATGAACACCACGTGTGATGTACAGATGTAGGATCTTAATTTGATCACTTTTGTTGCTGAGAATTTTCCTTCACCGCAGGAAATTCTGATGAGCTTCGCAATTTACATAAATCCACTGAAAAACCACACTAACACAGTTATATTAACAGTATCCCACTTTTCATGTCACCTCATTTTGACCAGCTAATAGCCTAACCACCGATCAAGAAACATTATGGACTAAACATTAAAATTGTTGCTGCGGGATTATTTTGCCTGCGACAATATAGGTACAATTAAGATCCAACATCTGCAATATCCTCTTTCATTCCATCAAAGTTATTGTACAATCTTCATATTAGAAGGAGCATACAATGAACTGTGTGATCTCTGTGTAGCTGGACATTGACGTTGTTATTGTAAGATCTATTTGGACTGAATATAGCACAGTGAATTGTGCATAGCCAAACAAGGGGCACTCTCACCGGTTTCTGTGCATCCTCAAAGGTCTTTTCAATTGCAGCAATCTGGCTGTCCCTATCCTTGTATATCTCCTCCTCTGTGAACTGCTGTTTGACAGACACACCAATCCTAAGGACAGAACACATAGGTTATAGAAGGGGTGGGACAAACAGAAAACACTACAAAATGGGAAGTGTGTACACTGAATGTGGTGGTTAGCTAGCCTGTTAGGTCACACTCACTTGACTTCCACTTTCTCATTGGAGACACCATATCTGTTGAACTCTGTAGAGATGTACTCAGTCTTCCTCATCCATGGGACCACCTTGGCGTGCTGCTGAGATCTACAGGAAGACAAACACAAGGCTCATAGCACAGATCCCAAGTCATTAACATTTTCATTGAATTTTGTCACAAAGACACTGTATTGACTGGTACACAGTCTGTATCCAAACCTTTTTGAGCTGGATGGAGCTGTGATGTCTTCTTCCAATAACTTCTCATCAGCTGGATCAAGAAGAACTAGAAAAATAAGGATGGGACGATTCTAAGTCAATACTACACAAGCTTCAAGTAACTACCACAAAAATATATTGACTGTTTGGTATAACAACGTGCGTTTGTGTCATTCAGAAACATACTGCTGGGGTCGACGCGGTAGGTGTCTGGGTTAATGAGGTCGATGGTGACTCCAAGGTCAGGCTCAGTAAGCAGTTCATGTTTGTGTTGCTTCTCTAACGACGTAGCCTTATACTGCACAAACCTGTCATCACCAGACAGCGCAACATCAGAGTCAGCTACAGTGGCAGTACAGTATTTATGGGAGAAGGCTTAGAAAATAAAAGCTGCACTGTGGTTACAACAACTATACATTTAATAGACGTAACATTTTGACTGACCTTTATGGCAGAAGGAACAAGGGTTTTTACCTGTGCTGGTCAAATGGATATGTGATGAATTTGGGATCAAATGGGATGTCAGGCAGGCTGTTGCAGTACTTTACCCGACAGACCACTCCAGACCTGGGAGATTGGTTGGGACAAACACGGAGTCACACATTTCAAAAGTGTACAAATAACAAGTAGTCATCAAAAGCATGTTCTATCAACCATTGATGCCTCAGAACCCAAACGGATAACTACCTAATGGTCATATGGGTTTTGATCTGTCCATGATATTGCCAGCCCTCCACCCCCTTTGTATTTAAAACACACAATTGCTTGAGCTGTAACTGAATCACTCTTTTGTTTTAACATGCAAAACAAACTGCATGCATACCTCTCTGGAACAGTTCTGTGTGATGAACTCCTAGCCACGTGGAGAGAAAAACAAGTGTTGTTAGTTACACACTCAGCTGATAGACTGAAGAAATAGGAAGTAACATAGCCCCCCCCCCATTTCAATATTTTGACTTATGTTAACTTATCACGGAACAATCAAAACATATGTAAATTATGATGATTGCTAACCATCCATGTCGTCATTAACGTTAGCTAGGTTAGCTAACGTTATCTAGTTGTTGCAAAGAAAATAAATCGGAGAGGATATTTACCTGTGACCGTCTGAGTCTCGCTGTGCTTGTGTCTGGATAGTTGGAGCCATGATCTTAAAAGAATGACCACGATTGGAAGAACAGTTTCTTAGAAATTCAGACAACCGTTCAAGTCACTCCTTACTAAAACACTTTACCTAAAAGAAAGAGAAACTCCGTTGATTACCTAGCTAGCTACTTACTCCAAAGTACTCAGAGCTTTCGCTCTTTTTGCTTTTCTGTCCTGGCTGGATGCGCCTTACAACTAGTAGGGCCCCTGATATTTTCATGGGTAGCTTCCGAGCTGCCTGAATATAATTACGTTGCAGCTATACGGTCAGTTTTTGCTATATCTCGTATGTGGATTTGTGGCAGGCAGTGGAACCACAGATAGAACAAAGAGACAGATATTTCACCAGATATATAAATGTGAAGCATCCGGTTAGCTGCAAAATGTATGACCATATTAGAGACACATATTTCCTCCAGATTACACAGACCCACAAAGAATTTCAAAACAAATCAAATTTTGATAAACTCCCATATCTATTGGGTGAAATACCACAGTGTGCAATCACAGCAGCAACATTTGTGACCTGTTGCCACAAGAAAAGGACAACCTGTGAAGAACGAACACCATTGTAAATATAACCTTATGTTTATTTATTTTTGTACTTTAACTATTTGCATGTGCATGTGCAAATAGTTAAAGTACAAAAATAAACGTCTTTATTCTTTTGGAACTTTTGTACGTGTAATGTTTACAGTAATTTTGTTATTGTTTATTATCTGTTTCACTTGCTTTGGCAATGTAAACATATGTTTCCCATGCCAATACAGCCCTTAAATTGAAATTGGAAGCCCAGTGGCCGGTAGTGGGAGAAGATGGAACGAGATGGATTTTGGCCGAGATTTACTCATCAGTGAAACATTTGATCTCAATACAGTTTTTTGTTACAAACAGAGTGAACTAAGTTTTGTAGACTTTACCCTTTGACAAAGTTTTAAAAAAAAGGCGTTGTTTAGCAGGGGTGCAAAGGCGAATTGTTTGTGCACACGCGCACTTCACAGAGTAGACGTTCCCCAAACGAATGTGCAAATGCTTGCTAGAATGCGCCAATAGGATCTCGCTAGCTCGTTCTTGGCTCTGCCCACCTCATTGCTTGTTCTGCCCACTATGGCTCATTTGTTCTCATTTGAAAGAACTGGCTGTGGTCCATCTTGGTTAACTCATAAAAATCTTTGGTGGTACCATAAACTGCCTTGTATCAATTTATACGATTCTACGTTGGAAAGCAAGATACTAAAATAACACATCACTGCCCTTTACTGTATTAGAATATAACATTGAGAAATTATATACCGACCATCAATCTGCAGCAAATCTGAAACTGTTTGAAATAGTAGTACAACAAGCTTGGAAAATGTCCGAATTTATTCTGTATTCAGATGCAAACAAATAAAACCAAAAGTACCATTGGTATCACTGCCCAGTTTAACCCAACATGCCACTTTCCTAAACAAGAAGAAGTCAACATTACAAAGACAAGACTTGTGTTAGGCTGTGACTGACATTACAGAAGGATGATCTTCAATGAAGACAATTTAAAAGTTATGAACAGGTACAAGTCAAAATGTGGAATTCATCTAAGGTTTGTAACAATTTCCCAAATTTGCTAGAAGAGCATTCATGACATTATTAGTGTGGTGTGAGCTTTACAACAGCAACAACAAAAAACAGAAAAGCTACAAAAAAAACTACATTCAACATTTTAGTTTGAGCGCAAATTACAAAATACTCATGAGTGCATATTATATTATCGTCATGTTGGAAGATTTCCAAGAGTAAAGTTTTTAATTGAATATGTATCATGCCAATAATGTTGTTAGTGTTTTACATAGCAAAACAATCCAGTGACACTGTCATGTAAGTGCCCAGACTGAAGCAGATTATGTATAGACACAGATGTGAAAACAAATAAACAAACTAAAATGTGTACAACCATGATAATGTGCAAGTCTGCCGAAATCCACAAAAATGACATTGACTATGGACTAAGCCTCATGTAAAAATATTTTTTCAAAGCATCTGCCAAGTGTTTTTCCACATTGTTTGACCTATATCACATATTAACACAGACAATAGAAATAGAACTTATGTATGATGGTTCATGCTTTGGTGGGGAACACTTAGCAGCCTCACTATGCATCTATTCCACAGTTACAGCAGGACCCCCTCCCTGGTTCTTCTTGCCAAGCTGGGTGTCTCTACCCATATCCAACAACAATCCAACTGCATTCAATGCAGTTTCTTCATGTTGACAATGACCATGCAGTAAATCTAGGAGGGAACCAGGAGCAGGGAGGTATAAAAATACTACTGATTCTCATTATTTTATAGGAGTGTCTCAAACATACAGCTCCCATCATTTTATATCTGGAGAGAACAATCCATTATGTGCTGTTCCTCATATGCTTTCGCTGTCTCAGGTCTGCATCTGTCCAGAGGGATCCACTCTGTGGAAAGAGAACAATGGAGACTTTATTCATGAAAGTGTCAAGAACTCAACCTGATCATGCCCATTCTCTTGTCAGTATCGGTAAACATATTCTTGCAACATGCTACATGGTAATAACTATTAATAACAGTATAGTTTTCCATTTCAGATACAAGTTATAGTACTGCATTTCATCTGATCACACCCAAAAACAGACAGGAATCAATATTAGGATTCACCTGCTCAACATGTACAGCATTTGGCCGGGGTCATCTGCAAATACCCTGTAGTAACACAATGAGAAAGGAAGGTCTGTTTGATACTTCATCTGGATATTTGTAAGACGATTAAGAATCAGCAAGTTGCTTGTGTGTAAAATATGATTAGGTATGCATACCCATCTCCCCAGTGATAAAATGCCTGGTCCTGGTAGAAGATGCATAGGAACAGCCACACGCTTATGGTTTCCACCCAGAAGATTACAAAAAGGAACCACAGTGAGGAGACTAGCAGCTCACACACCATCCTGGGGCTTCTACAATGAGAAATAACAGAGAGAGGAGAGTTCAACCATAGGGGAACATAACACTACAGTCCTCTACAGACCAATAGAGAAGGTATTGGTAGGAGCAACATGACTACAGCTAGTCCTAAAGAAAGATAAAAATAATAAACAATATACATTTTAGATATTGATTGCAAACAGGGTTTAGTTTTTGGTTGAAAGCAAGGACATTTAGGGGATTATCAACACTAGTACTCAAGCCCAAACCAAACAAGCAGAATGTTGGTCTTTGCCAACTAACAGATGCCCGAGCTAAGTATGGATGAAAGTTGATCAGCTGTGTTCAGTGAGGGGGTAACTAGCTGCTCGCTAACTCTCAATCTTGGTGACATGTATCATAACCAGCTAACAAGAAATATTGGAAATAAAGTATCTTACCTTTTAATCGTGATGGGAGCAGATTTAACGGTATCCAAGTCCGTGAATATCAGTGACATTCATGGAGGCAAGCTGTTTAGCTAAACTTGTTTGTTATAGCTAGCTAGCTATTCACAATGTTACAGCTAGCTAGCAATTAGCACCAGCTGACTGGGAGTTTTTTGTATTGTTGGCTAGCTAGAACAGTTAGCTAGCTTGCTTAATAACTCATTTGAGATTTTAATATGGTTTCACTTGATCAAATATAACATTGTATAGCTATTTAGCCAGCTAACATGCATGTTTTCGTTGTTCAAGGACAGTTTTGCCTGCATGCTCCAGCAAATGTTACCAGTGAGTTGAGTTTCCGGGAGTCAGAATCCGCAATTACTGCACAGAATTTGGGGAGCAAAGATTTGATCTACATGCACTGGTCTGGGTACCAGTCTTAAACTATCATTCCACTCCTTGCCACTCCGTGTCATATGTGTGTAGCGATTTCAGTGCCAATAGAAATTGTATTTTAATTTGATAATTTTGTATTTGTATTAGGGTATTGCATTTTCATTTAATATTTTAGAATTTGTAATGCACAGATTGAATATTTGAATTCATAAATGTAACTTGTATTTGAAAAAAAGTCTCCAGCAAGGGTAGCCTACTCATTAAAAGAGCGTGGTTTTCGAACCACCTCAGTCACATTTCACACCCCTTTGATCTCATATTCAGAGATTATGGCACCATTATAAAGTGGGTGGTTCGAGCCCTGAATGCTGAATGGCTGACAGCCGTGGTATATTAGACCGTATACCATGGGTATGACAAAACATTTATTTTTACTGCTCTGATTACGTTGGTAACCCGTTTATAATAGCAATAAGGCACCTCGGGGGTTTGTGATATATGGCCAATTTACCACGGCTAAGGGCTGTGTCAGGCACTCCACACTGCGTCGTGCATAAGAACAGCCCTTAGCCGTGGTATATTGGCCATATACCACACCCCTCATGCCTTATTGCTTACATATAACTGACTGGGTTTGAAATCAGGCCTACTGCACAACAACAACACTTTATGTGGCAAGCAGAAGGATCTGTGCACCCCATTTAATGAGAGTGCAACAGAGGTGGTTTGGAGATCTATGCATGTGATGAGCAACCTAGCCTGAGACCTGGAAACATCATGTGTTAGTTTAACTCTGGTTTTAATGTCTATGGTTTGACTGATGGGGTTCTAACCCAGATCTCCTCTGCACCAGACAATGCAACTTTTCAGGTCTCAGAGTTACTCATCACATGATCTCGGCTTAAGATCAACAGACTAACACAGTCTTAAACCAGTCAGTCACATGTTAACCTTATAATGAATACCCTCGCTGAAAGACCTGAAACTAACAACATCTAACAAACTAACACATGTCAAACTAACATGTCTTCAGGTCTCAGCACAGGCAAGGTTCTCATCCGATAAGCATGGATCACCAAACTACGCTCTTTTGATGAGTAACTTTGCTGGATCTTGAAGACTTGTATTAGTGTAACAGATGGTGATCTGTGAAACTCACTCCTCAGCCTGAAGTGTAACCCCTTGCACAATTGAAGGCCTTTTTGAATAGCACAATGGGTTAAAATGCTTCAGAAGGGCAGTCACTTGTTTATGAGGCAAAAGTCCTGAGTTCGAGTCTCCATACGAGCTGAATCAGGGGGAAACAGTACTCGTTAAGCAAGCAGTGTGTCGTCCTTTACATGAACTTATCTCTATAGGCTTTAGCTAAGTGGGCTAACACAGTCTTGTGCCATGCAGGAGACCTGGTTTGAACCCAGTTAGCCACAAGAGCAAGATTAAATAGGGAGTGGAAAGGCTGTCCGTAGAAGGGCTATGACAGCCAGGGCTATTCAACTATATTCTTATCGGGGCCAAAGTGCTTTTTTTTTTACACTCCTAACGCACCTTGTGATCATCATAGAGGGGAACAGAAGGCACATTCATGTCCCAGAGTCGTAGCTTTCAGGAATGGTGTTATACTAGGGTTCAAATGCTAGAGACAAATTCAAAGGAAGAATAGAAATTCAAAATGCCACATTGGCTTCAAAAACCACCAGAAGCTTCCGTTTAACACAGCCTTTGATCCTATCTGTTCTCATTTACCTTTCCTGGCTGGCAAAGTACCAGGATGTTGTCTCAGATTTTTTTATCTGAATTTACAGAACTGAATCTGAATGCATCTGAGAAGTTGGATATATGAAAACTTTAAATTATAGTTTGTAAATCTGATACAGACAATGAATGCAATATATACCATAATGAAACTGAATATTTAAATATTGCATTTGAATATTGAATAAAATTTTAATGGAATTTAAAAACTGAATGCAATATTCAGTTGTTTCGAATCATGAAATACAAATGCAATATCCTGGTACAAATTCAAATACAATGGCTGAAATCACTCCATACAGATGCCAAATGACACCCAGTACAAGGAGAGAATTATAATAGCTGGACAGAGAATAGCAACCAGGCTCAATGATTCTGTAAAAACTATACTTTTTCAACCAAAAAAAATGTAGTTTCTTATGCTCCAAATTTAAACGACAGGACACAAGTTATATACTAAAATTACTTTATTACAGCTGATTTCTGTTCAATATTCCTCTGCCAGCACAATAGTAATTATAATACAAACAAAATAGTACATTTGATCCTAGTTTTTATTCTTCTGTTTTATGAATCTTTTTACACATTTCCACTCACTTTTTTGTATTTTTTGTTGGTGAAAATGTATGTATAATCTTCATAATCTTTCAGACATTCAATAACAGGTTTCACAATCTATACATTTTAATACAGGTTATATAAGAGTTGTAGTGGTAATGCTGTGCCAAGGAAGAATACTGACATCCTCATAGAAATGGACCCTCTGTTTTCACAAGTAGCCTGTCACCATCTTTTCAAGCCTCTACATTGGCCATCTGACCAGAACGGCTCATATCATGCGATTTCTAAACATTTCATGCCATCAGCCCAAGCCAAGGGTAATGTTAGGTAACTCTTGAGATGAAACAATGCAGTGGTGTTTGGGCTTGGCAGCTCTGGTATGGCACAGTGTTTGACCAAAGGGAGGACCTCCATTTTTCTTTAGCTTGTTTCTCACTCAGTATCCCATACTTTCAGTCAGTAGGACAAAAGTTGAAAACATCAATGTTAAATGCTAATTAAAAACATTATTCAGGTTGGTGGAGAAGCCTTGTAAATTATTAAAACAAATATGAATAAAAATATCTAAGTAGTCTCACAATTTGGGGGGGGGGGGTGATTAACAAAATGGTGTGACGGGTTGGCAATCGATCACGTATGAGATGAGGTTTCATTGGCATTTAGTGCTTTCCGGGATCCTTGGGACATCCCATCCCAAACTTTTACCTTAACCATTTTCAAATATCAACTTCAATGGGGTAGGAACATCCCAAGGATCACAGATAGCAAGGACCTTTCATTGGCCTGACATGAACCATTAGCCCGAAAAAGCTATTGACCTGAACAAGGGCTAGGTCCCAATAATCAGAAATACCGCTCCTTTTTCTCCCCTGCCCACTATTCATAAAATACTTGGTGGGTATAAGCATTATACTGGTAAATTAACCTATTGAATCTTTTGACCTCTGTGGTTACAAATGAAAGGAAACAAGAGGTGGAAGGTTTTGGAGAGTATTGGGACACACTCACAGCCCTATGTATTGTAACACAATGAGACCCATGTGTGCTTTTTGGAAAGGACAGTTGGGTATGATCCAGAGGCAGATATGGGAGAATTGTAATGGGGGATTAGAGTCTGCAACCATTTAAAACAAACTTCTCCTACGTCTCAAAAAATAAACAAATCTTCCCAGCATCTTTGTGCCCCTGAAATCAAACACGTTTTTGCTGCACAATTGCAGGATCACATTCAACAAGAACAAACAGAATAGTTACTGTTCTGGTGGATGTGAATGTAGAGGGTGGAATAGGAGAAAACATACCAGAGGTACAGACTCACTGCAATGGAAGGCTTCATGAGGGGGGCAATGACTAACAAAGTGTGTGACATTAAAGGAAAATGACAGTGTAGGCTATGCATGCACAGGAAGCAGTAAGAGTCAGTGTACACACAACCAAGCTCACTTTTCATCAGTTACTTTTACAGACCCTTATACCAATCTCAACGTTGTTTAATATTTGGTTAGTGTCTGTCAAGTTAAATAATGTTAGTCTTAGAGATTATTTGTTATTTTCTTTTTCACAATGCAAGTTTAGTTTTAAAATGTTTAATCTCTTAAATTGTATATATATACACACAATATGAACATTTCACCCACTTCAATGAAAAGAGGATACATTTCCTAAGATATCTGCATCTCTAGGTCTTTTTAAGCCTCGTGGCCTTTCCAATATATATGTTTTTAAAGTGTTTTAGATTTCCAGATGGAGATGGTTACCCTCATAATAAATGCAGACTTGGTGTGTGAGGGAATGCAAGTTGAGAAAAGAGGGGAACCAAAATGGCATAAACTCACCCCTGGGGAAAAAAGCAGTCAGGGGAAAATACCAAAAAGTGGAGAACATGTTCATGGATAGAACCCACTGTGGGTGTCCAAGTAAATCACTACGTAAGTGCTTTGCCACCTTTAAAGATGGAATCTGCATTAGGGGAAACTGTGTCACTGCCCGCCCCAGCACCTTTGTTACTGTTTTGTGGACAAAACTAATGAGAGGCGCGTCGAGCAGGGGGGGGGGGGGTTGTTTTTTTGCAGTAACTTCTTTGTTGTTATAATATCCCAAATGGACATGGCAGTGTCACCATTAAGGATTCCAGCTTTAACCCCTTTTTAACCACTCACCAACATAAGTGTAGGATGTTAATTTAGTGTGAGTGTTATATTTACATGCTGAACACCAGTAACAGCTTCCACAAACATGTACTCCTTGCCAAGCCTGCTGTTATGGTCAAAAAGAGCCTTCACATAGAGATGACATCTTTCACTTTCAAACACATTCTGAAACCATATGACTTTTTTTTCTACTTATGGAAGCTCTGCTCTACTGTGCCCACTGCTTTCATGTTATACCTGGCCTGGAAATTTTGTGCGGAAGGTGTTTTTCAACCAAGCATACAATAGAAGTCCTTTAACTAACCCCGTCACCATACTCTATAATCTGGTTTGTTCTTGTCCAACATGAATCCTCCACAGAGCCATAGAAATGTGTCTACATACTGGTAACTCACTTGTAATTAACCCCAGGCATTCAAATCCTGACTCCGTATCGGACTTTAAGGTCAACTATTAGCTAGACTTTTCAACTTCCTCACTTCAACCACATAATACCAACACACTATATGCATCCCTCGGGTTGCTGTGCTTAAAACAAAGCCAAACTACCATCTGTTTTACTGTATACATTTTTTTATACTGTATAAAGTGCTTTGACAAGGCAGCAGTATTTAAAGGCACTAAAATAAAATCAACTGATAAATGTCAGGGTTCTTAAAGGCATTACAGAGTCTTTGCTCTTGTATCTGACAATCATGTAGTCCAGCATGAATTATACTGATCCTCCTTCTCGGTCATTCAGCCAACTAAGGTGAAACTCACAATCTGTCATCCTCCGCACAGCAGAGACACCCAGAACCAGCCCTCAAGTACCTGTATGCATGATATTATCACCTTCAGAACTTATGTTCAACTGATCACTTCACAAAACCCCTGATTTGGACATCATTTTCAGAGGTACATGAGGACAGATGTTGGGATCCTCTCATCCTGAGGTACATAATTTTCATTGAACGATGCCAATGTGCAAACTAAATGGAAACTAGTTTGAAGTGTATCAATTTAATCAATCTGAGCTGAACTAAAACATTCCAAAAATATGCAAGTTTTACACTGAGAATGAATGATCAGTATCAGGGCATAGAACGGCACCATCTTACTGAGTATTAACATACATATACACTTTTAGCTGTTAGCTAAGCCTATAGTTTATTATGGCTCTGCCATGTCCCTCTGGTTTTGACTGATGTAGTAATGCTATGAGAGACACCCACCCACTTGGAAACCCTAAACAGTGAAGATGTGGATCTACTGTAGGTGGGCTATTATGGCCTAAGGAACGGTTGACAATAAGTGAAGACTGCAGCCTAGTGGCCGGCATCACACAGTACAGTAGTACAGAACTGAGTTGAATATGGCCATAGTTGAAGCTATGGTCAGCCTGGCCCCTAGCTTTGCATCCGAAACAGACAAATAAAACAAATAGCATCTAAAAACATTCATATTCTGCTTTAGTGTTCTTATTGGCAAATGGATGGATTAGCAGCTTAAACTCCCACAGGGAGGTGTAAAATAAAATGCAGATCACTAAATGCTGGCAAAATGCTCATTGATATAAAAAGGTTCACTGTCTGTTACTGCTTCTCCAATATATTAAATGTAAACACTGAGCTTTCAAACGGCAAGTGTAACTGAATTTCACAACAAAAATCCTACCTCAATGATATAACATATGCTAAAAAAAACATATCCTGCTCTATATCTTGCTCTTACCAGCTGCAATTCCCCCCAAAATATTTTCTTTCTTAATAAAAGAACCAGACAAATAAGAACAGTTCAACATAATTCAACTAATTCTACAAAATCCTTAGATCCTTGTATGTGAAAACTAAAATAAATCCTATCCACAAAATTTCACCACATTCCTGCAACAGGGGTTGATAGTAACTAAGTCTTAAAGTAGGTTTGGCTACAACAACAAAAGCTAGTTTTATGGAAGCTGGCCATAATACAAGCCAACAACATTGTGTCCCAGTGTCCCTCACATCCTCAAACCTAAATGATCATTTCAAACCAAGCTAAATGATCATTTCAAACAAACTTGAATTTGTTTCAGGTATTGTCAAGGAGCTCTATACGGTATCTGAGCAGTTCTTTAAATCTCTCCCTGTTAAAATCTTTTAGAATGCAAAACATTCTTCTGATTTGGAAAGAGAAACAATCTCAGCTATTTAAAATAACCATAAAAACAGGCTGGCATAAGGAGAATAAAATTAAAATAAATCAAGTAACTGGATAGATGGGCCAATGTATTATCAAATTTGGAGCAGGGGAATTTCATGGGCTTTCATTAGCTTGCTGTGATTGATAGACACTACATACAAATAAAAAGAAATAAAAGCAGTTAGCAGATGTCAAAAGGCTTTTTGACAGTGGTCTCAGTGGTGGAAGGGGGGCAGTGGCACATATATGTACATGAAAATGATTTATAAAAGAGAGAAGTGTCAAATAAAGAATGGAGGAAGTATTAAGTGTTGACACTGAATGGTTTCAATAGAAACAGAAGAACTGATCTGTATGTGTGCTAATAAACTGCTGTGGAGAGGGGCTGTGCCTCTTTCAGCCATTTTGACCTGAGCAACATTTATTTCCACACGCATCCACATCTGTACACAGGACAGGAGAGGAACGAGGGATAGGAGAGAGGGGAAGTAGAGGTGGAGTTGTAGTAGAGCTCAGGCCATGCTGTCCCACTCTACAGCGCCCTACTCTGACTCTGGTGCTGGGCTGGGAGTCTATGTGTAGGACAGGTGCGACCCATTGGATATCTGAGAGTTGACACTGGTGCTCCTGCTCATGGCCTGCTCACTGCGCCCCCCTGAGGCTGTCCTGCTCAGTGCCTGGGGGCTGTTCTGCACTCCTCCACTGCCTCTGGCCGCCAGGGGCCCTGCCGAGGGGTGGCCCCACGGCTGAGGACACCCGCTTCCCTGCATGCCTTGGCCCCAGGCTTGCTGCATGGGGGACCCTCCCTGACCAGAGTGGCAGTGGTGTTGTTGATGGCTGCCTTGGTGCCCTGACCCTCCACTGCCCCAGTGTAGCCCTTGAGAGGAGCCCCCAGAGTGGTGCTGTGTCTGGGGGTGGGCCCAACTGCCTGGGGCCCCGGGGAAGCTGTGGCTAAAGGCCTCTGGGGAGAGGTTGGACAGTACCATGTTGTTGAAGCCTAGACGCATGCTCTCTGAGTCGAACGCTTCGATCTCCCTGGCCTGGCGCTCCAGCAGGCTACGGATCCTCTCCGAACGCTCATTCTGAAGAGCCAGCATCTCCTCCTCAATCTGAAAATGCACACACAAAGCTGTTCAGTACTATAATATGTTAATTTCAAAATAGCACTGGTTTAGCAATGATGACAGTAAACTCTGGCGCTTGAAATTAAATAAAGCCCAAATGTCAATTGAGACTTTTTGCCACTGCATCCCAAATGGCACCCTACATCCCAAATGGCACCCTACATCCCAAATGGCACCCTACATCCCAAATGGCACCCTACATCCCAAATGGCACCCTACATCCCAAATGGCACTCTGCATCCCAAATGGCACCCTACATCCCAAATGGCACCCTACATCCCAAATGGCACCCTATCCACTTAAAAGTGCCCTACTTTTGACCACAGTGCACTATACAGGGAATAGGGTGCGAATTGAGACGCAACCCATGTTAAAAATGTTCCCAGTATCGAAGATCAGACCTTCTGCTCCAGTAGGGCCCTCCGGAGGGACACTCTCTGCTCCAGGTCCTTCCTCTCACGGTCGTGCTGGGCGTCCGTCTGCATCTTGATCTTGCTCTGGTAGGCGTTGAGTAGCTCCAGCTCCTGCTGCAGCTGCATCCTCAGCACCTGGCACTGAGCCTCCTGAGCCTCATCCAGACGCAGCTAGAGACGAGAGGGGAGCCAGACAGGGGGTCAGTACAATGTTAAAGGGATACTTTGTGATTTTGGCAATAAGGCCATTTATCTACTTCAACAAAAAAGGAGATCTGCACACTAGGAGCTCAGATGAAATAATTGAATAACCAACGTTTGAGCAGACAAGCTGTCTTCCTCAGGGTATAATGAAACACTGCGGGTCACTAGTTTATATAGTGTCAAAGGACAGATACAGGTGTCTAATCATGGCCGGGTGTGGCTTGATATCATTGGTTCAT
This sequence comes from Salvelinus alpinus, assembly GCF_045679555.1. NCBI lineage: Eukaryota > Metazoa > Chordata > Actinopteri > Salmoniformes > Salmonidae > Salvelinus > Salvelinus alpinus. The sequence continues at coordinate 1,802,896 of NC_092107.1, forward strand.
TTACAGATATAAATAGAACATATAAAAAACAAATAATAGCATACGATCATAGACACGATTTGGCTACAAAGGCCTACAAACATTTACAAAGAATTGCAAAATCACAAGAATGGCTTCAGATCATAGTCTACGTTGAGACCGAAGGGACCAAGGGTCTTTAAATTAAAGATTCAGGCAGCTTCTCGTTTTAACAATAAATCGTCGAGGTCACCCCCTCTCCTAGGGAGGGTGACGTGTTCAATGCCGATTTAACGTAGGGACGAAATTGAGTGGTTCGCTTCCAAAAAGTGGGCCACAACTGGGTAGGTTGAGTTTTTGCAGCTAATAGTGCTACAATGCTCCAAGATTCGTACTTTTAATTTGCGCTCTGTTTTGCCCACATCAATTGTTTATTTTTAAAAATATATATTTTACCCCCTTTTTCGTGGTATCCAACTGCTGGTAGTTATTGTCTTGTCTCATCGCTACAACTCCCGCATGGACTCGGGAGAGGCGAAGGTCGAGAGCCATGCATCCTCCGAAACACAACCCAACCAAGCCGCACTGCTTCTTAACACAGTGCGCGCATCCAACCCGGAAGCCAGCCGCACCAATGTGTCGGAGGAAACACTGTACACCTGGCAACCTGGTCAGCGTGCACTGCGCCCGGCCCGCCACAGGAGTCGCTAGTGCGATGAGACAAGGATATCCCTGCCGGCCAAACCCTCCCTAACCCAGACGACGCTGGGCCAATTGTGCGCCGCCCCATGGGCCTCCCGGTCGCGGCCGGCTGCGACAGAGCCTGGGCTCGAACCCAGAGTCTCTGGTGGCACAGCTAGCACTACGATGCAGTGCCTCAGACCACTGCGCCACCCAGGAGGCCCTTGCCCACATAATTTTTACCACAAAGACAAGTTATAAGATAAATAACTGCCTTAGTGGAGCATGTAATAATACCTTTGATTGGGATCTGTTTCCCTGTTGGGGGTGTTTGAAGGATCTACATTTGTAAGTGCCAATGCATTGAGCGCTTCCATTCCATCCGGTAGAGGCACAAATAGAAGTTGTGCAGGGATTCATCTACTTCCCCAGAGTCAGATGAACTCATGGGTACCATTTTTATGTCTCTGTGTCCAGTATGAAGGAAGTTAGAGGTAGTTCCGCAAGCCAATGCTAGCTAGCATTAGCACAATGACCGGAAGTCTATGGGTATCTGCTAGCGTACTAGTTAGCAACTTCCTTCAAACTGCACGCAGAGAGATAAAAATGTTATCCACCAGTTCATCCAACTCATTGCCAAAATGCCTATCATCAGTAGTCAGCTTTTTAGAAACTCATCCCCTCTCCTGCAGTGTTTTTAAAATCTCTGTGTGACTCACAGCCTGTGTGGAGAGCATCTCGTTGATAGAGTGGTCGTACTGCTCAGCAAGGATGGCCAGCTTGCGGGTCTGCTCCTCCTTTAGACGCTTCAGGACAGCCTTGTGGTCAGACTTTGGTGTGCTCTCCAGTAGGTGGTTTCTCAAGGCCTTGTACTGTCTGGTCTGGATCTTACATGTGTCTTGGAACTGTTTCTTAATCTGGAGCTCTTTGGACTGGGACAGAGGAGGGAGGAAGAGAGGACAAACAGAACAGTGAGGGGTCAGGTCTGGAGCTCTTTGGACTGGGACAGAGGAGGGAGGAAGAGAGGACAAACAGAACAGTGAGGGGTCAGGTCTGGAGCTCTTTGGACTTGGATAGTGGGAGGAGGAAGAGAGGACAAAAGAACAGTGAGGGGTCAGGTCTGGAGCTCTTTGGACTGGGACAGAGGGAGGAGGAAGAGAGGACAAACAGAACAGTGAGGGGTCAGGTATGGAGCTCTTTGGACTGGGACAGAGGGAGGAGGAAGAGAGGACAAACAGAACAGTGAGGGGTCAGGTTCGGAGCTCTTTGGACTGGGACAGAGGGAGGAGGAAGAGAGGACAAACAGAACAGTGAGGGGTCAGGTTCGGAGCTCTTTGGACTGGGACAGAGGGAGGAGGAAGAGAGGACAAACAGAACAGTGAGGGGTCAGGTATGGAGCTCTTTGGACTTGGATAGAGGGAGGAGGAAGAGAGGACAAACAAAACAGTGAGGGGTCAGGTCTGGAGCTCTTTGGACTTGGATAGTGGGAGGAGGACAAACAGAACAGTGAGGGGTCAGGTCTGGAGCTCTTTGGACTTGGATAGTGGGAGGAGGAAGAGAGGACAAAAGAACAGTGAGGGGTCAGGTCTGGAGCTCTTTGGACTTGGATAGTGGGAGGAGGAAGAGAGGACAAAAGAACAGTGAGGGGTCAGGTCTGGAGCTCTTTGGACTTGGATAGTGGGAGGAGGACAAACAGAACAGTGAGGGGTCAGGTCTGGAGCTCTTTGGACTTGGATAGTGGGAGGAGGAAGAGAGGACAAAAGAACAGTGAGGGGTCAGGTCTGGAGCGCTTTGGACTTGGATAGTGGGAGGAGGAAGAGAGGACAAAAGAACAGTGAGGGGTCAGGTCTGGAGCTCTTTGGACTTGGATAGTGGGAGGAGGAAGAGAGGACAAAAGAACAGTGAGGGGTCAGGTCTGGAGCTCTTTGGACTTGGATAGTGGGAGGAGGACAAACAGAACAGTGAGGGGTCAGGTCTGGAGCTCTTTGGACTTGGATAGTGGGAGGAGGAAGAGAGGACAAAAGAACAGTGAGGGGTCAGGTCTGGAGCTCTTTGGACTTGGATAGTGGGAGGAGGACAAACAGAACAGTGAGGGTTCAGGTCTGGAGCTCTTTGGACTGGGACAGAGGAGGGAGGACAAACAGAACATTGAGGGGTCAGGTCCCTACATAAAGGCCATTAACGGTGACACAAAACAACAACAGTTTATGGGAATTGTGTGTGTTGGTATATGTGTGTTCACCTTGAGGCTCTTGGGCTGCTGTCGGACCTCCATGACGTGTTTGCGTCGGAGCTCTCTCTCCCTCCTCTTGTTGTACTCCTGCTGGTTGGTGAGTTCTGTCTGGTGCTGCAGGCGGATCAGCTCAGCCCTCATCTTCTGGATGGTGTTGACCTGGCGGAACTCCAGCTCCTGCATGGACTCATGGTGCCGCAGCAGCATGGCATGCTCCAGGTCCTTCTGCGTCTGACGCTTATTCAGCTCCTACACACAGACAGGTAGGGAGGAACAACCATACAGGTTAAACTGCATTCTACAAGAGAAAGGGCCGTATGACAACCAGAGAATGAGATCACACAGGGTAAAGGTATGGTTACAAAACATATGGAAGTAGGAAAATGAGCAGAACCCACAGCTGAGCCATGGTTACAAAACGAAGACCGAGAGCAGGCAAGGGGACCCTCTTTGAGGAGAGTGAGAGGAACAAGGGACTGTACGAATGAGGAGAGCGGAGTGATTACGGCTGACCTCTCTCACTAGGTCCTGCTCCACGTTGTGGCGAGCGATAAGGATCCTCCTCTTGAAGCGTCGACACTCCAGCTCCAGGTAGTGTCTCTGTCTCCTCAGCAAGTTGGCCTCCTCCTCAGCCTGGAAGTGCTGGAAGTTCTCCTTCTGCTTGGACAGCCACTCTTGCTTCTCCTTCTTAGGGGTCGACTGGTTCTCATTCAACTCCTGGGGGAAGAACAAGGACAGAGATTAAAGGGGAAATCTGCAGTTACTACATCCATTTTTAGACTTCTAAATGAATTATATAAACCCATTCATTCTTGAACATTATAACTTATAAATGCCTCATGAGCTTAGTTCAACTGTTGTACCCCATCAAAAGCCAAAATATAAGCTTTTTACCAATGTTTGTAAACGAAGTAAATGTAATAACCTCAAAACTGTATAACCTCAGAACATGGTTAAAATTATAATTTTGATATCATGGATGGTCAGTCCTTGCATCCATAGCTCTGTCTATGATTTTGAGTGTGGTTACACTTTCTCCAGCCCCATCCCTCAACCTTTAACCAGATCAGTGGCGGGGAGTATGCTTTGTTATCGTTTCAACTGCAGATTGGCACTTTAAGAAATTATAAATAGGAGCTTGCTGTCCATATTTGCACATTTTCTGTAAAGATTTGTCTGACATGCTGAGAGTATCATGTAGGCAAACATTTGTGCATGTCATGTGTTTTTTCTTCAAATGATATAGCAATGTTTGAAGCCTTATATACTGTGTGTGTAGCCTTAAAATGAGACTATTCATCTGTATGACTGCATGTGATTCTCTACCTCTTTGAGCTGCTCCTTGCGGAGTTTGTACTCTCGTTTCTGGGATTCTAGGAAGCTGTTGAGCTCTTTCTTCTGCTGGCTCTGGATATGCTGCTGGAACTTCTTCTCATCATTGGTAAAGGTCTTTGCCTGCAGACACACACAAAATAAACATTTGAAAACGCCCCTAAAAACGTAATTTAAAACAATAACTCTTAACAGCGACCTAGGGAACAGCAGTAGAATCTAGACAGAGTATGAATGATGGAGTAAGTATGGAGTACGTGAGAAAACGACTGTACATCTTTCTCCATGGCGGCCTGGTGCTTCTTAATGAGTTTCTCCATCTCCTGGGCAAAGCTGTTCCTCTGGTTCTCCAGCTCTTTGTCCAGACGGAGCCGGTGTTCGTCCATCTCAGCCTTCACCTTGTTCTCCAGGGCCATCAGCTGCTTCTGGTGCTGCCTCCTCATCCTCTTATACCCTGACATCTGCTCTCTCAGCTCACTGTCCTGCTCGTGCTCCTTCATCTGACGGGTCACCTGGGGAAAACATAAGGCTTATCATAGAACTCTGGACTCAGCTTATACTCTCCTACAGGAGCAGACACTTAAAGGCCCAATGCAACTGTTTTTATCTCAATATCAAATCATTTCTGGGTAACAGTACCTTACTGAGATTCTTTTTGAGCATTTTAATTTAAAACAAACCAAAACCTTCTTAGCAAAGAGTAATTTATCAAGGAAAATGTAGCTAGGACTGTCTGAGAGTGGTCTTCTCTTTTTGGTATTTCACCTTTATTTAACCAGGTAGGCCAGTTGAGAACAAGTTCTCATTTACAACTGCGACCTGGCCAAGATAAAGCAAAGCAGTGTGACAAAAACAACACAGAGTTACACGTGGGATAAACAAACGTACAGTCAATAACACAATATAATCTATATACAGTGTGTGCAAATGTAGTAAGATTAGGCAGGTAAGGCAATAAAAAGGCCATAGTGGTGAAATAATTACAATTTAGCATTAACACTGGAGTGATAGATGTGCAGATGATGATGCGCAAGTAGAGATACTGTAGTACAAAAGAGAAACAAAATAACAATATGGGGATGGTGTAGTTGGGTGGGCTATTTACAGATGGGCTGTGTACAAGTGCAGTGATCAGTAATCTGCTCTGACAGCTGATGCTTAAAGTTAGTGAGGGAGATATAAGACTCCAGCTTCAGTGATTTTTGCAATTCGTTCCAGTCATTGGCAGCAGAGAACTGGAAAGAAAGGCGGCCAAAGGGGGTGTTGGCTTTGGGGATGACCAGTGACATATACCTGCTGAAGCGCGTGCTACGGGTGGGTATTGCTATGGTGACCAGTGAGCTGAGATAAGGCGGGGCTTTACCTAGCAAAGACTTATAGATGACTTGGAGCCAGTGGGTCTGGCGACGAATATGTAGCGAGGGCCAGCCAACGAGAGCATACAGGTCGCAGTGGTGGGTAATATATAGGGCTTTGGTGACAAAACGGATGGCACTGTGATAGACTACATCCAATTTGCTGAGTAGAGTGTTGGAGGCTATTTTGTAAATGACATCGCCGAAGTCAAGGATCGGTAGGATAGTCAGTTTTACGAGGGTATGTTTGGCAGCATGAGTGAAGGAGGCTTTGTTGCGAAATAGGAAGCCGATTCTAGATTTAATTTTGGATTGGAGATGCTTAATATGAATCTGGAAGGAGTGTTTACAGTCTAGCCTAGGTATTTGTAGTTGTCCACATATTCTAAGTCAGAACCGTCCAGAGTAGTGATGCTAGTCGGGCGGGTGCGGGCAGCGATCGGTTGAAGAGCATGAATTTAGTTTTACTAGCATTTAAGAGCAGTTGGAGGCCACGGAAGGAATGTTGTATGGTATTGAAGCTCGTTTGGAGGTTTGTTAACACAGTGTCCAAAGAAGGGCCAGATGTATACAGAATGGTGTTGTCTGCGTAGAGGTGGATCAGAAAATCACCAGCAGCAAGAGTGACATCATTGCTATATACAGAGAAAAGAGTCGGCCCGAGAATTGAACCCTGTGGCACCCACATAGAGACTGTCAGAGGTACGGACAACAGGCCCTCCGATTTGACACACTGAGTGGGTCTGAGTGGGGGGTGGGAAACTGAATACTGGCTGTTAATGGCAGAGGTTTGAAACTCTCTTTCTTATTTGTCCATTAACTAATTTACCGCCTGGTTACCACCAGGCAGGCCAAAACTCTGTCCCACCAAAACAGGCTGAAATTTCTGGCAGTCTTTTCAAACAGCTAAAAGGGCATGATAATCATTATCCCAATTTCACAGTATTATTCCAACCTCAGTGTGGAAATGTATATAAAACACAGGAAAATCACATTTTTGACTGCACTGGGCCTTTAAGGGTCAATTTTAAATCATGTTAACTACAGTACCATTGTATTTCTATGGCTCGATGTGCTCTTACCAGGGAGGCTGTGCGTATTGTGGCAAAGTGCTCGCGGTTGCGGTGGTGTTTTGGCCGTGGAGTGTGTGCAGAGGGAGACTGGGGCTCAGTGAGCGGCCGGCTGTTAGGTTCCGACTCTTCACGATAAGTCGTCTCCTCCTCCTGAGGAAACCAATACAATGCAGTACATCAACAGTAGAAAAGAAATTGCTTCAAAATAATCTGTGAAAGGCACTAGGAAACACTATAATCACTATGTTGTGCATTTCACCAAATCATGTCACTATAATTAAGGCAGTGTCCAGTTATTCTGCGGGTCCAGGTCCTAGATCATCTCTACCCACCGGTTTGAGGTGAATGACGGAGCTGTTGGACATGACTGTGTGGTCTCCCTCCATCATGTCCAGTTCGCTCTTGTCATCTCCGGCGTCGGTCAGGCTGTTGACAGAGCTGCTCTGGGAGCTGGCGCTGATCGACATACTGGGGATAGACTGGTTACTGCCAACGCTGCTCACTGTGCCTGTCCTGCCACTCTGCTCCGGTTCCTGGGGACAATGCCATAACAACAGCAAGACACAGGTGAGTGAAATACTTTTTGAATCACAGTGTGTCAACTATAGCAGGTTATGAGCAGAGGATAAACAGGAACAACTGAATGTTGAGAGAACCAGGCCTCCCCCACCAGGCCTCCCTTAACCTAAATATATGAGTGCATTTAGAGAAACTACTATTAAACTATTTCCTTGTTTAAAACACAACTAAATCTGCTTCAAGTCTATATGTTGTATTAGTAGGTAATGATTTGATGTATTGTGATCCGTTTTTTCTACTTCTTGCTGAATGTTGTTTGTGTGCTGTTTTCTACCTCATGTACATTGAGTGTGGGAAATGCGCATTTACAAATAAAAAATGATTTCTAGCCTACTTAGGGTGTTTTCAAAGACTACAATGGTTCGGGTATAAACCATGCTAATCTCAAACTAAGATCCACAGGAGAGCAGAGCCAGATTGGGTGACCTACCTCCTCATCTCCGTCCTGTGCCTCGGCTGCAGGGCCGTTGTGAGCCTCCTGGAAGAGGATCTTCTTCATCTTGCGGTACTGCAGGTTGTCCAGCTCCCGCACCGCAACCTTGGTCCTCAGGATCAGGTCCATCAGGACAGAGTCGGGCCGCTCCCGCTGCACAAACGCATGCTGAGAAAGAGAGGGAGGCAGAGGGGCCAATCATTTTCTTTTGAGTTGAGGGTGGGTATGATTCACGTTCATTTATTTATTTAACATACATCAAAATCAAGTCAACAGAGCTAGCTAGATATCTATCTATACATTTTGGCATTGGTAGATCATGATAATCATAAATAAGATATCTGAGAGATCTTACCTTTAACAGTACCTCCGAGTTGGGCCTGTCTTGGGGGAATTTCTGAAGGCAAGAATCTACAAAGTTTCGGAAGTAATCCGTCCTGAATTGAGAGACGGGGACAAGAAGGAAGAGTTAGTTTCGTTCCCACCGTGACACACTTTAAAAGCGGACAAATGCCTTCTCCTAAAGAATAGGTCAACTCTGATGAAGCTACATGACGTACCATTCACTTGACTGCAGTGTGGGGCTTTCATTCTGCGCTATGTGATATAAGGCACTCATCGCATTCATATTGAACAGTGGAGGTTTTCTCTCAGCTAGAAACAAAGAGATTAGAGAAAACAATAGCTTACCAAGATCCACTAAAAGTAAAACATAACAAGGAGGAATACAGATAGATGTCATATTAAAGTAATAGTAAGACAGACAAAAGATTTACAGTGTCTTCGGAAAGTATTCAGACCCCTTGACTTTTTCAACATTTTGTTAAGTTACAGCCTTATTCTAAAATGTATTCAATTGGTTTTTTCCCTCCTCATCAATCTACACACAATACCCCATAATGACAAATGATACGTTTTTAGAAACCTAAAAAAAAAACTTTGGCAAGTTTCTCCCATTCTTCTCTGCATTTCCTCTCAAGCTCTGTCAGGTTGGATGGGGACCGTGGCTGCACAGCTATTTTCAGGTCTCTCCAGAAATGTTTGATCGGGTTAAAGTCCTGCCTCTAGCTGCGCCACTCAAGGATATTCAGAGACTTGTCCTGAAGCCACTCCTGCGTTGTCTTGGCTGCGTGCTTAGGGTCGTTGTCCTGTTGGAAGGTGAACCGTCGCCCCAGTCTGAGGTCCTGAGAGCTCTGGAGCAGGTTTTCATCAAGAATCTCTCTGTACTTTGCTCCGATCATCTTTCCCTCGATCCTGACTAGTCTCCCAGTACTTACCACTGAAAAACATCCCCACAGCATGATGCTGCCAAGTTTCCTCCAGACGTGACGCTTGGCATTCAGGCCAAAGAGTTCAATATGTGTTTCATCAGACCATGGTCTGAGAGTTTTTAGGTGCCTTTTGGCAAACTCCAAGCGGGCTATCATGTGCCTTTTACTGAGGAGTGGCTTCCGTCTGGCCACTCTACCATAAAGGCCTGATTGGTGGAGTGCTGCAGAGATGGTTGTCCTTCTAGAAGTTTCTCCCATCTCCACAGAGGAACTCTAGAGCTCTGTCAGAGTGACCATTGGGTTCTTGGTCACCTCCTGACCAAGGCCCTTCTCCCCTGATTGCTCAGTTTGGCCGGATGGCCAGCTCTAGGATGAGTCTTGGTGGTTACAAACTTCTTCCATTTAAGAATGACTTAAGCCACTGTGTTCTTGGGGACCTTCAATGCTGCAGAAATGTTTTGATACTTTTTCCCAGATCTGTGCCACGACAGATCTCTACGGACAATTCCTGGCTTGGTTTTTGTCTGACATGCACTGTCAACTGTGGGACCTTATATAGACAGGTGTGTGCCTTTCAAGATCATGTCTGATCATTTGAATTTAGCCATGGGTAGACTCCAATAAAGTGATCAATGGAAACAGGATGCACCTGAGCCCAATTGAGTCTCATAGCAAAGGGTCTGAATAATTATGTAAATAAGGTATGTTTAAAAAAAAAAATAATACATTTGAAATTCTAATAACCTGTTTTCAGTTTTTTATCCATTTTAGAATAAGGCTGTAACGAAACAAAATGTGGAAAAAGTCAAGGGGTCTGAATACTTTCTGAAGGCACTGTATTATTCAAACCAGTATGAAGATGAAAAACAAATAGTCTACATTCTTCTCTGGCCAGATATTGGTTTAAGATATGGAATGAATAAAGGAGAGCATTAAAACAACAGGAGAGCTAGTCTAGAGTTGAGTACATGGACTAGAGAGTTTACCTAATTCAATGCAGGTTATTCCCAGAGACCAGATGTCGATCTTCCCATCGTACTGACCTTCGTCCATAGCCAGGATTACCTCTGGGGCCATCCTGAGGAAACATCCCCATTTTAATGACCGGTACACTGCTTTTGATTTGATGGAAAATATTGAATGAGACTGTAGATGGTACCCCATTTCTAAATTCTTCCCCATATTTCAAACACCATCTATTTTGTCTCGTACATTGGAATTTTGAAACTTACCAATATGGCGTCCCCACAAAAGAGTTGGCTGGCGAGACAATGGAGGCAGAACCAAAATCTGCAAGTTTCACCTGGCCAGGCTCTGTCAGCAAGACGTTCCCTGCCTTGATATCTCTGTCAGACAGACAGAGGAGAGAGATGATGTCATTACAGCTTTGTTCCACTGGTACAGGCACACTCCCTCCCTTAGGGCACAAAGAAGTCAGTCTAGCACGTCCACACATACAGCTACTAGCATTACTCACCGGTGAATCAGGTTGTGGGAATGAAGGTAAGCTAGCCCCTGTAGAGCACCGTGGGTAATCGCTGCTATTTCCATTTCTTGTAGGGGTTTCTTGTGAACTGCAGAGGATGTAGAGAGAGAGAGGATGAAAGTGCTGCAAATCATGGGGAAAACCACAAAGAAGAACTAGTCTTATAATCTCAAAACTGCCATCTTACCTTCCAGGACATCGGAGGCAGAGCCTAGACAGTACTCCATCACCAGCTAGAGACAGAAAGAGAGAGTGTTATACTGGGCTAAATAATGTACCGTTTCAGAGTATTCACCACATTATCATAGCATTATTTTCCATTCAGAAAACACTCTTACCCAGGCAGTGTGCTCTCGCAGATAGCATCCTTTATACTCTATGCTGTTTGGGTGCTGTATTCTCTGCAGAAACTTCACCTCCTTGATTATGTCTTGCCATTTCTGTAAGGTAAAAGAGTGGAACAATTACATCATGTTTGCATAACAAGCTTTAAAAGGACCAATCTCCCAGCATCTTGTTTTGGTAAAAGCTGAGGGATGTGCCTGGAGAAATGTAACCACTCAAATTTATAGACTAACCATCCACGATATCACAATTATAGTTTTAAGCGTGTTTTGAGGCTATACAGTGTTTGCTTACATTTACAATGTTTACATATACTGGAATAAAACAAGCTTATATTTTGGGTTCCGATGGGGTAATACTGTTGAACTAAGCTCATATGGCATTTATTTATTTACAGTTATATTCTTCAAGAATCAAGTATATCATTCATGTATAAGTCCAAAAATGGATGTAGCAACTGCAGATTGCCCCTTTAAACAATAAGGACAGAGATGCAGGCTGGAACTATTAGGTGTTCTACATGGAACTTTAGTTACTTTCCTTTGATTTCCACTCTTTGGGTTAATGAATTACCCAATCCAGTCATTTTGCCAGATTCAAATCTGATTATCAACTGTTTTTAGACTGAACCCTAGGGAATAGGCCATTGAATGGCAGTTCCACTACTTAAAGCAAATAAGCTTATCTCCAGCAAGATGTTTTAATTCAAAACTGCTGAGAAACACAACAAATCCCTTTGGAGACCAAACCTTACAGAAACTGTAGGTCCAATGCTCCGAACCCACTGAGGACAGGATCTTGAAGCATTTAGCCTTTTCAAAGTAAACCAATATTGAGACAGCAAACAACTTCAGCAACAGGCCTCTACTGTGTCAACTCATTGAAGTTGGGTAACGTTTATAACATGAAGCAATTGTTTCCTGGAGAACACATGATGTTTCATCACACCACTGATTAAATAAATTATCATGGGATTAATAGATAACATTGTTTGTCCTCTGTGCTGACAATTATCTGATTTGCATATTTTTGAGCTTTTCAGAAAAAAATATTTATATTTGCAAATTAGTGAGAGATGCTTACTAACAGAACTAGAATTATGAAAGGTAATTGGTGTAACATCAATGGCATTTGATGCACAATCTGTCTCTTACCTCGTTGGATTGTTTTCCACTGTAAGACATCTTCTTGATGGCCACCACCTCAGTGGTCCGCACATCTCGTGCCTGAAGAAAAACAAAAAGTCAACACCTTGCCCTATATCTTAAACAGTTCTGAATGGAAGTCCAGCTATGTTACTGAGCACAGAGTGGTGGGTCCAAGTACTCACAAAATAGACGGCACCGAAGCTGCCATGTCCAATCTCTCGCAGGTCTGAGAAGAGTTTCTCAGGGTCCTCCTTGAAGAAGAGCTCAGCAACGTCGGGGTCCTTCAGGCTCCCCGCCCGACTGGTGTTGGGCATGCTAAGGGGGGGACGTGCCAGTGCTGCCACCGCCGCGGCCAGGGATTATCTGGATATGCGACAGCGACGCGACAGCCCCCACCGACAGCTCATCTGCAGGACAGCGGCCTCATATGTGTACACACCTTGGGGATGGAGAGGAGAGAGAGTGAGAACTAGCACAATAGCACATTAATAATATTTCTTTTTTTACATCTTAGTCATTTAGCAGACGCACTTATTTAGAGCGATTTCCAGTAGTGAGTGCTTACATTTTTCATACTTTTTTTGTACTGCTGACCCGTAGGAATCAAACCCACAACCCTGGCATTGCAAGCGCCATGCTCTACCAACTGATCCACATGGAACCCAAAATCAATCAAGTTCAGATATTGAGAGGGGGCGAATGGTGAAATTGATTCTCCGGGACATAGAAGATACAACAGCCTGGATAGGGAGAGTGAATAGGACTTCTAATGTGATTATCTAACGGTGAAAAGCCTACATGGGGGATGGGGCATCCATGAACTCGGAATAAGCCTCCTTTCAACACTTTCCTGCAAAGTCAGGTTCGGGCCATGTTGCCATTATAACTAAAGAGGCACTGCTCTTGTTGACGATAAAAATCTGCGTGATGACGTAGTGTTCACAAAATGTACTTTATCGCTTAAGTTTTCCTGTACCAAATAAAAATTGAATGTAAAAAAAGAAAGAAAAAGATTTAACCTTTATTTAACCAGGAAAAGCCCATTGAGACCGAGAGATTCTTTTTAAGGTAGACCTGGCCAAGAAGGCAGCAACAATCAATACATTACATCATTAAAACATACAACATGATCCAGACAAAAAAAAAAAGCATTTACACTCCTCAGTAACAGAGTCTCCCATCAATATTTTTTATTAATTCAGTGGCACAAACATATCTAGATGAAGCATGGATTGTAGACTATTCCATGCCTCTGGTGCACAAGAAGAGAAGGCAGTCTTGCCTAATACTGTAAATGTCCTGGGGACTTTAAGTAGCAACCACCTAGCAGACCGGGTATGGTAACTGCTGGTGGTGAAGGAGACCAGACTACAGAGGTAAAGAGGGAGTTTACCTGCTGGTGGTGAAGGAGACCAGACTACGGAGGTAAAGAGGGAGTTTACCTGCTGGTGGTGAAGGAGACCAGACTACAGAGGTAAAGAGGGAGTTTACCTGCTGGTGGTGAAGGAGACCAGACTACAGAGGTAAAGAGGGAGTTTACCTGCTGGTGGTGAAGGAGACCAGACTACGGAGGTAAAGAGGGAGTTTACCTGCTGGTGGTGAAGGAGACCAGACTACAGAGGTAAAGAGGGAGTTTACCTGCTGGTGGTGAAGGAGACCAGACTACAGAGGTAAAGAGGGAGTTTACCTGCTGGTGGTGAAGGAGACCAGACTACAGAGGTAAAGAGGGAGTTTACCCAAAAGGGCTTTGTAGATGAACACATACAAATGTATCTTTCTGAGCATATAAAGGGAGGTCCAACCTAAAATTTGGTACAAAGTGCAATGGTGGGTGATAAACAGAGTCCAGTCTCTGTAAGACAGAGGAGGCTGCATGCATATACAACAAGTCACCATAATCAATTACAGAGAGAAAAGTGGCCTGAACAAGCTTCTTTCTAGCCATAAGCGGGAAGCGAGCCTTATTACAAAAATAAAAACCCAATTTCAATTTAAGCTTTGTCACAAGATTATCCACATGAACTTTAAAGGACAACTTGTCATCCAACCAAATACCTAGGTATTTGTAGGATGACACTTTGTCAATGGATAAGCCACCAGATGTGACAATGCTAAACTTCCCTGGCCGAGTTCTAGCTCTGGTAAAGGTCATGAATTTAGTTTTTTGTACATTCAAGACCAGTTTGAGACCATAAAGGGAGGCCTGCGTTGATTGAAAAGCAGTCTGGAGCTCTTCAACAGCCTGAACCATGACTGTATCTGAATATATGACTGTATCATCTGTATATATATGTAACTTCGCTGGTTGCATCCCATTTCCCAAATCATTAATACAAATTTATGAGAACAACACTGGAGTTAAAATGGAACCCTGGGCGCTCTGTAGCAGCTAACTACAGTGATGTGGGAGTCCTTATATACTTTCAATTTAACCGCAAGCAATTCAAAATGTTTGGCTTTGGTAATCGAGAGAATTTCAGAGGTGTTAAACTCGGATTTAGAGCATTGGACTAGTAACCAAAAGGTTGCAAGATCGAATTCCCGAGCTGAGAAGGTAAATATCTGTTGTTCTGCCCCTGAACAAGGCAGTCATTGAAAATAAGAATTTGTTCTTAACTGACTTGCCTAGTTAAATAATGGTTAAAAACAAACAAAAAAGTAGGGTGAGTCAACATGTTTTTCTACTTGCACACACACACAAAAATACACACACACAGAAATCAGAACCATGGACAGCCACGTCATATTTAGCTTACATTGATTGGACTAAATCATTTTTGGTATCTTTTAATTGTCACTGTATTAGACGAAGCATAGGTGATTTAATGCTGATAAAATATTGAAGTTGAAATGGTGCTGGAATAGTGGAGGCAGCTCCTGTTTTCTTTGCGACTTGCGGTAACTCTTAGTGGTCCAAAAATGTTTGAAACATTAACTTTCTTAACCATGCTGTAGGTCATGTAACTGTCTGTTACTGTACATATAATATGCTTTGTGGACTTCACGGGACAGAGGTTACTATCCGGTTTTGTGATAAAACAAAGGTGTGGTCGAATTTACTCTGCCACTGTGTCCTCTTATTGTCTTTGCCTTTAGGCTTATATATCGGTCACAAGGCATATGAATTAACAGGTTATAGAGCAAACAACGCAATTATCACAACACATAGGTTGTAATATTGCTTTTTTGAGGGTGGGGGCTTGGCTTCCCCAGTGATTTTACCCACGCACCGTTACCGTCTGTAGCCTAATAAACTGCATGCTTTCCCGAGTCGTAGTGGGAGGCCCACACACCATATCATCAAGTGACTCCAAGTTTACTTCGCTATGATGGTTATTATATCAATATTTGCGCATAAAAGGCCTTTCCACCGCCATTTCTCGCATAATCAATTTTACCAACACAAACAGATCCCACCATGTCGAAAGAACAAATTATCCGTCTGCATTTGTAAAATTGTACCAAAACTTCCTGTTTCCATGACAGCTATCGTAAAAAAAAATGTTTATATGGTATGACTTTACTCGCATAAAAACTGTGATGGAAACATGGTTAATGTCATTATTATTTTTCTCCTTGCTTTGTTACCACCAGAACAGCAAGGTATCATGCTGAGTATGAGGTAGAGGAAGTGCAGAGTGACAGACAACACCCGTAGTAGAGTAGAACCAAGACACACGGAAACAAGAGTTGTGTGCAGTGTGTCTCAAGGGTTTATCAGGTGTAAGAATTCAGTTGTGTCATTAATGGATTGAAGAAGAAAAAACACCAGTGCTCTGCTTTCAACTTTTTTACTCAGTCCAGTGCTCTCTCCCTCGGATATGATGCACGCCACGGACTGCTTTAGGCAGACAATGAGAAAGAAACTAGTATGCCCATTACTCTAGGATCACGGCCCTCTGAGCGTCCCTGGATGTCACAGGAGAGCCTAATAATAAGAGTGAGGGTTGGGCACACTGGCCAGTGATGTAAGGCTGAGCTCTGGAGAGTGGCCAGTTATAGCTCTCGGTCCATTCTGGCGAACGAAGTAGGAAGAGATCACAGTCTCCTGTTTCCATAGAAACAGCAACTACTGTAAGAAAGCCAGTGTGCTGTGTCCGGGCTGATAGACAGTGACTCTCCTCCTCTCCCCCAACACCCTCTTGCTCCACTATTTTGGTATGCACACAGACAAAGAAAATAGCATTGCAGCTGATAACCTCACACAAAAAAACAACAACATTACAACACAGTAGATAACTAAGGAAGAGATGACACGAGCTATGCACCATACCATCCATAACATAAAACTAGCTAGTTGTTAGACCTGTACAGGTCAATACAGATACACTTCCTCAGTCAATTGAATCAAATACATATTTAGGGGGTATTTTCAATTCTCAAATAAAAAAGCTGAACTGTTTTTTACTAGGCCTAATCTAACATTGCCTGAGGAAGACCAACATGTGGTAGTAACATAGCCACTCCTCGACAACACCTGAAAATGGACTAGTGCCTAATTATTATTATTTTTTGTGGGGGGGTGGCTAATTCCAAAATATTTTCATGAGTAACCCAACATGTCACCGACTGTATGCCTCAATAAACATGCAATTTATTGCTGGCTCTTAAACATGATGTAATTATTGATAGCTAGCTAGTTATCTGAAGAAAGTTGACAGTGCCCAGCCAGCTCAGATGATCAGCTGCACACTGAGCAACACTCTCCCTCTCTGACGCCAGAGTCACAAGACTGTTCCTCTCCCTCTCGGCTTGGGAGGAACTGCACAGCCAGACCCCAGTCCCTCAGGCACAGCAGGCAGACATCTTTTGTCCCGCAACACTGGACGACTCACTCACTACCCTGCTGCACAGACGCAGCCACAGCCCTGAAATAAAGTCTCATTAACGGCATGCGACTGTGGCTCTTTATTGCCATTGTTGTTTATGAATGAGCCTTGTTGTTGTAGCCTCTCTCTCATGATGATGACGTTTTGAACAGCAGGAGGCACGTGAGAGCAGTGACAGCGATGGTAACTGATACCTTTAATGAAACACTTCGGCGTGCCACTGACACCCTCCACACACACACACAGAGGGAGCAAGAATGCAGCCGGACAGGACAACAAAGCTGGAGGGATGGAATTCCCTCTGCATGCTGTCACTGCACTGCATTTCCTGTTTGCTCAGCTAAAGGCACTGCTGGGACTTTTTCGGGCATTAAGACTCTTCTATCATAGCTTATACAGGCCTAGCAACGTTTTTTCTTTGGAGCTCTTATAGGGGAAAACAACTGTATTGTGTTATCTGTGTAAGTGTAATGTGGTCTGTGATAGGCTAATCAATCATCTCAGGTATTGACAATGCAAAGGTGTGGATAATATGTGCGTCTCTCTGCAGTACGCATTATACCGTTTTTGAAGTGAATTGAAATGCAATTCATGAATTTATAAATCCTCACAGTAGAAAACCATTAGCAATATTAAATTTACTTCCTGAATTGAAAACTAAATTGACCTGACCCCTTTGTTTTAATGATTATGTAATAGACACCCATAAACAAATGAAATGAGTATAAACACATAGCCTACTCGTTTCAGTTCACAAGGTGAAGTAGCAACCATTTTATTTAATTTTCATTGACCAAAACACACACACACACACACACAGCTGAAACAGGAAAATTACAATTATGAATTAATATGCCAGGAGGACATCCCATTTATCGTGCCTTCCATCATTTATGGAGCACTTTTAGGGCAACGTTAATGGCTTGGGGCATATGAATGTCACATAGCTAACAAATCCAATCATAGAGAGGTCTAAACTACGCTAATAGCAGCTGGATGGTAATGCAAGCTGTTGCCAAATGCCGTCTTATTCTTCAAAATAATCAATTGTAGGCTTATTCAAACGCATTTAGAAGTGTTCTGTTCATATTAATGATGCACAACGACTGGAACACCCCGCATTTGTAAACAAACCCAGTGTGGATCAAAGAAAGAGATAACATAAAAACAAAACAGACTATTGTTTACCATCTGATCTTTGAAACAGATGCAACATACACCTCATATGTACCCTAGTTAATGTGATAGTACAGTAGCAAGATTGTCACGTGACGAATCACGTTCAAGACAAAATCATCATTGGGAAATGTCCCTTGACTCCATAACCATATAGGTTGCTCGCTGGCAAGCTGCCTAGCCAAGGCTAGTAGTGGCATAGCTAACACATAACAGTACCTAGCTAGCTATAGCCAGGACATCGCTCAAAGATCTTAACTCCCCAAAATCAAATCGACAAAACATTTACTACTGTACTAGACAAGGCAGTCAACTTGAGTTAGGTAGCC
The DNA here is from genome assembly GCF_045679555.1 of Salvelinus alpinus. Classification (NCBI taxonomy): domain Eukaryota; kingdom Metazoa; phylum Chordata; class Actinopteri; order Salmoniformes; family Salmonidae; genus Salvelinus; species Salvelinus alpinus. The sequence continues at coordinate 1,821,124 of NC_092107.1, forward strand.
AGCTAGCTAGTTGGTTAGTTTACTAATGTAAACAAATTCGAAGTTACCGGTAGCTAGTTACCTACACCCCGTTCGAGTAGTGTGGTCGATGTGAAATCATGTTACGGCTGGCTCAGCAGCCGAGAACTTGAGGCAGCTAACTTGATGTTACTAGCTAGCCATGGAAGCCAACTTAGTATCTTATGTGTGTGCAAGCAATACATGGTGATATGACAAGTGTTGTAGGTATTAGTACATTTTTGGGCTTCGTTACAAGCATTGTTTAACATCGTACCATTTACATTTTAAGGCGTTAAAACATATGAGGCTATCTATTATTAGTTATTCCTAGCCAGTTTAAACTCACCCTTCCGACAGGCCTGGATGGTTTGAGCGGAGCAGATAATGTCGTGTGGTTCAACCAATTTTGGACAGGAAGAGTACTGGATTTGGTTTTTCCTGTATTATATTTTCCTTGCACTGATTTCTGATGTTTTTCAAAGTTGTCAACCGATTTGTTGCTTTAGATTGGCTGTGTAGAGTTGTCTAAAATCTCCACCCTTGGACTAACTGAGGCCCAGATTCTCGATTCCCGTACTACAGGCAGATCCCAAAGATGGCGGCCGTGCGTTCCACCACCTCCCTCCGTGAAAAATACGGCGGGGAAATGTGAGGGAAGCTCAGGGAACACCACGAAAACACCCAAACTGAAAGCGACCGCACCCTTGATACCGTCGGAAGAGTGGAGAGGCCTTTTCTTTGAGTGAGAGTAGAAATATGTTCAATATTTCACTGTGTTTATGTTGGGATTCTCTCCCGTCCTCTTCCAATTCAGCCAGTTCCGCCCTATCGCTGTAAACTCCCTCTGACCTATTCATATACAGTCATTGCTCTGATCTAAACGCATGGAGCAGCAAACCTACCAAAACCTCAAGGGGTGGTGACAATACAGTTACTGATCAGCCGACTAAATATTTTATTATGGATAAATAAAATGGCATGACCATAACACAACAAGTACTTGAATCTACAGACACAGTTTTTTTTTACAACGTTTCCCCAACATTGCTCAGCATGATGTATCTTTAGAGAACCCAAGGGGATGGAAGAGGGCTTACTGCTTGTCCCCAATGTGATGCAATTGGAGTCATGATAAGGGCAAAAACCATGATGATGTGATTCAATTCAGGGATACATTTAGTAAACATGTCCATGAACATCCCTGTAGTTGGTTTCAATTAGTGCAATTTAGTTTCAGACACAGACAGATACATTATTGGAATATATAACAAATTATCCATATGGTAATAACTAGGCTATTATAGATTGAACATTTGTGAGTCCTACTGTTTTATGTTAACACCCCGAAGAAAAGGACAACAGCCGCCTCCCAAGTCGAGCAGCGTTCTAAGGCCCTGCATCGCAGTGCTTGAGGCGTCACTACAGACCCGGGTTGGATCCCAGGCTGTATCACAGCTGTCTGTGACCGGGAAACCCATGAGGTGACACAATTGGCCCAGCATCATCCAAGTTAGGGAGGGTTTGGCCAGTTGGGATTTCCTTGTCCCATCATGCTCTAACGACTCCTGCAAGCTTACTTCGGTTGCCAGTTGGACTGTGTTTCCTCCGACACATTGGTGCGGTTGGCTTCCGGGTTAAGCAAGCAGTGTGTGAAGAAGCAGTGCGGCTTAGCAGGGTCGTGTTCAGGAGGATGCATGGCTCTCGACCTTCGCCATCCCGAGTCTGTAGGGGAGTTTCAGCGATGGGACAAGACTGTAAGTACCAATTGAATATCACAAAATTGGGGAGAAAAAGGGGTAAAAGTAGAAAAGAATATATATAAACGAAAACGAAAACCGCTAACTTATTGTATCAGTGATATTAGTAGGCCTAGTATGATCAGATGACAACAGATCTAGGATAATACTTGTTCTTGGTTTGCTGCTCATGTGTAGGGCATATCATGTTTATGTGTCTGCAACAATTTATAATGAGTTATGATCATATGGCCATATTATAACCCATTATTTCATCCTTGTACATCAGCCTTCACAAATTAGGTTTGTGAAGTCAATGTCTGTACCATTTCACACAAAAACACCCTAGTGGAGTATTAGGGACTTGTGTAATAACACTGTAATCACACTAGATATTACATAGCAAATTAGTATGGAATTGCTTTGTAATTGCATTACAGGCTAATCCAGTTGATCCTACATTAAGAAAACCTTTGTCTTAGACTAACTCATGATTATTGTGACTGTGAAGCAGTAAAAAAAAGCTGCCGACAACTTTCTCTTCTACACTACAGTGAACCAATTGGTGCTCCAGATAAGCAGCGTATGCTCTTGTTTGGCTCACAACCAGATGGCCAGCCCGACCAATAAGGCTCTTTATCCAAGTGAACAGGAAGCCTTTCAATCCATGTCATGCATTGGAGATACAACAGTGCTGCACTGCTACAGCAGGTTATAATTCTGATGCTAAAGCAAAAAATGTGATCATGAAGAATACAGTGCTGTATATCAAAGGTGCATCCAGATTAACATAGAGGATTTTGAAAGATAATTCTATTAAATGTACCCTTTTACAAGAGGATATCATTTAGAATAGAGGCTGGGTGATAGGGTGCTAGATGTAGCCTTTCCAAAGCTTTTCAAGTGTTTGCTAAGAAGGAAAGAAACTGTGACATTTAAAAAAAACTTGAACTCTGTAGTACTTTCCTGCCAAGAATTTCCTTCAAATCATATCTCTGCCCCTGCCCTATAAGGAGTGTGCCTTCCCTCATTTCTCCAAATGGGACATGTGAACTCATGAGATATTTTGCACAGCATTCCATAGGTAACCTGATAATGATGTTGTGACATAGCTAGAAAATGTGAAATGTTTCATAATTGTAACATCCACACTGATATCTATCCAAAATGTACATATCAGAACTATTGATCAAATAATCCTACAGTGTTAGACAAAATGTATTCGCCCTTCGAGGTTATTGGTAAAATGACTGGACAATTTATCAAGAGATAGATAAAGCAGGACCTGAATCCACATTTACTTCATTAATGACAGCAGTCATTTTTTTGCGAAAAACAGTAGATGGCACAAGCACCCCTATTTGACCAAAGCACATCGACACTGCGCAAGAAGAAGTTCAAATGCGGAAGTGGAATACGTCATCAAAGTTGGCAGGTCGTCGCAAGCTCGTGTAGAAAATGGTGTCTGGTGCAGAACCACAACAGGGCCATCGAGCTGGCGTTTATAAACAAAAAAACAAGGGACATAAACATGGAAAGCATCGGACGAAAGGAGAAATCGAACGGGAGAACAAGGGTAAGTTTGTGACGGAGGAATGTGTCTCTGTCGCTGGTTTTAACCATGGACATGCTGCTTCTTTGCTGCCGAACACGTGCTTCCAAGTTATGTTTCAGAAGAATCTTTATCTGTGGAAACTATACTTTCATGTCATATTTTAAAATACCCGTGTAATGTCACTCGTGTAACATTTTAGCCTTCAAGCCTTGACACATGGTAGCTGATGAAATCAAACGACCATCGTCATTTGCTTGCGATATGAAAGCATTGCACATCACGTTACAATTCAGTAGGTAGACACATTGATGTGTCAAGACTAGTAATTTAACAGTTCCTGGTAGTGTCTGTCTAATCACATCAACAGGTCTGATGACCATTCTCAAAACTCTCCCCTTACATTAGCGGATTAAACTCCACTCGATGGTGAAGGACATTTCTGATGACTCCATCAATGGAGTGGAACAGAAACCAGCCTTTATGGGATCTAGCTCCGACTACATCGATTCATCCAATGTCAAAATAATTAACATTACTTAACGCCTACCTTGTACCCATGTTTGTCCTCTAGTTACGCGCCTTTATTTATTTGCTGAAATCCATACTTTTTCAATAAACGTTAATCAAATACAACCACTGACTGTTTCCTTGTTGAGATTCAATTGGCATTTGCGCTGAGTTGCCATCTTAGGGCAACAGCAATGAGCAAACAGTGGTTGAAATTGATTAACGTTTATTGAAAATGTATAGATTTCAGCAAACAAAGACACAACTACAGAGGACAGACATGGGTACACGGTAAGCATTAAATCATTTACGTTTTTTGAAGTATTGACACGGGACGAATCAATGTAGTCAGAGCTAGATTCCACAAAGCCTGGTCTCTGGTGGCGTCATCAGATTCTTCCTTAACCGTGGAGTTTAGTCCACAACCCTTACATCAACTGTAATTCTCTGTTAGTGCACATGTTGGTAGCCGTGACCTTTCATTTTTTTTCATCCTGATCTGTCATTCACCTTTAAATGATGTCATCCCCAACAGGTAGAGTATCGGTGACGGCTCTTACCAAGAAACAGAGGAAAGAGGCGAGAAAGCTGGACAAAAGACACAAAGCCAACCAGCTGCGGCGAAATAAGAAGGACCTGGTAAGATACTCTTACATTTGACACAATGTCACTTTGGAACCACAATGGTATGAACCGGACAAGTTAAAGGTAGACTCAGTGTTATGAAATTCCAACGCGCAGCACCGCAGATATTGAGATGAATGTGATGCGAGACTTTGCATTCACGCAGAGTATCTGCTACAACGTGGTAGCTACGGGACCAAAACAGAAGTTTAAAATAGATGCGCTCTTAGTTGTTGTGGAAACGGCCCAATATTGATATTACTTCATGCATCGCTGAGTCTACCTTTAATGCTATGTGTCACTTCTGTCCTGTCCAGGTCCTGACAGAGAAGCGTCGTCTGGGCAGCAGGGATGGTCCACCCCATCTGGTGGCTGTGGTCGCCCTCCATGCAGGTGTGGATGCTGAGGCTGTGACCAGGTTGCTGCGGTGTGAGGGGGCTGGCGGGCTGGTGCGTGAGGAGAACAGTGTGTGTGGGGTCAGTGACAGCTTTGGCTTGGTCATGCCCCGCTTCAAACAGAGGTTCACCTTCCTCCGCCCAGACACAGGTAACTCACCTACTTGGATACTACAATGTGTTTGTGTTGTCAACACTAAAGTTACATAGATAACGACCTGATACTGATTTATAGTTAATGTAAATGCTAGTATAATCCATATCTGGCTGTACAAAACATTTATAAGGGGCATTCTGAGTAATTGCTTTGGATAAGTGCCTTACTCAAGGGCACATTGACATATTTTTCACCTAGTTGACTTGGCGATTCAAACCAGCGACCTTTCGGTTACTGGCCTATCGCTCTTAACCGCTAGGCTACCTGCCATCATTCGATGCTGACACTAGTACTTATCCAATAACATTACCTCTGACTCTGTCCTCCCTCCCTCTCCCTTCTCTCTCTAGCTGACATGCACTCTCTACTGGACGTGGTGAAGGTAGCAGACAGTCTGGTGTTTGTGCTGGACTCTACAGAAGGCTGGGACAGCTATGGAGACCACTGCCTCTCCTGTCTCTTTTCACAGGGGCTACCAGCCTATGGTGAGCTTCCATACAAGCTATCCAAAAAAGATACTCACAGTGCACTGGATTTTGTTCAACTTATCCTCTCCCCTTGCTGATTACCTAAATGCATACTGTAGATATTATACTGATTATTTTACTCAATCTAACTACCCCACCCCTTTTCTCTGCATCCACTGTCATCTCTGTCCTATATAACCTCCACTTCTCTCTCCTGTCATCTGTCCTATATAACCTCCACTTCTCTCTCCTGTCATCTGTCCTATATAACCTCCACTTCTCTCTCCTGTCATCTGTCCTATATAACCTCCACTTCTCTCTCCTGTCATCTGTCCTATATAACCTCCACTTCTCTCTCCTGTCATCTGTCCTATATAACCTCCACTTCTCTCTCCCCCAGCTCTGGTGTGTCAAGGTGTTTCAGACCTGGCAGTGAAGAAGCGTGTGGACTCACGGCGGGCGCTGGCCAAGATATCTGAAATCCGCTTCCCTGGGGCGCGCCTCTTCCCCCTGGACTCAGACCAGGACGCCACACTGATGCTAAGACACCTGGGAGCACAGAGGCAGAGGAGGCTGGGCTTCCGCTCCCGTCGGCCTCACCTCCTGGCCCAGCAGGTCTCCTACACCCCCAACAGCTCTGAGGGGAGTGGGGGAGCCCCCACGGGCCTAGGGACCCTGCGTGTGTCTGGGTATGTGCGAGGGTGCCCTCTGCAGGTGGACAGGCTGGTGCACATCTCTGGATTTGGAGACTTCCTGCTCAGTCAGATCGATGCTCCCATAGACCCCCTTCCCCTCAACTCTATGACCCCTCGCCCTGCCAAGCCAGGGAAGGAAGGAGATGTAGACATGCAGGTGGGTCTCACAAAATCAAGTCACATTTATTTATGAAGTCCTTTTTACATCAGAAGATGACGCAAAGTGCTTATACAGAAACCCAGCCTAAAACCCCAAACGTCAAGCAATGCAGATGTAGAAGTATGGTGGCTAGGAAAAACTCCCCAGAAAGGCAGGAACCTAGGAAGAAACCTAGAGAGGAACCAGGCTCTGATGGGTGGCCAGTCCTCTTCTAGCTGAGATTTTATAAGAGAGTTCTTCAAGATGTTCAAACGTTCATAGATGACCAGCAGGGTCAAATAATAATCAGTGGTTGTAGAGGGTGCAATAGGTGAGCACCTCAGGAGTAAATGTCAGTTGTCTTTTCATAGCTGAGCATTCAGAGGTTGAGGCTGCAGGTGTGGTAGAGAGAGAGTGGAAAACAGCAGGTCCTGTACAAGGTAGCACATCTGGTGAACAGGTCACGGTTTCGAAGGCAGAAGAGTTGATACTGGAGCAGCAGCACCTGGGGGACAGGGACAGCCAGGAGTCATCAGGCCAGGTAGGCCTGAGGCATTGTCCTAGGGCTCAGGTCCTCCAGAAGGGGGGAGAGAATTAGAGGGAGCATACTTAAATTCACACGGTACACCAGATAAGACAGGAGAATTACACCAGATATAACAGACTGACTCTAGCCCCCCGGCACATAGACTATTGCTGCATAAATAGAGGCTGAGGCGTGGATTCTTTGGACACTGTGGCCCTGTCCGACGATACCCCCGGACAGGGTCAACCAGGCAGGATATAACCACCCACTTATCCAAAGCAAAGCCCCCACACCACTAGAGGGATATCAACAGACCACCTGCTGTTTTCTACTCTGAGACAAGGCTGAGTATAGCCCACAAAGATCTCCTTCGCACAAACCCGAGGGGGTGCAAAACCGGACAAGAAGATCGCGTCAGTGACTCAACCCACTCAAGTGACGCACCCCTCCTAGGGACGGCATAGAAGAGCACTAGAAAGCCAGTGACTCAGCCCCCGTAATAGGGTTAGAGACAGAGAATCCCAGTGGAGAGAGGGGAACCGGCCAGGCAGAGAGCAAGGGTGGTTCGTTGCTCCAGTGCCTTGCCCTTCACCTTCACACCCTTGGGCCAGTCTACACTCAATCATAGGCCCTACTGAAGATATGAGTTTTCAATAAAGACTTAAAGGTTGAGACCGAGTCTGCGTCTCACATGGATAGGCAGACCATTCCATAAAAATGTAGCTCTATATGAGAAACCCCTGCCTCCAGCTGTTTGCTTTGAAATTCTAGGGATAATGAGGCCTGCGTCTTGTGAATGTAGCGTACGTGTAGGTATGTACGGCAGGACCAAATCTGTGAGATAGGTAGGAGCAAGTCCAGGTTTGCTTTGTAGGTTAGCAGTAAAACCTTGAAATCAGCCCTAGCCTTAACAGGAAGTCAGTGTAGAGGCTAGCATTGGAGTTATATGTTATTATTATTATTTTTGGTTCTTGTCAGGATTCTAGCAACGGTATCTAGCACTAACTGAAGTTTATTTCGTGCTTTGTCCAGGTAGCTGGAGAGTAGAGCGTTGTGGTAGTCTAATCTACAAGTGGCAAAAACATGGATTAGTTTTTCTATTTATTGGAAGATGGTCACCGCTCATCACTGGCTGATATCATTACATTGAAAATTGACAGTGATTTAATGAATAATTTACCAACTATAGTTAAGACATTTATCAGCTCTGCTTCTGCTCGTTGACAGTCGGTGCTCTCTGTGTTTCAGGATGGTGGTGTTGATGAGGTGGCGTCAGTGCGGGTGCTGATGAAGGCAGACCCAGCTCGCAGGGAGAGTCTGCAGGCCGAGGCAGAGGTAGACCCCATGGATGGAGAGCAGACCTGGCCCACTGATACTGAACTGCTGGAGGCTGAAGGTAAAGGGAGAGAGCGGGCTGAGTTATAGAGGGTCGTTACATTGAATTACATGATAGATCTATGATCGCAGTGCTCTTGTTGGCATCCAATGTATGGGTACTTTGAACCGGTTCATGTCAACACATTGAATTTATTATTGTCTCTGGGTTTACAATGTAATAAACCTCTTTAATAAATGTTCTCCTTTCCTCAGAGGCCAGAAAGAGCAAGCGTGTAATGAAGGTGCCGAAGGGGACATCAGACTACCAGGCCACGTGGATTGTGGATGAGGAGGATGAGAATGGCGAGGAGAATGAAGAGAGTACTGACGATGAGGACGATGAGGATGATGAGGATTCGATGATGGAGGAGTCCATAGATGGAGAGGACCTTGACTCTCAGGTGGTGAGTAGTGAGTCCACTCCACAGCCTGGGACACTGACACGGCTGCACAGAAGAATGCTTATGTATGTTTTTCTCGCCGGTATAGCATTAGTTTCAAGTTGTCACTTGCACAAGTACAGTGAAAGGCTTTTTTTGCAAGTTCTAAACCCAGCAATGCAGTAATCCACATAAATGTAATACTAAAAATAACAAGGTAGAAAAAAAAACACATGAGAAATAAAAACACAAAGTAAGAAGCTATATACAAGGTCAGTTCCAATGCCATATTTAGAATGTGCAGGGATACTGGGGTGATGGAGGAAGATATGTGTAGGGGTAAGATGACTAGGCATCAGGATGTTTGTGTGTGTGTCGAGTCTGTATGAATGTGTGCATGTTATGTGTAGAGTCCTGTCAGTGTTCATAGAGACGGTGCAAAAATAAATACACGGGTCAACTCAGTCCGTGTAGCCATTAATACAAAAGAAAGAGCGACAACTGTTGTGCTGACATCCTGTCCCAAGGCATTGGGTGCACTGCTAAGGTGTTTGTTTACCCTCTGCCTGTTGCCGTGGCAACAGTGAAACCATTAAAGGAGAAGTCTAAGGAGAAGTCTAAGGAGAAGTCTAAGGAGAAGTCTAAGGAGAAGTCTAAGGAGAAGTCTAAGGAGAAGTCTAAGGAGAAGTCTAAGGAGAAGTCTAAGGAGAAGAAGGTGATCCGTTGGTAGTCTGAGTTGATTGTTGAGACGTCTGAACTGATGTGGGGTGATGCAGAAGACTTCAGGAGGAAGCAGCTCGGACAGGACAGGGATTGGTGGGGGGGAAACGGTGTATGCGTGACCCGTGGTTAGTGCACAGTGTGGCGCAGCACCACTGTTTGTTTTCACAGTGTCTGCCTCTGGGCTGTAGTGCCAGGCCGCTCACCGTGGCAACAATAGTGTTTTGGAGCAGGGGTCCCGAGAGAAGCCTCCTGACTTCCTGCTCCGTGGACACAACTTCCTGTCTGGACCAGGAGAGGGGACAGCATTTATTTATAACAGCACTGCTTGAAAGAAGGGGGGTACATTCTGCTATGGTCAAACGTTCCGCTACATCTATTTTCTAGAATTTTTATAAGCATGTGTTTGATGTCGGGGTTAGACAGGATATACCATCTAGATGTTAACAATGGAGGAAATGGTGCTGGGGTTGATCAGGATTATTATTGCAGCTGGGATTGTTCTGAAGGTTGTGAATCAGCCCCATGCAGTGTGGACCCCCCCCCCCCCCCCCCCATGTATCACTTGCTTACTGTAATGCCACTTCCAGTAGAACCACTTGTACACTTTTTCTAACTTCATTACTGGAAATGAGGTTGATAAATACTATGAAGGCCTTGTCTTGAATCTCATTAAGACCGTTGTTCACATTACATATGATGTAGAGGTATATAGCTCTGCAGTAGAAACTTGTGATGAACCTCCCATAACTGCTTTACCTATTCCAGAACATCCCGCTATAGGATAGGTAAAAAAACACCTCTGGAAGTCAAGATGGAAGGATTGTCGTCCCTCCCAAATGTAATATTAGACTATTGGGCTGCTAACCTCCGTGCTGTTACGTTTTGGCTGGATGACACCCCCGTCATCCAGCTGGCTTCGTATGGAGCCACCCCTTCTATTGGCACTGTGATTTTGTCGCCTGTCAATTTGAAGATGTCACTTTACAGTAACAGTCCTATTATACACAGCACATTCTGAATCTGGAAGCAAATGAAGGTCCATTTTGACCTTAGACCCATATCATTCATGCTCCCTGTTGCCAGGAATCCCTCCTTTGCCCCCTCAAACCTTGAAAACACCTTTGAGCGATGGGGAGAGCTAGGGATCAATACCATAGGGGATCTATATATAGAAGGGGCCTTTGCCTCCTTTGATTTGCTGAGGGAAACCTGTAATCTTCCCGTAATAAATTTTTCCAGATACCTACAGATTAGAGACTGTTCAAATAAAGTTTGTCACGTGCCAAATACAACCGTACAGTGAAATGCTTACTTACAAGCCCTTAATCAACAACGCAGTTAAGAAAAAGTGTTAAGTAATATAATTAAGGAGCAGCAGTGAAATAACAGTAGCAAGGCTATATACGGGGGGCACCGGAACAGAGTCAATGTGTGGGGGCACCGGTTAGTCCAGGTAATTGAGGTAATATGTACATGTAGGTAGAGTTATTAAAGTGACTATGCACAGATAAAACCGTGAGTAACAGCAGTGTAAAGGGGGGGGGGGCAGCAATGCAAAAATGCAAATAGTCTGGATAGCCATTTGATTAGCTGTTCAGGAGTCTTATTGCTTGGGGGTAGAAGCTGTTTAGTTCCAAAAGGCTTCTTGACATGGCACTCCGATACCGCTTGCCATGCGGTAGCAGAGGGAACAGTCTATTTCTAGGGTGGCTGGAGTCTTTGACAATTTTTACGCCCTTCCTCTGACACCACCTGGTATAGAGGTCCTGGATGGCAGGACGCTTGGCCCCAGTGATGTACTAGGCCGTTCGCACTACCTTCTGTAGCGCCTTGCGGTCGGAGGCCGAGCAGTTGCCATACCAGGCAGTGACGCAACGAGTCAGGATGCTCTCGATGGTGCCGCTGTAGAACCTTTTGAGGATTTGAGGACCCATGCAAAATCTTTTCCGTTTCCTGAGGGGGAATAGACTTTGTTGTGTCCTCTGACTGTCTTGGTGTGTTGGGACTATGATAGTTTGTTGGGGATGTGGACGCCAAGGAACTTGAAGCTCTCAACCTGCTGCACTACAGCCCTGTCGATGAGATTCCTCCGATGGCATTGATGAGTACACCACATCAATCATTGGCTTCATCAATAAGTGCATCGATGACGTCGCCCCCACATTAACCATACTTACATACCCCAACCAGAAGCAATGGATTACAGGCAACATCCACACTGAACTAAAGGCTAGAGCTGCCCCTTTCAAGGAGCGGGACACTAATCCGGACGCTTATAAGAAATTCCGCTATGCCCTCCGACAAACCATCAAACAGGCAAAGTGTCAATACAGGACAAAGATCGAATCGTACTACACCGGCTCTGACGCTCGTCGGATGTGTCAGGACTTGCAAAACATTACAGATTACAAAGGGAAGCACAAACGAGAGCTGCCCAGTGAGACGAGCCTACCAGACGGGCTAAACTACTTATATGCTCGCTTCGATGCAAATAACACTGAAACATGCATGAGAGCACCAGCTGTTCCGGAAGACTGTGATCACGCTCTCCGCAGCAGATGTGAGTAAGACCTTTAAAAAGGTCAACATTCACAAGGCTACAGGGCCAGACAGATTACCAGGACGTATACTGCAAGCATGCACTGACCAACTGGCAAGTGTCTGCACTGACATTTTAAACCTCTCCCTGTCCGAGTCTGTAATACCAAGATGTTTTAAGCAGACCACAATAGTCCCTGTGCCCAAGAACACCAAGGTAACCTGCCTAAATGATTACCGACCCGTAGCACTCACGTCTGTAGCCATGAAGTGCTTTGAAAGGCTTACATCAACACCATTGTCCCAGAAACCCTAGACCCTCTCCAATTTGCATACCACCCCAACAGATCCACAGATGATGCAATCTCTACTGCACTCCACACTGCTCTTTCCCACCTGGACAAAAGGAACACCTATGTGAGAATGCTATTCATTGACTACAGCTCAGCGTTCACCATAGTGCCCTCAAAGCTCATCACTAAGCTAAGGTCCCTGGGACTAAACACCTCCCCTGCAACTGGATCCTGGACTCCCTGACGGGCCACCCCCAGGTGAGGATGGCCCGCCACGCTGAGACTCAACATAGGGGCCCCTCAGGGGTGCGTGCTCAGTCCCCTCCTGTACTTCATGTTCACTCATGACTGCACAGCCAGGCACGACTCCAACACCATCAAGTTTGCTGCTGTGGTAGGCCTGATCACGACAACGAGACAGCCTATAGGGAGGAGGTCAGAGACCTGGCCATGTGGTGCCAGTACAACAACCTCTCCCTCAGCGTGATCAAGACAAAAGAGATGACTGTGAACTACAGGAAAAAGAGGACTGAGCACGCCCCCATTCTCATTGACAGGGCTGCAGTGGAGCAGGTTGAGAGCTTCAAGTTCCTTGGTCCACATCACCAACAAACTGACATGGTCCAAGCACACCAAGACAGTCATGACGAGTGCACAACAAAACCTATTCCCACTCAGGAGACTGGAAAGATTTGGCATGGGTCCACAGATCCTCAGGTTCTACAGTTGCACCATCGAGAGCATCTTGACTGGTTGCATCATTGCCTGGTATGGCAACTGCTCGGCCTCTAACCTCAAGGCACTACAGAGGGTAGTGCATATGACCCAGTACATCACTGGGGCCAAGCTTCCTGCCATCCAGGACCTCTATACCAGGCGATGTCAGAGGAAGGCCCTAAAAATTGTCAGACTCCAGCCACCCTAGTCAGACTGTTCTCTCTTACCGCACGGCAAGCGGTACCGGAACACCAGTCTAGGTCCAAGAGGCTTCTAAACAGCTTCTACCCCCAAGCCATTAGACTCCTGAACGTCTAATCAAATGGCTACCCAGACTATTTGCATTGCCCCCCTCTCCCCCTCTTTACACCACTGCTACTCTGTTGACATCTATGCATAGTCACTTTAATAACTCTACCTACATGTACATACTACCTCAACTAACTGGTGCCCCCTCACATTGATTCTGTACTGGTACCCCCCTGTATATAGTCTCGCTATTGTTTTACTGCTGCTCTTTAATTACTTGTTACTTTTATTTCTTATCCGTATTTTTTGAAACTGCATTGTTGGTTGGGGGCTCGTAGGTAAGCATTTCACTGTAAGGTCTACCTACAACACCTGTTTTATTCGGCGCATGTGACATTTTTGTATTTTTTTTCATCGGAAGAATCCCGGGACATATTCCAGTCTGTGCTAGTAAAACAGTCCTGTAGTTTAGCATCTGCTTCATCTGACCACTTATTTATTGACTGAGTCACTGGTGCTTCCTGCTTTAATTTTTGCTGGCTAGCAAGGATCAGGAGGATAGAATTATGGTCTGCATAAGAAAACATCTTCCTACATTTGGAAGTGCTAAACCTTCCATGTTTAACGGATGCATCAACATGTGTCCCACCTCAGGCAAACGGATATCATCTGAAGCTTTTCTATATGTTAGCACACCTTCTACAGATGCCATTAAGGCAAAATGGGAGGAAAAGCTAGGCACTGACATTTCTGTAGCAGACTGAGAAGATGGCTGATGAAGGGGAAATCGATAGTTACATATCACGATATCGTATCGACAAAATCGCAATATTATTTTTGCGTTAGTTGGCTGTACTTGCACCAAAACTACAGTATTTTTTCCCCCCTTCGTAGCTTGTTCTCCATCTTCTTTTTAAAGGAGACAATATTTCGGCGCTTATTTCCATGACTGATCAACTCATTTTGTCATTGCTCTCTTTTCCCTCTTCAGCAGACATATGGTGGGCAATATGTTTGGAACATCAAATTGCAATAAAGTCAGTATCGATCCGCAATACCTATCGTATCGGCGCCTAAGTATCGCGATAATATCGTATTGTGGGGTGCCTGGCAATTCCCAGCTCTAGTAGAAACTTCCTGTCTTTTACTGTTTGGTTTAGGATGCTGCCTCGGGTGGTGGCTCTGATGAGGAGGAGGAGGAGGAGGAGGAGGAGCTGAATTCCACATCGGACAAGGGTGGAGCAGACCAGCGCTATGATGAGCACATGGACGAGGCGGAGGAAGGGGAGGGGTTAAAACGATACCGGGAGGCTCGGGCCAATGAGATGTTCCCAGATGAAGTGGACACCCCTCTAGACCAATCGGCTAAGAACAGGTAAGGGCATGACTATTATATCGTCTACCACCAAACACAGTGGTCCCTTACTTCTCCTTCAGTACTGTACAGGACCCTCTGCTCTGTGTGGGCTACAACACAGAGGGGCCGTCTAAGCAGAAACATTCAACCGATCCATGACATGCAACATCAACCCATGGCTCACACACAGGTAACTGCCAAAATAAAGGAAACGCCAACAGAAAGTGTCTCAATAGGTCGTTCGGCCGCCAGAGTGGCTTCAGTGCACCTTGGCATAACTGTATGGAGAGATGCGACACCATTCTTCCACAAAAAAATCAGTAATTTGGTGTTTTGTTGATGGTGGCGGAAAACGCTATCTCAGGCACCGCTCCAGGATCTCCGGTAAGTGTTCAATTGGGTTGAGATCTGGTGACAGACACACACACACACACTTTAAACCCCCTATGCTCTGAGGGAGGAATTCACCAAACATGTCAAACATCTGGTCTATTATATATGACAATGCCGTTAACGCCCAAACTTTACTTTCCAGGATGATTGGCCCAGCGTAATTACTTAGCTATACGCTGACGTTGCTAATTTCCTGTGTGCTCAGGTTCCAGCGTTACAGGGGCCTGAAGAGTTTCCGCTCCTCCCCCTGGGACCCCTTGGAGAACCTGCCTGCAGACTACTCCCGCATCTTCCAGTTCCAGAGCTTTGAGCGCACACGCCGCCGCGTACTGGCTGAGGCTGCGCAGGAGGAAGAGGGGGCCATGGTAAGAGGCTGGCTTGTTTGTCTGTGACATCCTGTTTCAACCCTGTCCCCTCTCGGTGTCCCCAATCTATTAACCCTGCTCTGCTCTCTAGGTGGGCTGGTATGTGACCCTCCATGTAGTGGATGTTCCCCCCACGGTGATGGAGAGTGTCCAGGCAGGCAGGCCTCTGGTGCTGGTCTCCTTACTGCCACATGAACAGAAGGTATACTGTGTTGGAATACTCCTGAATTATTGTGTACTTAGTTTCTTAAGTCTAAAAGTTAAGAATTGTAACCCATTTCTGTTGTTAAATATGTTGAAGTGTAGACAAACTACAGAGGGGGGGGGGGGAATTCTAAATTATTACATAAGTATGTAAACCTCCGACTTCAACTAATATATATATATATTAGTTGAAGTCGGAGGTTTACATACACTTAGGTTGGAGTCATTAAAACTCATTTTTCAACCACTCCACAAATGTCTTGTTAACAAACTATAGTTTTGGCAAGTCGGTTAGGACATCTACCTTGTGCATGACACAAGTCATTTTTCTAACAATTGTTTACAGACAGATTATTTCACTATCACAATTCCAGTGGGTCAGAAGTTTACATACACTAAGTTGACTGTGCCTTCAAACTGGAGGTCGACCGATTATGATTTTTCAACGCCGATACCGATTATTGGAGGACAAAAAAAAGTTTATTTTAAAACATTTTTTTTTTATATATGTATTTATATATATATATATATCATACACACACACACATTTTTGTAATAATGACAATTGCAACAATACCGATTGAACAATGAACACTTATTTTAACTTAATATAATACATAAATACACACACACAGCTCTGAAGTGACAATGATACTGAAGAGTCTGCTTAGGAGACAAATACTCTCAACTGTTTGAATAAAAATAGAGTTTAAGTTACCTGTGATGAATGTTGAAAACAAAAACTGTAATTTCTATATGCAGGAAATCCTATTTTAATAATGGGCATGGTAAGAATTGACGACCAAAGTGCGAGTCATAATTCCCATGACACCTTCTAGCAAAATCTGAAAAGCGGTTCCTTCCATTTATTCCATAGGATATTTTTTAGATTCACTTAAAATAAGGTCTGTGTTTTGTGTAGGCTTACACCACCTTGCCAATTTTATAACTGTGTAGATATCCATAGGACAAGGTAACTCTGATCAATATTGGCTAAATATAAGCGAAGGTACATTTTTTTGTAGAGTGGATTTATGAAAATATGTTGACAAACGTTACCTTATCCTAGTGAGATTTACACGGGTATCAAAACGCCGAGGCGGTTTAAGCCTGCACGAAACACAGACTTTATTTGAAGTAGATCAAGACATTCTCTATGGAAGACATGAACTGTAAAATAACGAAGGAACCCCTTTCAAGTTCAGCCGCAAGTTATTACAGGACTTATAACGCGTCGACTAACGCGTTCTCTAAACCATATACCTTTGAATAATCCGGAAACTATCACCTCGAAAACAAAACGTTTATTCCGTTCCGTATTTTATCTAACGGGTCTAAATGTCCATGAGTCTAAATATTCCTGTTACATCGCACAACCTTCAATGTTATGTCATAATTACGTAAAATTCTGGCAAATTAGTTAGCAAAGAACCAGGCGGCCCAAACTGTTGCATATACCCTGACTCTGCGTGCAATGAACGCAAGAGAAATGACACAAATCAAATCAAATTTTATTAGTCACATACACATGGTTAGCAGATGTTAATGCGAGTGTAGCGAAATGCTTGTGCTTCTAGTTCCGACAATGCAGTAATAACCAACAAGTAATCTAACCTAACAATTCCACAACTACTACCTTATACACACACAAGTGTAAAGGGATAAAGAATATGTACATAAAGATATATGAATGAGTGGTGGTACAGAACGGCATGGGCAAGATGCAGTAGATGGTATAGAGTACGGTATATACATATGAGATGAGTACTGTAGGGTATGTAAACATAAAGTGGCATAGTTTAAAGTGGCTAGTGGTACATGTATTACATAAAGATGGCAAGATGCAGTAGATGATATAGAGTACAGTATATACATATGAGATGGGTAATGTAGGGTATGTAAACATTATATTAAGTGGCATTGTTTAAAGTGGCTAGTGGTACATTTTTACATAATTTCCATCAATTCCCATTTTTAAAGTGGCTGGAGTTGAGTCAGTATGTTGGCAGCGGCCGCTAAATGTTAGTGGTGGCTGTTTAACAGTCTGATGGCCTTGAGATAGAAGCTGTTTTTCAGTCTCTCGGTCCCTGCTTTGATGCACCTGTACTGACCTCGCCTTCTGGATGATAGCGGGGTGAACAGGCAGTGGCTTGGGTGGTTGTTGTCCTTGATGATCTTTATGGCCTTCCTGTGACATCGGGTGGTGTAGGTGTCCTGGAGGGCAGGTAGTTTGCCCCCGGTGATGCGTTCTGCAGACCTCACTACCCTCTGGAGAGCCTTACGGTTGTGGGCGGAGCAGTTGCCGTACCAGGCGGTGATACAGCCCGACAGGATGCTCTCGATTGTGCATCTGTAGAAGTTTGTGAGTGCTTTTGGTGACAAGCCGAATTTCTTCAGCCTCCTGAGGTTGAAGAGGCGCTGCTGCGCCTTCTTCACAACGCTGTCTGTGTGGGTGGACCAATTCAGTTTGTCCGTGATGTGTACACCGAGGAACTTAAAACTTTCCACCTTCTCCACTACTGACCCGTCAATGTGGATAGGGGGGTGCTCCCTCTGCTGTTTCCTGAAGTCCACAATCATCTCCTTTGTTTTGTTGACGTTGAGTGTGAGGTTATTTTCCTGACACCACACTCCGAGGGCCCTCACCTCCTCCCTGTAGGCCGTCTCGTCGTTGTTGGTAATCAAGCCTACCACTGTAGTGTCATCCGCAAACTTGATGATTGAGTTGGAGGCGTGCATGGCCACGCAGTCGTGGGTGAACAGGGAGTACAGGAGAGGGCTCAGAACGCACCCTTGTGGGGCCCCAGTGTTGAGGATCAGCGGGGTGGAGATGTTGTTACCTACCCTCACCACCTGGGGGCGGCCCGTCAGGAAGTCCAGGACCCAGTTGCACAGGGCGGGGTCGAGACCCAGGGTCTCGAGCTTGATGACGAGTTTGGAGGGTACTATGGTGTTAAATGCTGAGCTGTAATCGATGAACAGCATTCTCACATGGGTATTCCTCTTGTCCAGATGGGTTAGGGCAGTGTGCAGTGTGGTTGCGATTGCGTCGTCTGTGGACCTATTGGGTCGGTAAGCAAATTGGAGTGGGTCTAGGGTGTCCGGTAGGGTGGAGGTGATATGGTCCTTGACTAGTCTCTCAAAGCACTTCATGATGACGGAAGTGAGTGCTACGGGGCGGTAGTCGTTTAGCTCAGTTACCTTAGCTTTCTTGGGAACAGGAACAATGGTGGCCCTCTTGAAGCATGTGGGAACAGCAGACTGGGATAAGGATTGATTGAATATGTCCGTAAACACACCAGCCAGCTGGTCTGCGCATGCTCTGAGGACGCGGCTGGGAATGCCGTCTGGGCCTGCAGCCTTGCGAGGGTTAACACGTTTAAATGTTTTACTCACCTCGGCTGCAGTGAAGGAGAGCCCGCAGGTTTTGGTAGGGGGCCGTGTCAGTGGCACTGTATTGTCCTCAAAGCGGGCAAAAAAGTTGTTTAGCCTGTCTGGGAGCAAGACATCCTGGTCCGCGACGGGGCTGGTTTTCTTTTTGTAATCCGTGATTGACTGTAGACCCTGCCACATACCTCTTGTGTCTGAGCTGTTGAATTGCGACTCGATTTTGTCTCTGTACTGGGACTTAGCCTGTTTGATTGCCTTGCGGAGAGAATAGCTACACTGTTTGTATTCGGTCATGCTTCCGGTCACCTTGCCCTGGTTAAAAGCAGTGGTTCGCGCTTTCAGTTTCACGCGAATGCTGCCGTCAATCCACGGTTTCTGGTTTGGGAATGTTTTAATCGTTGCTGTGGGTACGACATCGTCAATGCACTTCCTAATGAACTCGCTCACCGAATCAGCATATTCGTCAATATTGTTGTTGGACGCAATGCGGAACATATTCCAATCCGCGTGATCGAAGCAGTCTTGAAGCGTGGAATCAGATTGGTCGGACCAGCGTTGAACAGACCTGAGCGCGGGAGCTTGTTGTTTTAGTTTCTGTTTGTAGGCTGGAATCAACAAAATGGAGTCGTGGTCAGCTTTTCCGAAAGGGGGGCGGGGGAGGGCCTTATATGCGTCGCGGAAATTAGTATAACAATGATCTAGGGTTTTTCCAGCCCTGGTAGCACAATCGATATGCTGATAGAATTTAGGGAGTTTTGTTTTTAGATTAGCCTTGTTAAAATCCCCAGCTACGATGAATGCAGCCTCAGGGTGTGTGGTTTCCAGTTTACAAAGAGTCAGATAAAGTTCGTTCAGGGCCATCGATGTGTCTGCTTGGGGGGGAATATATACGGCTGTGATTATGATCGAAGAGAATTCCCTTGGTAGATAATGCGGTCGACATTTGATTGTGAGGAGTTCTAGATCAGGTGAACAGAATGACTTGAGTTCCTGTGTGTTGTTATGATGATCACACCACGTCTCGTTAATCATAAGGCATACCCCCCCGCCCCTCTTCTTACCAGAAAGATGTTTGTTTCTGTCGGCGCGATGCATGAAGAAACCAGCTGGCTGCACCGACTCCGTTAGCGTCTCTTGAGTTAGCCATGTTTCCGTGAAGCAGAGCACGTTGCAATCCCTGATGTCTCTCTGGAATGCTACCCGTGCTCGGATTTCATCAACCTTATTGTCAAGAGACTGGACATTGGCGAGTAGTATGCTAGGGAGTGGAGCGCGATGTGCCCGTCTCCGAAGCCTGACCAGGAGACCGCCTCGTTTGCCCCTTTTACGGCGTCGCACAGGGTCGCCGGCTGGGATCAGATCCATTGTATTGGGTGGAAGGCAAAACACTGGATCCGTTTCGGGAAAGTCATATTCCTGGTAGGAACGATGATGAGTTGACGTTAATCGTATATTCAGTAGTTCCTCCCGACTGTATGTAATGAAACCTAAGATTACCTGGGGTACCGATGTAAGAAATAACACATAAAAAAACAAAATACTGCATATTTTCCAAGGAACGCGAAGCGAGGCGGCCATCTCGTTTCGGCGCCGGAAGAGTTCACCTGGTTAATATTGCCTGCTAACCTGGATTTCTTTTAGCTAAATATGCAGGTTTAAAAATATATACTTGTGTATTGATTTTAAGAAAGGCATTGATGTTTATGGTTAAGTAGACATTGGAGCAATGACAGTCATTGATTGATTGTTTTTTATAAGATAAGTTTAATGCTAGCTAGCAACTTACCTTAGCTTACTGCATTCACGTAACAGGCAGGCTCCTCGTGGAGTGCAATGTAATCAGGTGTAAGAGCATTGGACTAGTTAACTGTAAGGTTGCAAGATTGGATCCCCCGAGCTGACAAGGTAAAAAATCTGTCGAGGCAGAACGTTCCTAATAATAAGAATGTGTTCTTAACTGACTTGCCTAGTTAAAAAAATATATTAAAATAAAGGTGTAAAAAAAAAAAAAAAAAAAAAATACCGATTTCCGATTGTTATGAAAACTTGAAATCGGCCCTAATTAATCGGCCATTCCGATTAATCGGTCGACCTCTACTTCAAACATATTGTAAAATTCCAGAAAATGATATCATGGCTTTAGAAGCTTCTGATAGGCTACCTGTGGATGTATTTCAAGTCCTGCCTTCAAACTCAGTGCCTCTTTGCTTGACATCATGGGAAAATCAAAAGGAATCAGCCAAGACCTGAGAAAAAGAATTGTAGACCTCCACAAGTCTGGTTCATCCTTGGGAGCAATTTCCAAACGCCTGAAGGTACCACATTAATCTGTACAAACAATAGTACGCAAGTATAAACACCATGGGACCATGCAGCCATAATACCGCTCAGGAAGGAGACTGGCTCCTAGAGATGAGCGTACTTTGGTGCGAAAAGTGCAAATCAATCCCAGAACAACAGCAAAGGACCTTGTGAAGATGCTGGAGGAAACAGGTTCAGAAGTATCATATCCACAGTAAAATGAGTCCTATATCGACATAACCTGAAGGGCCGCTCAGCTTTGAAGAAGCCACTGCTCCAAAACCGCCATTAAAAAAGCCAGACTACGGTTTTCAACTGCACATGGGAACAAAGATCATACCTTTTGGAGAAATGTCCTCTGGTCTGATGAAACAAAAATAGAACTGTTTGGCCATAATGACCATCGTTATGTTTGGAGGAAAAAGGGGGAGGCTTGCAAGCCGAAGACACCATCCCAACCGTGAAGCACAGGGGTGGCAGCATCATGTTGTGGGGGTGCTTTGCTGCAGGAGGGACTGGTGCACTTCACAAAATAGGTGGCATCATGAGGGAGAAAAATTATATGGATATATTGAAGCAACATCTCAAGACATCAGTCAGGAAGCTAAGCTTGGTCGCAAATGGGTCTTCCAAATGGACAATGACCCCAAGCATACTTCCAAAGTTGTGGCAAAACAGCTTAAGGACAACAAAGTCACGGTATTGGAGTGGCCATCACAAAGCCCTGACCTCAATCCTATAGAACATTTGTGGGCAGAACTGAAAAAGCGTGTGCGAGCAAGGAGGCCTACAAACCTGACTCAGTTACACCAGCTTTGTCAGGAGGAATGTGCCAAAATTCACCCAACTTATTGTGGGAAGTTTGTGGAAGGCTACCTGAAACATTGGACCCAAGTTAAACAATTTAAAGGCAATGCTACCAAATACTAATTGAGTGAACGTCTGACCCACTGGGAATGTGATGAAATAAATAAAAGCTGAAATAAATAATTCACTATTATTCTGACATTTCACATTCTTAAAATAGTGTGATGATCCTAACTGACCTAAGACAGGGAATTTTTACTAGGATTAAAATGTCAGGAATTGTGAAACTGAGTTTAAATGTATTTGGCTAAGGTACATGTAAACTTCCGACTTCTACTGTGTGTGTAATATATCACACACACACACACACACACACACACACACACACACACGACCATGTATGTGGACACTTGCTTGTCAAACATCTCATTCAGAAATCATGGGGATTAATATGGAGTTGGTCCCCCCTTTGCTGCTGTAACAGCCTCCACTCTTCCTGGAAGGCTTTCAACTAGATGTTGGGACATTGCTGCGGAGACTTGTTTCATTTCAACCACAAGCGTTAGTGAGGTAGGGCACTGATGTTGGGCAATTAGGCCTGGCTCGCAGTCGGCGTTCCAATTCATCCCAAAGGTGTTCGATGTAGTTGAGGCCGGGCTGTGTGCTGGCCAGTCAAGTTCTTCCACACCGATCTCGACAAACCATTTCTGTATGGGCCTCGCTTTGTGCACGGGGGTATTGTCTTGCAGAAACAGCAAAGGTCCTTCGCCATAAAGTTGGAAGCACAGAATTGTCTAGAATGTCATTGTATACTGTAGAGTTAAGGTTTCCCTTCACTTTAACTAAGGGGCCTAGCCCGAACCATGAAAAACAGCCCCAGACCATTTCCTCCTCCACCAAACTTTACAGTCGGCACTATGCATTCAGGTAGGTAGCGTTCTCCTGGCATCCGCCAGACGGTGAAATGTGATCCATCACTCCAGAGAATGTTTCCACAGCTCCAGAGTCCAATGGCGATGAGCTTTACACCACTCCAGCTGACGCTTGGCATTGTGCGTGGTGATCTTAGGCTTGTGTGTGGCTGGTCAGCCATATAAACCCATTTCATGAAGCTCCCAACGAACAGTTCTGTGCTGACGTTGCTTCCAGAGGCAGTTTGGAACTGCCTTAACCGAGGACAGGTGATTTTTATGCCCTACAGCTTTCGGCAGTCCTGTTCTGTGAGCTTGTGTGGTTTACCACTTCGTGGCTGAGCCATTGTTGCTCCTAGATGTTTCTACTTCACAAATACACCACAAAAAAAGAAATGCACTTACAGTTTACCCTGCTAGAGCCGCGCCGGTCGACGTTTGATAAATTGACTTGTTGTGAAGGTTGCATTCTATGACTGTCATATTGAAATTCACTGAACTCTTCTGTACGGGCCATTCTACTGCCAATGTTTGTCTATGGAGATTGCATGGCTGTGTGCTCAAATTTATACACCTGTCAGCAATGGGTGTGGCTGAAATAGCCGGATCCACTAATTTGAAGGGGTGTCCACATACGTTTGGCTGTAGTATGTCTATATACAGTGCCTTCGTAAAGTATTCAGACCCTTTGACTTTTTCCACATTTTGTTATGTTACAGCCTTATTCTAAAATTGATTAAATATTTTATTTTTATTATGTTTACAAATAAAAAACGGATCACATTTACATAAGTATTCAGACCTTTTACTCAGTACTTTGTTGAAGCACCTTTGGCAGCGATTACAGCATTGAGTCTTCTTGGGTATGACGCTACAAGCTTGGCACACCTGTATTAGGGGAGTTTCTCCCATTCTTCTCTGCAGATTCTCTCAAGCTCGGTCAGGTTGGATGGGGAGCGTTGCTGCACAGCTATTTTCAGGTCTCTCCAGAGATGTTCGATCGGTTTAAAGTCTAGTCTCAGGCTGGGCCACTCAAGGACTCATACATTGTCTTGGCTGTGTGCTTAGGATTGTTGTCCTGTTGGAAGGAGAACCTTCGCCCCAGTCTGAGGTCCTGAGCTCTCTGGTGCAGGTTTATCAAGGATCTGTCTGTACTTTGCCTCAATCCTGACTAGTCTCCCAGTCCCTGCCGCTCAAAAACATCCCCACAGCATGATGTTGCAACCACAATGCTTCACCGTAGGGATGGTGCCAGGTTTCCTCCAGACGTGACTCTTAGCGTTCAGACCAAAGAGTTCAATCTTGGTTACATCAGACCAGAGAATGGTCAGTCTTTAGGTGCCTTTTGGCAAACTCCAAGTGGGCTGTCGTGCCTTTTACTGAGGAGTGGCTTCCATCTGGCCACTCTACCATAAAGGCCTGATTGGTGGAGTGCTGCAGAGATGGTTGTCCTTCTGAAAGGTTCTCCCATCTCCACAGAGGATCTGTGGAGTGACCATCGGGTTCTTGGCCAAGGCCATTCTCCCCGATTGCTCAGTTTGGCCGGATGGCCAGCTCTAGAAAGAGTCTCGGTGGTTACAAACTTCTTCCATTCAAGAATGATAGAGGCCACGGTGTTCTTGGACTTTCAATGCTCAGAAATGTTTTGGTACCCTTGCCCATATCACAATCCTGTCTCAGAGCTCTAGGGACAATTCCTTTGACCTCATGGCTTGGTTTTTGCTCTTACATGCACTGTCAACTATGGGACCTTTAGCTAGACAGGTATGTGCCTTTCCAAATCATGTCCAATCAATTGAATTTACAACAGGTGGACTCCAAGTTGTAGAAACATCTCAAGGATGATCAATGGAAACACGATGCACCTGAGCTCAATTTAGAGTCTCATAGCAAAAGGTCTGAATACGTATGTAAATTTTTATTTTTATTTTTAATACATTTGCAAAAATTTCTAACTTTTCTCTGTCATTATGGGGTATTGTGTGCCGAATACTGAAAGTATAATATTTAATCAATTTTAGAATAAGGCT
Organism: Salvelinus alpinus; assembly: GCF_045679555.1. Classification (NCBI taxonomy): domain Eukaryota; kingdom Metazoa; phylum Chordata; class Actinopteri; order Salmoniformes; family Salmonidae; genus Salvelinus; species Salvelinus alpinus. The sequence continues at coordinate 1,845,960 of NC_092107.1, forward strand.
AACATAACAAAATGTGTAAAAAGTCAAGGGGTCTGAATACTTCCCGTATTTATAAATCTATTGTAACAACTCTAGCTAATGGTTTTAACACTATAGTTCATTAGAAACTATTCTTCCAGCTCCTTACCATTTGGTTGCCTTCCATCCTCTGATCAGATGTCAGTGATGCACATGCTGGTGAGGAGACACCCCAGCAACACAGACCCTATCAAGTCTAAAGAGGAGCTGGTGTTCCACTGTGGATTCAGGAGGTTCAGGGCCTGCCCCATCTTCTCCCAGCACACATCAGGTAGGGGAACCTGTCTAAACAGCACAATTTATGTCTTGAACAAAATTGAAGGAAAAGTATGGCAAATATGCTGACATTCTGTGGGATTGGAGTATTGTTTTGGCTTGTTATACAACCATTTATTTGTCTAGTTGGGCTTGGTGTTGTATCTAACCTGTGATTGGCTCTCTCTCTCCAGCCGACAAGCACAAGCTGGAGCGTTTCCTTCGTGCTGACGCCCCCACGGTGGTTTCTGTTTACGCCCCCATCACATTCCCCACCGCTGGGGTACTGCTCTTCAAACAGAGGGAGGATGGTAAGGGCCTGGATAGTGATGTTTGGATGACTTAGTATTTCTCTACCCGTTTAAGGATGGGGCAGGACAGAGGAACACACTGTCTCTACCTGTATCTCTCTCCTGTTCTCTGTCTGTATTTGAGCCGGTATCTCTTGTTCTCTCCCTCAGGCATGCAGGACCTGGTGGGTACAGGAAGTCTGCTGAGCTGTGACCCCCAGCGTGTGGTGCTGAAGAGGATCGTGTTGAGTGGACACCCCTTCAAGATCAACCGCCGATCCGCTGTCTGCAGATACATGTTCTTCAACAGGGGTGAGGGGGCACTGAGCTGAGCACTACATGTTTCCCAATAATAACCACATAACGTCTGTCTGACTAGGGCCCATAGGGTGCACTATATAGAGAATAGGTCCCTTTTGGCCCAAATCTTCTGTCGTAATGTGGAAAGGAAATAGCTCTGACTTACCTGTGGTTTTCATTATTTATTTTCATGTTAACTGACCTCTGTGCTCTTTTCTCTCTGATAGACGACATCCTGTGGTTTAAGCCTGTTGAGCTGAGAACCAAGTGGGGCCGGAGAGGACACATCAAGGAGGCACTAGGTACGGAGAAAACCTAAACATTGTCAATACTGTTTAGTGACATGAAACAATGTGTTGCCTTCATTGGACAATTGTGTGACTACCTTACCTAAACCTGTGTGTGGGTATGTTTTTCAGGTACTCATGGACACATGAAATGTGTATTTGACAGCCAGATGCGGTCTCAGGATACTGTCATGATGAACCTGTATAAGAGGGTCTATCCTCGCTGGACGTATGACCCCTATGTGCCTTTGCCCCTGCCCTGGGTCAAGGGGGAAGGGACTCAAGTGCCAGATGATTTTGACATGGAGTAGGTGGTGGTCTGTTGCAAGAGGTGTGTTGAAGTCTGTAGAGAGTTGCATGGACTGTGGTGATTACATTTTCACTCCAATAGATGGATTGTAATGTGTATTAAATAAAACCAATTAGACAAAAATCACATGTTTCTTTATTTCTTTGGAAAATGTCCTTGTGGTCCAGTTTGTTTCCTGGCCATTAGATGGCAGCAGTGTATAAGAGGAAACAGGCTCTTTGTTGCAGTGACTAACAAGGTGGAACTTAACTCACTGATTTATATGTGCGCCATGCACTGTTATGTACCTGTACTAAAAAACACTAACTTGATCAAACATGAAGACAATGTTGAGGCATAATCAGAGAGCGCATGTTCAGATCAATACTGTTTTACAGATTCCATTCTCAATTTCAACATGTTTGGCACATGAATTACACAAATTGAAAATCTGAACAACAATGATCACAACTTTGGATGAACTAGCTTGCCTTTCCTATTTAGGTCCAGTGCTCACTCTGTTCTAGGAAGTATTCTCCAGCTCTTTCCACTACCATTCCTTTAGGTCTTTGCATTTGATTCTGATATTGTATTTATTATTATTTTTGCAGATAGTGTGCATGACGACTTCAAAGAAAAATGTCCACAATTTGTGCCTCTTAAATTGCTTTTTGGTACACAGCTTATCCTCCACACTAGCTATAGTCTCAGACCTCTACATAGTGTGCCCCAGTTCCACTCCCTGGTGGTCTCCCTGAGCTGAAGATCCTTCTTCCCCACCAGTCAGACTCAAGCAGAGAACGCGAGACCCCATGTTCTCGCCCTGGATCTACAACGCTCAACCGTTTTATATTCCTCCCTATCCCATGCTTTGTGCTCCACGGAGAAACTGATTTATGAATTGTAATATTTATCATAAAACTGTGCTCTTGCATGCTCGCAGCTCCATTATTCATCTGGGGTCTCTGTTGGGACTGCACCAAAGAGGCATGCCAATATGTCTGGGAAACTAGAAGGTGAAGACTTGAGGTTGGAGAGGTGGAACATGATCCAAGAAATGGAGGGGATCAGAAGTTCAACATTTTTCATACTGCGAATTTGATTACAGTGTGGAAAAAGTTGAAAAACAAAGATAAAACAATCGCACGAGTAATGCCTATTGCATTGTGGGGGCATGCCGGGAGCCCTGGACAGTTTTGCTGAAACACTCCATTTATCTGCTTCATTTTTTTTTACTCGTATGGATGAAGGTTAGGGCACTGAACGGTGATGTGTTGAACACATCTTGTTTAAAGCTGGTGTGGTGTGCCTGTTCTAGCTAGCTGTTCATGATCGTGGAGGTCACTGCACCACTGCACTCATCTTCAAATAATATTTTTGCAGGAATCTCCTTGCGAAGGATTTAGCCGAAAAATGGAACTCTGCCGGGCAATATCCCCACGCGCCATGGAGAATGTTTTTACAGTAACATGTCGGACTGTCTATAGACCGCATACACAATTTCCCTCCGACACTATCCATTTTAAACTGATAATTTTATATTTAACTAGGCTAGTCAGTTAAAAACAAATTATTATTTACAATGACAGCCTACCGGGGAAAAGTGGGTTAACTGCCTTGTTCAGGGGCAGAATGACAGATTTTTACCTTGTCAGCTCGGGGATTCAATCCAGCAACCTTTCGGTTACTGGCCCAACGCTCTAACCACTAGGCTACCTGCCGCCCCGAATGCAGTTAAGGGACCAACGCCGTGTTCAAACTGAATAAAACTAGAGATGGAGAGAATGCAAATGGTTTCTATAGAGTTGGGAAATGAGAATAAGAGCTGTAGAGGAAGAAATGCTGGAGTGTGAGAGAGAGACGTTGAGTTAGGCAGTGTGGGCGAGGGAGAAGGAAAGAGTGGCTGGCGTTTATGGATAGCAGATGTGGTGCTGTGGGGTTTTGGCAAGGGCCGAGCGCGCCTGAATCCCGCACCGGCTGGGTGGCACCGGGGTGAGAGGGAGGTCACTGCACCACACAGCCCATAAAACACAGAGACGAGGGAAGGAAGACTGCCTGGGTCTCACACACCAGCCCGGGACTCCAAGGCTGTGATGGTGAGCAAATCACAGTCAAACACTATGCATTCTTAGGTTGAGAAAAAAAACACTTCTTAGACCAGGGGTTTTAAAACTGGCCTGAGGTACTGCAGGGAGTCTGCCATTGTTTGTTTTGGTGAAAAATATTTTGGGGGTGGATTTTTTTTATGTGAACAATTATTATTTAATGAATATCACTAGCTGCAACAGAATACATACCATTGTGGATACCATTAGGTCTCTGTGTCCAATATGAAGGAAGTTAGAGGTAGTTTCATGAGCCAACGCTAACTAGCGGTAACACAATGACAAAGTCTCCAGGAAAAGTTAGCATGCTAGCTGTTCTTGTTCATCTGACTCTGGGGTAGTAGATAACTTACTTGCCAAAATCTCGAACTATCCCTTTAATATGGAGGGAATTACAGCCATTGGAACTAATTACAGAGGCTTTTCTGTATAGACAATTCTTAGGCTGTTGAAGTGGTAATTTAGTTGACACTGAAAAACAGTTTGTGTCAACTTAAAGGACCCAAACCAGAAAATAAATGTTTTTTTTTACTAATACCATCTTTGAGAACTAACAATCAAAATAAAAGCTTGACAGTCAGGGAGAATAAAAAAAATAAAAGGCATTCAGTGCACATGCCCATTGATTGTGTTATGTTTGAGCAGAGGAACAGCCTTAGCCATGGCAAAATGCAGAGAATTTGCAGGAAATTAGCTTTAAAACGGCTGAATTGTCTCTCAGCTCCATGCCAAACTGTAGAATTGGCAAAAATGTGTTTTGCAACAGCAAAATGTTCTCTACGGCGCCAAGATACCTTTCCAGCAAATAGACTGTTAGAGTGAACTCTGGGGAGGTCAAAATAATTTAACTGTCTACCAAATCTATTGATTTTTTAAACGTTGATTACTTCTACTTGCCATTATCATTCACCTGATAAGACAATTACACTGAACAAAAATATAAAAACGCAATATTGCAATGCGTTGGTCCCATGTTTGAGCTGAAATAAGAAAATATCCCAGAAATGTTCCTGACGCACAAAGCTTATTTCTCTCAAATGTTGTTCACAAATTTGTTTACGTCCCTGTTAGTGAGCATTTCTCCTTTGCCAAGATATGCCACACCTGTCAGGTGAATGGATTATCAAGAAGCTGATTAAACCGCATGATCATTACACAGATGCACCTTGGGCTGGGGACAATAAAGGCCACAGCATTTTTGTCATACAACACATTGTCACAGATGTCCCAAGTTGAGGAAGCATGCAATTGGCATGCTGACTGCAGGAATGTCCACCCGAGCTGTTGCCAGATAAAATTATGTTCATTTCTCTACCATAAGCCGTCGTTTTAGAGAATTTGGCAGTACGTCCAAACGACCTCACAACCGCAAACCACGTGTAACCACGGCAGCCCAGGACCTCCACATCCGGCTTCTTCACCTGCGGGATCGTCTGAGACCAGCCACACGGACAGCTGATTAAACTGTGGGTTTGCACAACCAAAGAATCTCTGCACAAACTGTCAGAAACCATCTCAAGGAAGCTCATCTGTGTGCTCCTCGTCCTCACTAGGGTCTTGACCATACTGCAGTTTGACGTCGTAACCGACTTCAGTGGGAAAATGCTCACCTTCGTTGGCCACTGGTGGCACACTGGAGAAGTGTGCTCTATGAATACTGGTTTCAACTGTACCGGGCAGATAGCAGACTGCGTGTATGGGAATGTTCAGCCACACCATTGCTCTGTATTGAACTCATGGCAGGTTCGTTACAGCGATGCTAGAAAGTAGGCCAAACACATGTAGTCCGACCCATTCTTACACTATCTATTTTCTTATTATCAATCCATCCTCAACATTTTGAACATATCAGACTAGGGCTCATATAGGATCACACCGGCAGTGGCGGTTCTAGCTTGTATGGCTCCCTGGGCGAACCCCCCCCTTCAGTGCGCCCCCGCCCAAAAATAAATAAACATTTAAAAACCTTTCTGAACAAATTTTTATTCTGACATTTGGAACAACTGTCATAATCATAACATTTAAGACTATTAAAAAATATATACAAAAATATCAAAAAGATGTAACAAAGACAAATAGAAACAAATTTGTGTTGATTTGGCATTCGAGCATCAATACATTACCCATCCCCCAACACTGTTGACCAAGAGTCAAGACTAAACCAATTCACCTTGGTGGTGTGCAGACTGGTTTTATATTATTCTTAACGATTTCACACAAACCAGAAAAAAATGCAACAATATGTCTGTGAAACTATATATTCACAGTATTATGAATGAATAATGGTTTATTCGGTAGCATTTCGTAGTGTTACTGATTTTACTAATTGCATTAGTACTGTACAAAGTTAGAGGTGCGCTATTTGATAGATTCCCCTGCTCACCCCTACCTCGGGCATCCAGCAGGGAGACCTGAGGTCAACCTACCCCCCACACCCCCCTCCCTATATCGTACTTCTGAGTGGGAGGCCTGCCTAGCTCACAAACTAGAATCAGGGTGCCCACTCCGACAAGGATAATTGACCCACAGTCCCACACGGTGACATGATATCATTGACGTGACGTGCAAAAGAGCGATAGAAAACCGATCGCGCAAATGTCACCATTCCTAATGTTTTGGTACAGGCGCCCCGTGCCGCCCTGGGCGGCTGCCCATCTCGCCTATAGCTAAATCCACCACTGCACACCAGACACACCTACATCACACTACCACTCTCCCAATTCAGCCTTCTGATCACAAACCCTGTATTTCCCCTGATTGAATATACCCAAACTTCTCTATCACCCCACGTTCTTTCCTCTATGATATCCCTTGCTCTTGTTCTCCTTTCTCTCCCCCTTAGCCTGGTCCCGACGCCCTGGTTCCTGGCCAAGGCGTGTGTCCCTGGAGGAGCCAGCAAGGAGATGGAGAGAGGGGGCAGCAAGGGGGCGCAGAGACAGGCTCCAAAACCACATCTCTCTCTCCTCTTTCCCTTCACTTTGTAAGGAACTGGCCTGGCACACTCCCCAGCTCTGCCATTAATCAGGGAGTGAGGGGTAGTTCAGCGCGTGTGTGTGTGTGTGTGTGTGTGTGTGTGTGTGTGTGTGTGTGTGTGTGCATGCTCACATGTGGCTGAATGTGTGTGTGTGTGTGTGTGTGCTGATAGAGAGCTGGATGGAATGGGGGTGATGGTATGGAGACCAGGACCTCCCAACAAAGCTGAAGAGTTCACCCAGCGAGCGAAAGGGAGGGAGTTTGACAGACAAAAAGCATGGTGCACAGATAGTGACTGCCAGTGAGAGACACAAAGGATGAGAGATGATCTAGGGAGGTTTTAGGCACACAGAGAGGTAGAAATGACTGAAATTCTTCAGGTGGAAAAGTGACGGGACTGTCTTATCTCCAGAATGACTCTTCTGCCCAAGACCAACATAAAATCTGAAATATCTTTTGCTTACACTTTGAGAATGTTCATGTGTGTGCAGGAGAGTGCAAATCAGGGACAAGACGCAAGTGTGTACGACAGGTAAGTACAGACATCATTATACAGGGACAGTTCCCTGAAGGAAAGCAGTTCATACAAAGTCCATGAGACCCCCCGCCTTCCCTTCTCCCCTCCTCCTCCAGTCCATGAGACCCCGCGCCTTCCCTTCTCCCCTCCTCCTCCAGTCCATGAGACCCCCCGCCTTCCCTTCTCCCCTCCTCCTCCAGTCCATGCCCATCTGCCCTCTCTTCTCCCCTCCTCCAGTCCATGCCCCTCTGCCCTCTCTTCCCTGATTATCCAGGTGGGAGTGAAATGTGAAGAGAAAAAAAACATTTCCAACCTGCTCCCCCTCACCCCCCAATGGGCCTCCCAGAATGCCTGTCTGCTGACATCACTGAGCAGAGACCTGGCAAGCCAATCTCTCCCCTGCTCTGCTCCGCTCTCCCCTTCCCTCTCGCTCTCTCTGCTTCCTGCCCTCATGATGTCACACACCATATGGTTTTCAGAGAGTATCAAGCCGGAAAAGAGATTTAGTCGGTCAAGAGGAGAGAAAAGGAGGGGTGGAGCGGGTGTGTTGTGTGTGTAGGATACAGAAAACAAAGGTTGCTCTTCCCCAATGTGTGCTCTGTGAGTGGAAGGTAAAAGGAGAGAAGAAAAGGGAGAAGGGGTGAGAAGGGAAGGGCTGTGCTGTGCGAGGCTAATGAGGAGAGACCAGGGAGCAGAGACCACTCAGCGGACAGCCATGTGCACCACAGACGCCCAGCAGGCTGGCCTGCTCACTCACACATATTGGGTTTACCAATATACTTCCCCTGCATGATGGTCCACAGGAACCAACAAACTGTAGGTGCTGGGGCAGTCCTGAGGGACAAGACTGGCAGCTGCACACCTCTGGAGCTACCCCAACCAATGCCAACTTGCGTGATAAACGTATCAAACGTATACGTTATGATACATACATTTTCACACATCTGCAGTATGACTTTCAGAGAGACATTTCAATGCCACCAATTTACTCTTACCATAGCCATTTCTCTGACATGTGAATCCCATACTATCCCTGTATTATCATAACTCATCCATGAGTATTTCTAATCTGGATTTTATATGGCAAGATAATTGCTCATCGCAGACTGAGGGTGGATTAGAATAGCGACCAAACACAACAGCTCAGGGAATTCAAATTACATGCCTTGCACACCTATCCACTAAAACTGTCGCAAAGCTGCTCATTACATTTAATTAAAAGATGGGTGTGATTCAATGTTGAGCCTACCGCTCAATCTCTGGTGAAGGGTTGGCTCTGAGGGGGGAGTGCATCTGGTAAGGACCGTGGCCATGTCCGCAGGGAGGGTAGGAGAGAGTGATGAGAGTGAGAGGCGCAGACTGCCCTGAGAAAGAGAAAGTGGGAGAGAGAGACGCTTGGACGGTTGGAATGGGAGCAGAGTGATGATATGCTCATCTGGTGTAGGGTGGCAGGGCGCTAACCGCTAAGACAGCTGTAGGTGAACCATTCTATCCCACGTCCCTGCCTCTCTGCTCTGTACTGTCTTGACTGCAGCAGGCCACCTGCCAGACAATAATGGAGCAATAATAACTTGATTGGGATGTTATTGGTCACTCTGAGCGCAAATTGAAACGAGGCGCTCTGAGCCTTTGAGGGCTGGGGCCCGCATATCTCCTAACAACTCTCTGATAAAAAAACACTTTCCCTTTATTATTACTAACTCACGTTGGGTCTACATCAAGTTCAACATCCAAGTTGATTCAACCCTGCTCCAAAAACACACACATATGCAGCCCTGTCATTCGTAAATACACTGATTCTACAAAACATTAGGAACACCTGCTCTTTCCATGACAGACTGACCGGGTGAATCCAGGTGAAAGCTATGATCCCTTATTGATGTCCACTTCAATCAGTGTAGATGAAGGGGAGGAGACAGGTTGAACAAGGATTTTTAAGCCTTGATACAAGGATTGTGTACGTGTGCCATTCAGAGGGTGAATGGGCAAGAAAAATATATTTGAACAGGGTATGGTAGAAGGTGCCAGGTGCACCGGTTTGAGTATGTCGAGAACTGCAACACTGCTGTTTTTTTCCCATTCAACAGCTTCCTGTATGTTTGAAGAATGGTTCACCACCCAAAGGACATCCAGCCAACTTGACAACCCTGTGGAACGCTTTTGATACCTTGTAGAGTCCATGCCCCGACAAATTGAGGCTGGTCTGAGGGTTAAAGGGGGAGCAACTCAATATTAGGAAGGTGTTCATCATGTTTTGTCCACTCAGTGTAAGTTTGGAGGTGTGTGATTTAGGTGACAGCAGACCTTTTGGTGCCTGGAGCTTTTTAGCTGCTGCAGCTCACCTTATCTCAATGTCTGGTTCCTAAGTGTGGTTCTGGAGGAAGTGGCTCTCACTCACAGAATATCAATGAATAAAATGGTGTATTCCAAAGTTAAATTATTGTATGAAAATGTATTGAAACTCATAGATCCTTAGATGGCCCATATCCTTGTCTGGTTCCATTCTGCCCACCTTTGTGACCAAGGTTATCAACAGTTCATCATGGGAACCTGGAAGTGAGCGAGACAATACCTCCTCTCCTCCAGGCCGGGTGACTTTGACCACTCTAATGAAACAGCAGCCAGCAGCATCTTGAACTTGGATAATACCAAAAGGAAGACCCTTCGAGCAGAAGATTGTCAGCTGCTATTGTGATTGAAATACCACAACACACGTAGGCTGAGACATGAATAGGCTTCTGCCCGGTAAGTGTCCTACTAAATCAACATCTTTTGTCTAAAGAGCAGCAACAAGATAATGATGGTGAAATAATCAGGGAGCCGTCCAGTGGTGTTCATAATAACCTGTAGCAGCTCTTATCATATTGACATGGTGTTGGTCAGACAATGGGAGGATTGGGTGTTGGAGGGAGCAGTCACAATCCACAGCAAGGCTTATGGAATCGTCTATAGGGAACGGTTGAGTCGTTATGATCCTTAAAGATAAGACTGATTGAAAGTCACTGATTGACCAAAATAACTAAATTGACTAATCAAATGTCTTATGGAAACCTTGTTGATTTCTGTCATGTAAATAGGTATTTTAAAAAGACACCTGCTACATATTTGGTAGTCATCGCCATGCTAACACCTGTGTAAAACATTGTAAGCAGGTACATTTTCATATCAAATGAGAAGTTCAGACAAATTGGCATTTAATTTCCTGTTCAAAATAACAGATTGTCTAAAATAGAAGAGAAATGTTAATATGAACACAATATTAACCTCAATGTATCGGCTTTCAATAATTCATCAAATTTTGCAAAAAAAAGGTCATGTTTTTGGTACAGTTTAAGATATTTTCCAAATTATGGATTATATAGAGAGTTAAGTATTGTGCCCGTCTTTACCCATGCTTGTGCCATTGAGGGAAAAAATATAACATCAGAAAGTTTTGGAACAAATAGTGACTTTCATCCATACAGTTTTAAGTGCTTTACTGATGGGGGTGATTTATTCTATGAGCCATCCATTACACTGGCATGTCTGGTAATGCAGTGAATCTGACAGAAGAAGTTCACATACAGCTTGGAGTATGGAGAAAATATATACACTGAAATGGCAAAGCAAGTGTAATATCGATTTTTCTTAATTCCAAATAGAATATAAGCACAGTGCAAATTAACGGGTTTAGCAGTGAATAACAGTAACTTTACGCACAGAAGGCTGCTGCGCACATTACAATCTAGAATGCCAACCATTGGGTGTCGCTGTGGGCGCATCCACCCGGCCATCAGCCCTGGTCTGATCGGACCCCGACCAAATCTGAAGAGGTGTCGATATAGTACTATTGCACGTGAGAAATAAAACAGCGTGCGGGGCAGAGAGAAAGGGCGAACGGTGATAGAGAGTAGGAGAAAACACGGAAGAGGTTGGTAATAGCACGGAATTTTAGGCGAGTGAGCGTGGAAGTCTGGATGAGGGAATCCCGAGGAGAAGACTTCACAAACGGCCACGACACCAGACATGAGTCCGAGGTGGGTAAATGACAGTTGGGAGAGAGCGCGCGATGGCCTCCTCTACTCTGCGACTTCAGGTGCATTCAGTCAGTGAAGCCAATACGAGCTCTCCTACTTATGTATATATTTATTTACTTTTTGAACAGTTGTCTGTCAGCTGGCAAGTATAGACTTAACATGCCAGCACCTGACGCCTAAATTATATCGCATTTTAAAAGCTTTCAATTATCGTGAGGTTGCTTAGGGGTAAATGTAAAACAAAATCTCCCAAGAATGTCTCTCAATCTAAAGTTACTTATTTTTTTCGAAGGATTCGAGAGAGGAAACGTGCCTTACTAATTCAAAACAACCGTGTTTAATTTAAGATGTTTGTGATAACGGCAAAAGGCCCATTTGCAGTGATAACGGTTTACAATTAGTAGCCAAAGATTGGTATACCTACAGTCAATTGGTAGAAGAAAAATATAACCTTTGACATATGCTCAGCTTCTAAAAGTTTTAGAACTGATGTAAATTAGAAAAGTTGATTGAGAGATGATTTTCAGACTGTCAGCCAACAGTGCAACTAGGCCCATTGCTGTGTATTAAAAATAGCAAAGGCTACAATAACTTGTTATTGTACATGATCAAATTTAGAACTGTGTACTGTGTGTGGAACACTGAAATCACTGTAGGTCTGAAAACAAACAACTGCAGAAAATCCCTAAACAACCCTAACAGCTGTCATGATTCATATATATTTAACAAAATTATGAAAGCGCAACATGTAAAGTCTTGGTCCCATGTTTCATCAGCTAAAAACAAAAGATCCCAGAAATTGTCCATATGCACAAAAAGCTTATTTCTCAAATGTTGTGCACAAATTTGTTTAGATTCATGTTAATGAGCATTTCTCCTTTGCCAAAATAATCCATCCAACTGACAGGTGTGGCATATCAAGAAGCTGATTAAACAGCATGAAGAGTATCTGTCTGTAATAAAGTTATGTTGTGGGGGGAAACTTATCCTGGCCTATACCCTCGCATGGTTGCGCCCTTGCCCAGTCATGTGAAATCCATAGATTAGGGCCTAATTAATTTTTCAATTGACTGATTTCCTTGAATGAAGTTTCACTCAGTACAATCTTTGAAATTGTTGCATTTTTTTGCTCAGTATATTGTAATTATTTTGGGGCTAATTTACAGTACAATGTAGGTACACTTAATCACCTGTTACGGTAGCTTACCCCAAACGTAGAGGTAGGTACCTTTTCCGCTCCAAAATAGGCCCACGTTTTACGCATGAAAACAAATAAGGCCAATGACTGCACTACTAGGCTACTATATAGTATATGGTTGCAGGATTACCTTATATTTATATTTGATGGATAAATATCAGGGGACAGAGTTCTGCTCTTCCCTGCCCACCTCTGTCAGTGCTCCGAGTGTCGCAGGATATGGGCCGTGGCAGTCTACTGTAAGCTCTTGTCTGCTTGTCTTTACCTGAGCAGGTGAGACTCATTAGACATTATGCTACAATCAGTAGACACCAAACTCTAACGATGAAGTGACTCTAAGTTAGCCAATGGGGGTTGGACTGTAGAATGTCACATCCGTATAGGCTATTAATGGTTTACCCACTAGGATTAGTACACAATATCAATAGCACATTTTAAACTATCCAGTGGAGGCTGCTGGGAGAGGAGGGCTCATAATAATGGCTGGAATGGAGTCAATGGAATGGCATTAAACACATCAAAGACGTGGTTTCCATGTGGTTGATACCACTCCATTGACTTCATTTCAGCCATTATTATGAGCCATCCTCCCCTCAGCATCCTCCACTGAGACATCATAGGATGAACCTTATCAGTAGGTTTAATTGAAATATCCATGATCTAAAAGGGCGTGTGTTAAAGATCAGTTTCAGTCAAATGGTATATGAGTAAACCAGCCATCATCAATCGGTGTGTAGGCTATTTCCCCATGGTCTATTGTTGACAATAAGCATTTTTTTACGGGTCTCATATGTCTCCAAACTTCAGTTCAGTGCGAAACTGCTGTGGGATATACAATAAAGGCCTGTCTCTTTAAGACGAAGTCGCGATGTGTTGTGAAGTTCAAGTTGGGGTCAGTTGAATGAAGTTCCTGCCCTCGATTTTAACATTGAGTTTTATTATAGACTGACATCACACGGGGTGCTAAAACACTTACGGCCCATAGAGGCTCCATTATTGCGCGTTATAGCCTCGACACAAAAAATAGGCAAGGAAATTACTAAAATAAAACAGGAGGAAACTGATGCTGGACTAAGCACGTATTTTTTTGAAGGAGGGGGTGAGAAAGAGAGGGGAGGGGCAGATAGAGCGAGGGAAGGAGGACACAGCGAGAGAGAGAGAGAGAGGGAGGGAGGACGGAGAGAGTAACAAGAAATTCATAGCAATTAATAATACAAAGTTTTGGCAGTCGTGCTTGGAAAACTGGCATGGTTTTTGGAGGCTGGCAGTTCAAAGTTGAAACGTCAGAAATTACTCCAAAAGACTGCTGAGATGATCATTAAGGGAGACTTAGATCGGATGGCAGAAGAGATCGGGCATCCAGGTAACGTTTCAATACCAGCTTTTTAAAGACCACTACAGTTACAGAACAGGCAAAATTATTGAGACCAAATATTGACGATATTTCACTTTTTAGCGATTTTAATGTGAACATAGGGGGTTTATCGCGGGTTCAGTGTTTGGTTAGTGTTTGTGTATTTTGAATGCAAATGAGGAACTTTTAAAATCATAGTCATGTTTTCCTAATTTTGTGATGGAACCCATTAGTTAATAGATTTTTATTTGTAACAAGACATGGTTGCTTATGTGAGCAGTCTTTTGTTTGATTCAAACATTCTCAGCTCCAACAAACTACGAATAGCCTATACAATTGATTCTTGTTAAATGGATCACTGGACTAAATTCTATATAAACTATAACAAGGTAAGATTTATATTGGATTATTTGCTGTTAAGTAGGCCTAACCTATATGTCACCTATTGTCATCAGATGGTTGTGTAGGTATCTATCTTTATACAGAGAACAGTGTAGTTCAGTCTCTGGGTGTTCAGCATGATGCCTCATCCTCAGTCACCCAGTGGTAGTAAATTGATGCAGTGGGTCTCGGTGCAGCGTTCACCCCCCCTCCACCACAGTGCAGCTATAGGTCACAGCTCGCCTAGCATCGGACTAATGAAGGGTTCATGGTGCTTCACATGGAGTTGATTCGATTTTAGCCAGAGCGATGACGGCTTTATCTGTTCCTGTTCTGTTCCTCTCCCAACCCCTCTGCACTTTGCTATGTCAACATTTAAGTGATGTCGTTTATCAAAACATCAATCATCAATCACAAAAATATTGACAACACATTACGCACGTATAGGCCTATGTCATAGGCTATCACTAATTTACAGTTATTTCAATGAAATGTAGAGCTGCTTGAATTTCCGTTTGTACAATATTTGCGGAGATTATTTAGTGTAGACTCATGGTTATCAGACTGAGATAACGACGGGTGATGCACTATAGAAGTCAGAGATGGTTTTATGCGCGTTGAAGTCTCGTGATTTGTCTAATGCGAGGACAAGATTACAGAAATAGGGATTGAGAAAGCAAGAGATTTAAGATACCTAAATCATGTATATCATGTCGTGTTGTTGTTGTATCCTATCTTTAAAGAAAATAGGCCTGAATAACAAATTACTTCTCAAATGGTCCATTTCTTGATAAACGATGTATTTAATAAGACATTTTGTAAAAATCTATAGTCTAATGGACGCATTGAGTAGGAATATAATTACATTTTCTGAAGAAGTTGACAGGACTCAGAAGTAGGCGAGTCTATTTTGTTAAAAGGGCAACTTTGAGTTTCTAGGCCTACTTCCCATCTCGGTGTGTATTCAATCAAATCTAATGATTTAATTAAGACATGGTTGCACAAAACTAGACTTATCTTTTACAACTTTACAAACTTTACTGTATGCAAAATACCTTTTAAAAAAGGAGGCACATTTAAAAAAAATACGTTTTGTTGGCCTATCTCATGCAAGTTAGTGGTGACAAGGAAACTGACAGCCAGAACATATTTTAAAACAAATAAAAAATGTAAAACCTATAGCATTTGAGTTATTTTTAGGAGGCCCCTTTTATAAAGGAGCTCGTGTGCACTTGTCTCCCGTCGGGATTATGAATGGAAGTCTGGGGCCTCTTTTCTAGAGAGATGAGGCGCGCAGATCGCGAGTTTCAGCATTTGAAATGTCCCTGATAAGGAAGTCAACGACATAGCGAATCAAAATCATAACAAAGGTAAAGGCAAGGTTGCGTTGATAAGGTGACAGCCTCGTTTTGACGGCTGTCTAAAACTCTACTCACTTCTCTAGCCTTCTGACTATAGAGGAAGTGTAAAAAGCAAATGTCTCTGGACTTATCTAAAATCAAACCTTGTGGATATAATTCGAGACGTCTCCCTGCACTGCTTAGGCTAAGCGCAGGACACCCACTCCTTAGGCTACTTTTAAAGCCTCAATTGTAGTTGTCATTAAATAAGGTGTCATGCTCTACTGCGTTTATATATCCCATTCACAAAAATATCGTGACACGTAAGGCTATAGAGCTCAGTGTCTCACTGTTTTTTCCTTGTGGTTTGACAGGGTGCATGTTATGCCCCTAAACAACATGTGAACAGCAATGATAGATAGTATTTCACAGCATGAAAACAAACAGTTTAACTATTTCTCCAAATATTCATTGTTAGTCGAAACCTCTAAATACATTCATTTAGAATAGACTAAATAAAGCATAAATAAAACAAAATTAACATTTCATTTGCTATCAATAAGTATGTATGTTTTCTTTGCAACGTTCATGAATTATTAAGTGCCTTAAATAGACCATTCTCAAACGAAAAAATACTACACTGATTAACATGTAAACCTACATGCATACAAAGTCGTTCTCTGAAAATCAGGCAGAATGTGTGGATGGGAAGTGTGGAGGGTGTTCTTAACCCAGAGCAGAACCTCTCAGCCTCAACTCAGCCTCAACCCCAAACCAGAGCAGGGACAACGCAGACACAACACAGGTATCATGGATACCAAACTGTCCCAAAGATGACTCAAGGTTCTCAAAGAAGTCACCCTTATACCAAATATAGCATTCACCTATAACCACTCGGGAACAAATCGTGGTACAGGAAAACATTCAGAATGTGCATGACAGACACAAGAACCTTCAGGGCCCATAGAGGTTATTGAGAAATTATTATCAACAGACACTTACTGAAGGTGAATCATATTCCAAAATATCACTTATTGTGATGATAAATGTTTCACATTATTGTAAAACATGTTTACTAATTGAGAATAAACCATCTATAGGAGAGAGAGAGAGAGAGAGAGAGCGAGAGATGAAAAGTAAAGTAGGTTCGTCCTATTTTATGCACGTGAATGATATTTGAATTGTGAACATAACCTTCCACTGAGATGCGTTTTAAGACGTTTGATTGGTTTAGTGGATTAGAGAGCTGTCTTTGATAGGCCGACAAGGGGATACAGTAACTGTTAATGCATGATGCTCAGACAAGGTTTTTAATAGGCCTACATTATTTATTTTGGTCACTACTTTCTTATCTTTCACTCGACGTCTTGAGAGAAAAAACAATGTGCATATTCTACAAATTCTACAGATATGACAGACAGTTCAGTTCATTCGTTCATTCTAACTGGATGGTCATGCTAATAATTTGAATTCGTTTTTTTTCCACTGAACGCGTTAAATGTGTTAATATTATTTTTGCAATTCATATAACCAAACGATGGTAAAAATGACAAACCCGCTTTTACGCATAGGCTACAAGCGCTCGTGTGTGTGTGCACGTGCGTGTTCCTGTGTATACTTGTGTGACATGATAACGATTTCATAAAACATCCGAATATGATAGCATCAAACAAACGGAAACGAACCCAAGCAAAGTATAGCATCATTGTGCCATACATGCAAGCCCACTCTCTTGCTGCTCGTTAGACAGATGAGATGCGCATGTAAATGTGCCAGTTTTTCCAGAATCTAAAAAATAAAATCATAACTTATAAATATGCCTGCTATATTTTTTCCTCTACCATTGAAACATTTAAGTAAAACCCTCTTTATAATTGAAGGCTGGCATCCCATAAGGGGGTGGCATGTTTGTCGACGCGCGTAAAGGGGACAGTGTAGCATAGATCTCTGTTTCAGGCCGCCTTTTTATTCTCTCAGGCCGTGTATAGCGTGTTGTGACAGAACAAACGTGTATGGTGCACTCCCATTCACCCTGGGGAAACATCCGCGCCTGTCCAAACCTCATGCGTAAAAGCCTATGAGGGCTGCGCCTTGCGCACAACGCACCAATCGAGTAGCACAGTGCCTAGATATATAACTGAAATCCTTCGCGATGTTAATGTGTAACTTACCCATCGCTTTGAATATCAATTCTCATCTGAGGCATATTTAATTTCTTTTTTTGTATTTGCTCCTCATATCGTGGAATTTCTAGTAAAATACGACCTGGGAGAAATGAAAGACAGCAGCGTTTAAGAGAGCAGCAGTGGAAACCTGTAAATGGTTAGGTTATGATTATTATTACACCAAAATGACAAAAATGTTAAAATTGCTACGTTCCTTTTGGGTAATTCTAAACATATCGACTCAACTACACCGCAAACTCATTAAGACTGAAGTGTGTCTTTAAATAATAGGAATGGAAGGCTATGAGACAGCCAGGGTATACAACCCTGTATAAGAACCACATACACTGCTTTTCTTTAGATGGATCCCTTGGTATGTTTATGTGTGGTGTGCAGTGGGCTTGCAGGGCCTCCATGTGCGCAGAATAGTGTCTTAAGGAGGCCTCAGTCGGTAATTAAATGTCCACTCTCAATCTCATGCATCAGTCCCTCTGACTGGGGGCTTATAGTCAATGAAATAAACAATAAGAGAATGAACTTATGTCAGGAAGACCACGGTCGGACATATTTATTCAGTTGCTTGTTTCCCATCAGCGAGACCAAGCCCTTAGGGACAGTTCCAAACTGTTTCATCTCATCAGTAAAGTATCCTCAGACTCCAATGTTTGAACAATACATCCTGCTAAATTTGTTCAGTTAATAATGTTTACTTAAGCCTTAGTACAACAATACACAACTGTGTGTGTGTGTGTGTGTGTGTGTGTGTGTGTGTGTGTGTGTGTGTGTGTGTGTGTGTGTGTGTGTGTGTGTGTGTGTGTGTGTGTGTGTGTGTGTGTGTGTGTGTGAAGCATTTGTGTGCATTAGAATTCCAGAGTTAATCTCAAGTTAAAGCATTGGAGCTTCTCATTTTGTCTTGATTTACATCCTGTGTGATCAGAGTTCCTTATATGACTGGGCCGAATGGGAGCTCAAAGACACATCTTTTTTTGGACTCGTCTTCTGCCTCCACAGGTTTACAGTATACCTGCTCTTCATCATACTTGCAAAATGTTCACTCTCCGCTTTGTTTAAAACACTGCACACACCACCACTGGAATATTTTTTATGGAAGCCGGCAACACGAAAACATATCCATATCTGTATCTTTCTCTCTCTCAGCATTTCAGTTTAGGAAGTGAATGTGTACACTTCAGTTTCTGATAATGACAAAACCATGTCAACTGCTGCTCACTTACAGCAATAGCTCAATTTTATAGAGTAACTCCTATGTGTGCTGCCTTTACTGTAAATCTGGAGCCTATCTGTTCATTTTTCCTTACATGGAATCAATATGATTCATCAAAACCAAGTTATGTAATGGGATACAGTGGCAGAGTTCAGCTAATAGCAGGGTTGGGGTCAATTCCAATTGAAGGCGGTCAAATTTGGAAGTGATTTTAATTTTAAAATTCTAAAATGTATTTAAAAAAATGAATAGTTTAATTATAGCTCCTCAGTTTATTGGGAAGTTATTGAAAATGGATCCAGTTTTTTTCAAATTTCAAATTGTTATTTAAGTTTCGAATTGAAGATGTAGATTTTAGTTCACTTTATTTATTTATTATATACGGATGCCAAATCAGACCCTTGTCAGCACTGTGCTTCGTTTTTAAATGTCTCACTTAAATAGATAAAAAGAAGATTGGGGAATGTGCCACAATATCATGCAAGCATATTAGAAAATATAGAAACATGAGGAACTATATACAGTAGATATTGACTGGCACTGCATGACGTTTACAGATATCTGCTGTTTTAGGTGGCGGTCTGACGACGATGCTCCATGCCATGGAAGTCCCAAGTCATGCTAGACACCTCCTCCTGCAACTCAACACCCAGCGCACCAAGGGCTTCCTGTGTGATGTCATCATCGTGGTGCAGAACGCGTTGTTCCGAGCCCATAAGAATATTCTGGCCGCCAGCAGTCTCTACCTGAAGTCCCTGGTCGTCCATGACAACCTCATCAACCTAGACCACGAGATGGTGAGTCCCGGGGTGTTCCGGGTCATTCTAGACTACATCTACACGGGCCGTCTGACGGAGGGAGACCACAGCTCCCCGACAGAGCCCAACCTGGGGGCCGTGCTGGCTGCAGCTAGCTATCTGCAGCTGCTGGACTTAGTGGCGTTGTGTAAGAAGAAGATGAGGAGAAATGGGAAGTAC
Organism: Salvelinus alpinus; assembly: GCF_045679555.1. Classification (NCBI taxonomy): domain Eukaryota; kingdom Metazoa; phylum Chordata; class Actinopteri; order Salmoniformes; family Salmonidae; genus Salvelinus; species Salvelinus alpinus. The sequence continues at coordinate 1,865,650 of NC_092107.1, forward strand.
CCTCTCCGCCCCACTCCTGCCTTTCTGCCCTATGGGAAGATGGGCCCCAATAGTTTGGGTTTAGGGGGAGGGAGCAGGTATCGGGTGTCCACCCCTGTTATTCAGTCCTGCTACCCAGGGGGAGTTGTGAACACCCACACGCCTCGCGCCCCACCACTAGAGGAGCTGCCGCCCCACCCCCATGCCACCCATGCAGGGGAGTTGTATGCCCCCACCTCCTCTCAGGGCCCTCAGGTGTTCCCCTCCACACCCTCAGCCCTGCCTGCCCAGCCCAGCCTTCGCCCAGCCCACTCTGACAGAAACTGCTCCCCCATCTATGGCCTGGACCTCTCCAAGAAGAGCCCTAACTCCCAGTCCCAGAACACTCCCTCCCACCCACACCTGGCCCATGCCCTGCCCCACCACGATGAGGAGCGGGAGGGGGGGCTGAGCGGCCGCACCAGCCCAATGCTGGGGAACAATGGCGGGGCCTACCCCACAGAGAAGATGGAGACGGCTGATCAGGCGGGGTCTCTCCCACCTCACTCTTACCCCCACCTTAATAAGCCCCTGGGGCCCCACCTGCCCCACCTCCACCGCTCCAGCTCCCAAGGTCCAGACCACTACCCCTGCCCCCTCAGCCCCGACACCCCGACAGAGGCTGGAGAGCCCAGCAGGGAGGTGGGCAACATCTACCGCTGGGTGAAGCATGAGCCACTGTCATACACAGCTGAGGATGAAGAGGATGACGAGGATGAGGAGGAACGGGGTGGAAACGGAGACCAAAACCACCAGCATCACAACCACCATCACAAAGCAGGGGAGGAGAGCGATGATCGCTACCGTAGGGTAGGCTGTGATGGGGAGGATGAGAAGAGTGGCTCAGGCAGTGAGGGGACAGGCAGTAGTGAGGGTCGACCATCACCCACAGGGGTCATGGGGAGGTTCCACCTACCCTACGAGCCTGAGAGCTTTGGGGACAACCTGTACGTGTGCATACCCTGTGACAAGGGCTTCCCCAGCTCTGAGCAGCTCAACGCCCACGTGGAGACCCACACAGAGGAGGAGCTGTACTCTGGAGGGGAGATGGGCAGCAGCAACCCCAAAAACAACAGTAGCAACAGCAACGGTAACGGCAGCCTGAACAGCCTGGAGGGGAGGTCCAGCCAGAGCCTGACGCCTGGGGTCCTGGGGGAGATCATCAGACCCTATCGCTGTAACTCCTGTGAGAAGTCCTACAAGGACCCGGCCACGCTGCGCCAGCACGAGAAGACCCACTGGCTGACAAGGCCCTACCCCTGCAGCATCTGTGGCAAGAAGTTCACCCAGCGCGGCACCATGACCCGCCACATGCGCAGCCACCTGGGACTCAAGCCCTTTGCATGCGACCACTGCGGCATGCGCTTCACCCGCCAGTACCGCCTCACAGAGCACATGCGCATCCACTCCGGGGAGAAGCCCTACGAGTGTCAGGTGTGCGGGGGCAAGTTCGCCCAGCAGCGCAACCTCATCAGCCACATGAAGATGCACAGCAGTGGGGGGGCCGGAGGGGTACTGACGGCCGACGGCAAGCTGAAGCTGGACTTTGCGGAAGGGATCTACCCCCTGAGTAAATACGCAGCAGAGCACCTGGGGCTGAAGCAGGAGAAGGCCTCAGAGCTGCTGGCAGAGCATGCCATGGAGAGCCTGTTCCCGCTGTCCAAACTGGCAGCAGAACACCTGCGCCTCAACCACCATGACAAGATGGATGTCCTGGGGGTCCCGGCCCTGCCCCCTCCCCCAGGGTCCCTCTCTGACTCCCACTCCCGTATCATTGACCGCTACTCCCCCAGCTAAGACCCTCTGACCAGTCACCCCCAGCAAGGCCTTGGCTTCCACACAATCCTGTGGGCACACAACTTAACTTACAGTATTCTAACGTCATTCACCTCAACTCCATCAGTATCTGCACCTCAGACTAAGGCCAATACCTGGCCTAAAGAATGCACACACACTGTGTAGACTCCTATAAGTGCCTTTCTTTCCAAAGTTTGCATTATATGCATTTCAAAGACCTTCCTAGAAGAACTGTGCTATTTCTATTATATTTTGACCAAGGAATACCCACTCAAAACAGTGTAGTATTTATGTATACGCAAACCACCGAGCCAAAAACAAATTGAGAACCAAAAATCCATTTTTCTTAGTTTTTTGTACATAATGAAAAGCCGAAGAAACTGTTGCCAGAAAGTGTTGTAATATGACCCTACACCTGTGTACTAAATGTACTTTTGTACTACTACTACTATTGTAATTGTACATAAAATGGGAAAAAAGCACATATGGACAAGATTCAGGGCTCCTGTCCAGAACTGAAAGGACTGTTGGACAAAAGAAAAAGCCAAAGCTTTGGGATTTGCAATTGATTGGACCACTTTCTTAATTTTGTTTTTTTGGGGTACTGGATTTTCTCTCTATCTCCTGATCCAGTTTTACTCCATGCTCCAGCTGTTCTAGTCACGAGGGAGGGACTAACTGAAAACAGCATTCGCTCCACCATTTAGGTAAAGTTATCTGTGCTTTGTTTTTCTTTGTTTTTCTTTTGCTTTGTTGTTACGTACTCTCTGATCATGATGTTGTGTACAGAGAGACCGATATTAAGTGACAGTAATAGTAGCTTAATGACTTGTACACTCAGTGCCATAACCCTTTGAACCCATAACCTCTCTTTATTGGTATTTTTCAAATCATTTTTTGACTTGCATCCAAGTGCCTTCAAACTGTTATTGAAAAGTAGCGAGTAGCACAACCCTGTGATCTCACAACTGGGACGCATCATGGTGCATACCCAACTGATGACACGCCAATCCTTCTCCATGGCTTTAACATCCAGTGATGTGGAGTGTAGACTAAGCATGGGTGTTGCCTGTGACGTTGTGTAATATACTGAACGAAGATATAAACGCAACATGCACCAATTTCAAAGATTTTACTGAGTTACAGTTCATACAAGGAAATCAGTCAATTGAAATAAATTCATTAGACCCTAATCTATGGATTTCACATGACTGGGAAGGGGTGCAGCCATGGGTGGTCCTTGGAGGGCATAGGCCCACCCACTGGGGAGCCAGGCCCAGCCAATCAGAATGAGTTTTTCCCCACAAAAGGGCATACCCCCTCAGATGATCCCGCAGGTGAAGAAGCCGGATGTTGAGGTCCTGGGCTGGTGTGGTTATACGTGGTCTGAGGTTGTAAGGCCGGTTGGACGTACTGCCAAATTCTCTAAAACAACATTGGAGGCAGTTTGGTAGAGAAATTAACATTAAATTCTCTGGCAGCTATGTTGGACATTCCTGCAGTCAGCCTGCCAATTGCACGCTCCCTCAAAACTTGAGACATCTGTGGCTTTGTGTTGTGTGACAAAACTACACATTTTGAAGTGGCCTTTTATTGTCCCCAGCACAAGGTGCACCTGTGTAATGATCATGCTGTTTAATCAGCTTCTTGATATGCCACCTGTCAGCTGGATGGATTATCTTGTCAAACTAACAGGGATGTAAACAAATTTGTGCACAACATTTGAGAGAAATTAACTTTTTGTGCGTATGGAAAATATCTAGGATTTCTATTTCAGCTCATGAAACATGGGACCAACACTTTACATTTTGCGTTTCTATTTTTGTTCAGTGAATTTACAATGGTGGGTACAGCTATACAACTCACCAGAGGAGAGCACAGAGAGGCCATCCAAGTCAGTGCTGAGAGGCTTGAGCCAATTACCCCTAATCAGTCTCTATCAATAGCAGCAATTCCCTCTAATACAGATGATTCATCAGCACTGACAATTGTCCCATTCTGAGCATAAATAGTACTAATCACTTTGAATCCTTTTGACCCATAGTAGTCTCAACTCTGACAGAGGGCCGTGCTATCATTGACAGGCCAAAGTGACTGCTCCGCTGCTGCCTTAATACACACACAGGGACTGGGAGCTGCTAATGTGACGGCGTTGTGAACATGAGAGCTGGGCGCTAGCTGCCTCTGACAGTGCTCTGCTCGTGGTGCGGCGGCAGGCCGGGCCGTCTGTGTGGGTGAACAGCACAGCACACCCCAGCTGCTGGCCTCCCAGTCTTCCAGTAATCCCTGTGAAATCTCACATTCTCCCTGACAATTCACACTGTCTGTCGGCCTGACGCCCCATTTCATGCCTGCCATCCAGCCCCTCTGATCCACACCATAACAAGACACCCGAGCACTGCCGAGCCGAGTCCTACATCTGCCCTTCCCTGTCTCCCTGCCAGGAGGCTATCAAACACGGCACAGTACAGTACAGTGGCTCGTCTCTATCAACTGATGAGCACTTATGGGTTTGGGGTTGAAGGCACTTATTGTTTTGTTAAATGTTTTAGAATGTTTATTCCAAAGAGCATGCTGGCTTATTATTTGTCTATGTTGTCGGACCTTATGTCAGATTGGAGTTTGTTGACCACTATAGTGCCAATGCCAACCTCAGTAGGTGAATGTGAAGACTAAAGCCATGAATGCACTGTGATAGACTTAGTGAATCTTAAAACTTTATCTTGGAGACTGAGACAATAAGCCCTACTATTGTGGGATTGTATTAATGTACAACATTAATTGAAGGGTTTTATTCTGTAGCATAATGAGCATATCAAGGTGTTGTTTTTCTGTCACTTATTTTCTTTCTCTTTCTTGATTTTGAACCAAAGCAAAGTGAAACTGGTGCTTACCTCAGGACGGAACCCAGCATGGGGACGCAACGCTTTAGCTACACACCAACCAAACAACACACACGTACACACTTACGTACATGCAGATACAGACACACAGCACAGACATTTACATCCATTTTCATTTTTTATTTTGAGGGGACAATAGTCCTGTGTTAAACCTGTGGTCATTTCATGGTATGAGATGTTTTACTTGTCTTACAATTTTGTTGATAACATGTGATATTAACATTTTCCTCTTATTTTAATATGCTGTGTACATGTTCCTTTTTACTGTCCTATTAGAGGCTTTGTATGGGTTTGACCAATGACATTATCTTAATAAGGAAAAGTCAAGCTGGTGATTTTCTCTTACCTTTGGAAACAAAAGTGTTAACTTTAATTCAACAGAATATACAAATGTAAATGATGATAGGGCTTGTAAGGCAAGACATAAGGTAATACCTCTGGTTCCAGAGAAACATATATACTGTCTATGTGAATTAGGTCTTTTATTTTTCACCCGAAGCCTTAATGTTTAGTGACGTTTTTGGTTGCACACAAGGAGTGATGTATTTATCAATATTTCCCTAAACAGATAAACAGTGGCTGGGCTCTGAGTGGATGAAAGCTATAGCCTCAAGCTGTTTGACCCATTTCTCTGGAGGAGGCTTTGTGAGCTGATGATGAATAAGGCTGTGTGTATTTATACACAAACACACTTTAAGCCAGCTTGTTTTGGACTGCAGGACATGCAGCGGTTCCCAGCAGCCTACGTGAAGCACAAAACTCACACTTGGCTCCAAAGTTAATTTAGAAAAATAGTCTACATGGAAACTGTATGGGCACAGCTGTTTTGTTATAACATAAGAAACTAGTTTAAATGACATGTGAATTGACAGGGGTGGACAATATTAATCTTCGATTTATCATGGCAGTATGAGGTTGGACCACAGACATGTGAAGCCCCATAGACAAGAGGGAACAGCCCATTTGAAGTTGATGTCAATGGTGGGAATATAAATCTCTCCTGCATGTTCTGTCTCTCATTCATTAGTTCACTCTCACTGAAAGTCTATCTCCCGTTTCCTTTTCTCACACCGTTAAAACAAGAAAGAAATAGTTTCCACTGCCACTCCAAATCTGTACAGGAAGAGAGAGCGAGATAATGTCCAGCGTTACTGTTCTGAAATTACATATAGTGGGGCCGAGCGTATGTGTGTGTGTGAGTTTAAAGGGGGAAGTGTTGGTTTGTCTGTTTGTGTCCACATGCTATTTGAGTATATGAATGGCTGTTAATGTATGCTCTGGGAATAGTTCTGGTGTGAAGGAGAGCAGAGAAGTGAAGGAGCAGGAAGTGAACTCTTGGCTGGGCCTTAGCGTTGAGCAGGATGTGCAGTGTGTATCTGCTTGCAGACCGATAGAGACACAGATGAAGATTGGGAGGGAGTAGGGAGGGAGAGGAGCATGGAGAGCTCAGCAGGGTGGACATAAGCCCATTGTTTAAATATGAAAGACTGATCTTAGTTCTAAACCTCGCCATTCAGAAAACATTAAGAGCCTCCCTATCTTTTTCCCTTCTTCCTTCCTTTTATTTATTTGTAATTCTTTTAAAGAGTAAACCCCTGTCCACTCTTATATTGTACAATGCATAGTGTGCTCTACTTTTGAGAAAACTCTTAACAAATTAAAGGTCTAATGAAGCTGTTTTTATTTAAATATTACATCCTTTCTGGGTATTAATAAAGTACTTTACTTTGATTGTTTCAATCAAAATTATCCCAAAAAATAGCTTCTTAGCAAAGAGCAATTTCTCAAGTAAGTCTGTCTGGGAGTGGTCTGAGTAGGGAGGGGAAAATTGAAAACTAGCCGTTATTGGCAGAGAGGTTTGGAATTCTCTTTCTTATTGGTCTATTAACATCAACAAAAAATGTTTGAGCATGGCCTTATTTCTATTGCAGCATATTTGATGACTATCATTCAGATTCCATTCACCCAGGTCAAGGCTACTACATGATAATCAAATGGTCCCTGTACCCATCATGAGGTTGCTACAACCTAGCCTATGAATGAAAGTTTTACAATGTAGGTGCACAAGTCGAGAGAAACATTTGAGGAGACACTTGCCTGTATCTAGCTGATCTAGGATGTAATCATTAGTCCAACAGTTGCAAACGAGAGTTTCTATTGGACAAATTCATGTATGTTTATCCCCGTTTCGTTTTTTTCAACGGAATTGGCAGAATGAATACACCCCTGATCACGCGTAAACACAGTTCACTTTCATAGCAGCCACATTGTATTCCTTCTGTCATCTATGCACTCTCCTCCTCTCACCTTTTCCCTTCGCTTGTGAACTTCAAAGCACAACACATCAGCTGTCTGTGACCAGGCGAAAAAACCTTTCCAAACCAAAACCAGAACTAACGTGTTAGTAAACCCACTACAATCAAACAGTGACTTTACAATGTACAGTCAGTAAGCAGTTTAGCACTTACACCGATGGGCCCCGGTGGCAATAAATTAGTAAAACCAAAAGCTTACCTTGAATTGGAAGAGTTCCAGTGTTGTGTTGGATAGTCATAGCCAGCTAGCCAACATAGCATCCCTCTGTTTGAGCAGGTTGTTTGAATAGGCTAAACTAGCTAGCTGCATTTGCTAGCTAAGTAAGTGAGACTGAAAAAAAATGACAAACTCTCTATCTCACCACATTTTATACACTGCAGTGTTAGCTAGCTGTAGCTTATGCTTTCAGTACTAGATTAATTATCTGATGCTTTGATTGGGTGGACAACATGTCTGTTCATGCTGCAAGAGCTCTGATAGGTTGGAGGACATCCTCTGGGAGGTGTCATAATTACTGTCTAAGTGTATGGAAGGGGGTGAGAACCATGAGACTCCTAGGTTTGGTATTGAAGTCAATGTACCCAGAGGAAGACAGAAGCTAGCTGTCCTCTGGCTACACCATGGTGCTACCCTACAGAGTGCTGCTGAGGCTACTGTAGACCTTCATTGCAAAAAAAGTGTTTGAATCAATTATTTGGTGACGTGAATATATTTTGTATAGTGTTATCTAAAAAGGATAACTTTTTAAATGTTTTACCATTTTTATTTTTATGAAATTCCCTGAGGAGGATGGTCTTCCCCTCCCTTCTCTGAGGAGCCTCCACTGGTTCCCACAGTGGACCGGGTTGAATTCGAAGGGAAGGAGAGACTTGACACTTTCATTGGCCTTTATTACAAGCAGCTGCTTTCCTCCATTTATTCCCCCAAACTGCACTTTTCTGGAAAATTCATTGAATTATGATTTTTATTACCCTCGTGACCCCCTAAAACCCTCCTCAATCGCCTTTCCTCTCGCATGTTGCTTCCTCCTTTTCCTCTCTCCCCGATCCAACCACTGATTTCCCACTTTTTCTTCCTTCGTTACCTCTTAGCACTGCTCTCACCTCTCCGTCTGTCTCCCGCTCTCTTCTTGACACTCAGCACGAACCACTAGTCCATGCTAACAACCCTCCTCCTCTACTCCTCCTTCCCTACGCCTCCTCTCTCCCATGATCAAGTCGCTTCCAGTTGTTTTTCCTGCTCCAGAAGACAGTTGTCTAAATGTTTATGCGAACAACTACTTTATTTTTCTTAACGCCCTGATCAAGTTCCAAAATGAACTTCAAAATTTGACGACGTTATTATGTGCTTGCTTTTCAAGTCAAGAAGTATATTTCAAAGGAATTTAATAGACAGAGCATCATTATTGAGGAAACGCAGGACAATACGAGAAAGAAATGTTCAGAGGGAAATATGCTAAGAAAGATGCCAGTAAAGTAAACATGAGTGGATGAAATTGCACAATTGAGCCAGACCACAGCTCCACCAGCCAAGTCATGTGCTGAGAGGGAGAGGGAGAGAAAGAATGAGAGAGTTGAAGTACCAGTCATAGCTTAAGTAAACAACATAGAAAAAAACTGAGTGGCGGTGAGCTGATGCATCGTCAGGTTTTCATGTTGGCGTCTCAGTCTGAGTGCCCTTCAGCATTGGTGTCTTCTTACCAGGCCTTCAAGTCATCACCCAGTCTCCACATGACAGAGACAGACAGACAGTCTTTGTTCAAGCAGAGGAGGGAGTTGTGGCTGGTGGCTGCCCCATGTCTTCTTCAGTATGTTTTGCTTGGAGCGTTCTGTCTCCACCAGGCAGTGAAATAGTCAGACCGCAGACCTGATCAACAGACAAGACAGACTAAGAAGACACCGTGTAATCTAGAATATCATATTGCCGTTTTTCAAGGCTTGACTCTATTGATATGATTCATTTACGGTACTTCTCCTAAAGTGAATTGACTAAAACAACAAACAACTTAAAAGGAAAACACAACTATTTTGGTGAAAATAGCAGTTCAGTTTCTGATCTAATCTGGGGTCTAATAGTCATGTATGAGTACACAGATACACACAGACACAAACAAAACGCAGACACACGAACAAACACACAGCTGGATGGCAGACTGCCCTGTCACTGTTCATGACTGGCTGTTCCAGATTAGGTCAGATTAAATTAGGTTTCCCTGCTCCATTTGGAGTGTCAGTTCTTGTAGAAAAAGTCATTACTAAAGCAAAGGCAATGTTACTGACGGCCTGAACTGAACACGCACTGAGACGCCTGCCAGAATGTCACAGAGCCGAGGGTCCACACACTCTCCTAAACACACTGCCCATTTACATTAAACACACACACTCACACACACACAACCAATTTGATCCCATATAGAAATGGTGGATTTGGTCCATCATCTGATAAAGATTACTGGGGTGATTGAGGTGGAAGTAGAATTTGTGGTTGCAGAGTAGGAAAGTTCAACAGGCATGTAGACTGAATAGGGATAGACAGAAGCACTGAAACAACCAATTGACATCAGATATTATTCTGTCTCCAGAGATAATGGAACTTTATTTACCAAACAAGCACACCAGTATTTAAAAAAAATAATAATTTCAAATATAAACATTTTTTCAAGCGCTTTCTTGAAAATAAAAACCTAGGTTTTGAATAGAAAGCAATACACAAAAAAACTAACAGTATTTTTCTACTTTACATTGTCAATATTGTTCTTATTTTGCTTTAGTGAAATGAATGTATTTATTGCATGTCTAAATGTTTTATAGGTCATTGTTTTGTGTACATTTCAATTGTGTCTTAATAAATCATGTTTGATAAGGCTTTTATTTGTTTTAAGCCATTGTGAGAATTGTATGTTTTTTGTTTGTTTCTATACTCAAAATCAACTTGGCAATAAAAATGAATTGCATAATGGTTTCACAAAGCGGCTGTCTTCTCATTTTATTTTTCCAGTCATTTCTAAGGAATGAATCCATTCAAATCAATAAGATTGTCTTTCAGCACCAGGGCTCAATTCAATCCGTAGCGCAGAATATCTGCATTCTAGCACAGTTCACATTTAAAGGTCATTTCTGATTGAGCCGACATATGCAGTCTCCGCGACCACGGGAACATTGCCTTTAATTGTCAATCTTGCTATAAAGCTGATCTTCAGTCCTACGGATTGAATAGAGCCCCTAGTGTTGTGTTGAAGAGGTTCACCACATTGTGCCAAACAGTGGCAGCTCACATAATGCAGTCTGTGATTCGGCTTCCATCAAATAACTGAGATGAGTGAGATAGCTATTTTACCTTCCGGGAGACTAATCAAAAAGTGCAGCTTTTATCACCTGTGCTGGAAATATTTCATTGAGGTGTCACTGAATGTCAATGGTGATTACCTTATCTTTTTTAATGCATTCGGAAATAAAGACCAATGGAACAGAGAAACGGAACCTCATGTGAAAGTAAGAATTTCAGCGGAATCTCATGCATCACATTAGGTCATGATGATTTCATTGAGAAGCTCATATACCAACATGATATACAGTGTTCCCATAGTGAGTTCCCCAGAGTGCCCCAGCTAGCTGTATTCCTGTCCTGAGCCTTGGCGGGCAGGGGTAGCGGGGCCAAGGCAGAGATGCCTATGCCAGGGCAGATTCTGATGAGGTGGTCTGAAAAATGCAGGGCTTCACTGGCAGTGTGCCATCCTTCACTCTGCCCCCTGCAACGCGTCAAATCAAATGGCAAAGGTCTGAGGTGTCTGGTATCGGGCAATGGTGCCCTGACCCAGAATGATAATGTCAGGGGGCACAGACGGTGGGTGCTATAACTATGCAACAACCCCCTACCCCACCACCATCCCCCCCAGCCTGTCACACAAGCACTTATGGGCATTCCTTGCAAGGCACAGACTCATGGGCATATACTTAATCACTGACACACACACAGTAGGTACAGTATATGAGATCATGATCAACACGGATATGAGCGTAAAAAACATATGGAGCCACATGCCAAGGATAGCATTCAATCTACATAATTTAAACTCACTTTGGTTACATTGAGAACATGTTCATGCTTTTAGGGCATTGCCAAGGTGTGCCCTGCTGGCCGTACAGGGGAGCTGGCTAATGGCAGATAGAGGCTGCTGAAGCAAAGTTCATAGCCCAAATCAGAATCGCTTTTATTTGCCAAGTACATGTACAGTTGGAGCTCAAGATAGTTGGAAGTTTACATACACCTTAGCCAAATACATTTAAACTCAGTTTTTCACAATTCCTGACAAAATGTCCCTGTCTTAGGTCAGTTAGGATCACCACTTTATTTTAAGAATGTGAAATGTCAGAATAATAGTAGAGAGAATGATTTATTTCAGCTTTTATTTCTTTCATTGCATTTCCAGTGGGTCAGAAGTTTACATACACTCAATTAGTATTTGGTAGCATTGCCTTTAAATTGTTTAACTTGGGTCAAACGTTTTGGGTAGCCTTCCACAACCTTCCCACAATAAGTTGGGTGAATTTTGGCCCATTCCTCCTGATAGAGCTGGTGCAACTGAGTCAGGGTAGTAGGCCTCCTTGCTCGCACACACTTTTTCAGTTCTGCCCACAAATGTTCTATAGGATGGAGGTCAGGGCTTTGTGATGGCCACTCCAATACCTTGACTTTGTTGTCCTTAAGCCGTTTTGCCACAACTTTGGAAGTATGCTTGGGGTCATTGTCCATTTGGAAGACCCATTTGCGACTAAGCTTTAACATCCTGACTGATGTCTTGAGATGTTGCTTCAATATATCCACATAATTTCCACCCTCATGATGCCATCTATTTTGTGAAGTGCACCAGTCCCTCCTGCAGCAAAGCACCCCCACAACATGATGCTGCAACCCCCATGCTTCACGGTTGTGATGGTATTCTTCGGCTTGCAAGCCTCCCCCTTTTTCCTCCAAACACAACGATGGTCATTATGGCCAAACAGTTCTATTTTCGTTTCATCAGACCAGAGGACATTTCTCCAAAAGGTACGATCGGTTTGCAACTCCCCATGTGCAGTTGCAAACCGTGGTCTGACTTTTTTTATGGCGGTTTTGGAGCAGTGGCTTCTTCCTTGCTGAGCGGCCTTTCAGGTTATGCCAATATAGGACTCGTTTTACTGTGGATATAGATACTTTGTACCTGTTTCCTCCAGCATCTTCACAAGGTCCTTTGCTGTTATTCTGGGATTGATTTGCACTTTTCGCACCAAAGTGCGTTCATCTCTAGGAGCCAGAACACGTCTCCTTCCTGAGCGGTATGACGGCTGCGTGGTCCCATGGTGTTTATACTTGCATACTATTGTTTGTACAGATGAACGTGGTACCTTCAGGCGTTTGGAAATTTCTCCCACGGATGAACCAGACTTGTGGAGGTCTACAATTGTTGTTCTGAGGTCTTGGCTGATTTCTTTTGATTTTCCCATGATGGTAAGCAAAGAGGCACTGAGTTTGAAGGCAGGACTTGAAATACATCCACAGGTACACCTCCAATTGACTCAAATTATGTAAATTAGCTTATCAGAAGCTTCTAAAGCCATGACATCATTTTCTGGAATTTTCCAAGCTGTTTAAAGGCACAGTCAACTTAGTGTATGTAAACTTCTGACCCACTGGAATTGTGATACAGTGAATTATAAGTGAAATAATCTGTCTGTAAACAATTGTTGGAAAAATTACTTGTGTCATGCACAAAGTAGATGTCCTAACCGACTTGCCAAAACTATAGTTTGTTAACAAGAAATTTGTGGAGTGGTTGAAAAAAAGGTTTTAATGACTCCAACCTAAGTGTATGTAAACTTCCGACTTCAACTGTGTGTACCAGGAATTTGACCAGGTGGAACTAAATAGGCCAAATATCAGCCAAAGGTAACTCCCCATTTCAGATGGTCATACCAACATGGCCCCTAGGTACTGAGTGTACCACCATTCTGCATAGACATCCCAGTAGTCTTCCAGGAAAACGACATCTAGGGATGGGAGTGGCCGTGTGTGTGTGTGTGTGGACAGTATGCAGGCCTGGCTGTGTGTGGCGTCTGGAATGCAGTGTTGAACCCTGGAGAAGTAGGGGAGGAAGGCGGGGGACCGAGGTGAGGGGTGGAAGGCGGGGGACCGAGGTGAGGGGAGGAAGGCGGGGGACCGAGGTGAGGGGAGGAAGGCGGGGGACCGAGGTGAGGGGAGGAAGGCGGGGGACCGAGGTGAGGGGTGGAAGGCGGGGGACCGAGGTGAGGGGAGGAAGGCGGGGGACCGAGGTGAGGGGAGGAAGGCGGGGGACCGAGGTGAGGGGAGGAAGGCGGGGGACCGAGGTGAGGGGAGGAACGCGGGGGACCGAGGTGAGGGGTGGAAGGCGGGGGACCGAGGTGAAGGGAGGAAGGCGGGGGACCGAGGTGAGGGGAGGAAGGCGGGGGACCGAGGTGAGGGGAGGAAGGCGGGGGACCGAGGTGAGGGGAGGAAGGCGGGGGACCAAGGTGAGGGGAGGAAGGCGGGGGACCGAGGTGAGGGGAGGAAGGCGGGGGACCGAGGTGAGGGGAGGAAGGCGGGGGACCGAGGTGAGGGGAGGAAGGCGGGGGACCGAGGTGAGGGGAGGAAGACGGGGGACCGAGGTGAGGGGAGGAAGGCGGGGGACCGAGGTGAGGGGAGGAAGGCGGGGGACCGAGGTGAGGGGAGGAAGGCGGGGGACCGAGGTGAGGGGAGGAAGGCGGGGGACCGAGGCAGTGGTGGAAAAAGTACTAAATGGTCATACTCGAGTAAAAGTAAAGATACCTTAATAGAAAATGACCCAAGTAAAAGTGAAAGTCACCCAGTAAAATACTACTTGAGTAAAAGTCTAAAAGTACTTGGTTTGAAATGTTCTTAAGAATCAAAAGTAAATGAAACTGCTAAAATGTACTTAAGTATCAAAAGTAAAAGTATAAACCATTTCAAACTCTGTATATTAAGTAAACCAGACAAAACAATTTTCTTGTTTTTTTAAATTGACGGATAGCCAGGGGCACACTCCAACACTCCTACATAATTTACAAACAAAGCATTTGTGTTAAATGAGTCCGCCAGATCAGAGGCAGTAGGGATGACGAGGGATGTTCTCTTGATAAGTGTGTGAATTGGACCATTTTCCTTCTTGAGTACTTTAGGGTGTCAGGGAAAATTTATGGAGTAAAAAGTACATTATTTTCTTCAGGAATGTAGCGAAGTAAAAGTAAAAGTTGGCAAAAATATAAATAGTAAAGTACAGATACCCACCAAAACTACTTAAGTAGTACTTTAAACAATTTTTACTTAAGTACTTTACACCACTGGACCGTTGAGAGGGGAGGAAGGCGGGGGACCCAGGTGAGGGGAAGGAGGCGGGTGACCGAGGTGAGGGGTGGAAGGCGGGGGACCGAGGTGAGGAAGGCAGAGGTGAGGGGGACTGGATGAGAAGGGCAATCTGACTGTTGTTTCATCCTCAGGGTCAGGGTCCTTGCCAGAGTCAGGACATACACACGCTGTCTGTCTGCTCAGCATTTAGCCCCTCACCCCCCAAACAAACACACAATCACACACCACTTTAGCCTATAAAGGGAGCTAGCATGTGTATGTGAGTGTCTGTTGAGGGGCAGAGCCGTTAAGAGGGTATTGATCTTCTGATCTCTCCTCTCTACCCAGACCTCTAACTCTGTCATATGTCATACCCAACCCTCATGTTCTTCACCACATGAGTTTCTCTCTGTGTCTCTCTTCCTCTCTCTTCCTCTCCCTGTCCACACTTCCCCTCTCTCCCTCTATTCCTCTCTCCCACTCCCTCTCCCCCTCTCACTCCTTGGACTCCCACAGAATGGAAAACAGCTGGGTCTGGGACTGCCCAGAGCACATTATGCCCAGCTATTCAATGATCCCCCAACTCTCCTCTCCTCTCCTCCACCCTGTCCAGTGCTCTCTCTTGCTCCCTCTCCTCATTTAAGGTGTGGTTGTGCAGCTGAACAAAAGGAAAACAGCTTGTATGAGAACATGGTTCTCACCCACATATGGTACTCTCCTCTCTCCCTCTCTGTTTCTGTGAATTAATTCCCCAACCCAACTCCCTGCTGATCTTCTGCTGTTATGACTGCTCCTGCTTTTGACAAGTAGAAAAAGGCTAAGATATAGTGCAGCCGAGCTCTCCGGCTAAGTATGTGTACCCCTAACTTGAGTAACGTGTTAAAGAAATGAATATCCCCCCCATCCTCACCCAGTTCACCTGCTGTGGAAGGTAGAGGGGTTGCAGACTGCAGAGTAGTACGACAACAGCAGCTGCAAAGTAACAGAGAGAACAATGGAACATTGGTTGGACATGAGACTTTTCTATTGAACGACGATTGACTAAACATAAAGCAGCATGTTGGTAAAATGGCTACTGGTCAGACATGTAGGGGAGACCATACACAGGAAACCATACACAAAATGAGTCATGTGACCAAATATTTAGGAAGAGATTATCATTTCATGGAGTCTGTAAAGAGAAACCATATGGAAAAAGTGGTAAGTTACTTGCAAAAAAAATGGATTTTCAAAAAGTAATATTGTGTTACAGGTTTTATGATGCTTGTATCTAAACCAATGTAGATAATGTTAAGATTGTTTTATACATCAGGCTAATATAATCAAAATGTTTGCCTTGGGGTAAATTGAGCCAATGGCCATGGGGTAAGTTGATCCAATGACCACTATTGGGCTCCCGAGTGGCAACGGTCTAAGGCACTGCATCTCAGTGCAAGAGGCGTCACTACAGTCCCTGATTCGAATCCAGGCTGAATCACATCTGGCCGTGATTGGGAGTCCCATAGGGCGGCGCACAATTGGCCCAGCGTCGTCCAGGTTTGGCCGGGGTAGGCCGTCATTGTAAATAAGACTTTGTTCTTAACTGACTTGCCTAGTTAAATAAAGGTTCAATTAAAAATACCCCATAGAAATGATGATACATTTTGTCAGTTTTATGCATAATATGCATAGTATTTTTGAAATGTCTCATGCATATGAACTTAAGATAGTGCATTTTCTATTGTTACAGAGCATATATCATTATGCCCCCATGTATACACTCTTAGAGAAAAGGGTTCCAAAAGGGTTGTTCGCCTGTCCCCATAGGAGAACCCATTTTGGTTCCAGGTAGAACCCTTTTGGGTTCCATGTAGAACCCAATGTGGAAAGGGTTTTTACCTGGATCCAAAAAGGGTTCTTCAAAGGGTTCTCCTATGGGGACAGCCAAAGAACCCTTGTAGGTTCTAGATATCACTTTTTTTAGAGTGTACAAATGTAAAACAAGCAGGGGTCTAGCCCCCCTTGAGGTTCTTGAGAGAGCAGCCAAGGAAGTGAGAGAAGGGAAGAAGTCCATTCGAGCAGCAGGAAGGGATGGAAATAATTGTTGAATGACACTGAAGAGGTACATTGAAAACAAACATGTACCTGTGTGAAAGAGAGGCTATGACAGAGTAGCAGATGCACACAAGGTCTTATCTGATGACATGGAGTCTGAGCTTGCTAAACATATCAAGAATCTCGCAGACTAGTTTCATGGGCTTAGTAGCCTCAAATGCAGAGAACTTGCTTATAAATTGTCAGATTGAAACAACATCCCTGTCTCAGACAACTGGTCAAGAAATGGAAGGATAAGTGATAATGAACAGATATATATATATATATATATATATGAATGTTGGCATGCATTTAAGATATACATCAATTAAACTTTGATCTACCAGCATTAATTAAACTTTGACCTAGCAGCACCATCACCCACTGACCAAAATAGGGGATTGTTGTCCAATTTATTTTTGCTTAGAGGAGGGTTGTTTGTTTTTTTATTGGGCACAGGGGAGGGTGGTGGATTTTCTCAGTGGTTTACATTCGCCCTTTTGCAGGTTTTACTATATCATTTCATCCATCCTAGACACATTTCCTCGTCTGCTTGCATAAGCCTCCCCTATCAAGGTGTTTTGGTACTTCCTTATGAACTACGCTTTTCTGCATGCTTACTAAACCCCAGGTCAATATAGTCTACCAGTCTAACGGTCTATCCTGCCATACACTGAGCGTACAAAACATTAGGAAAACCTGCTCTTTCCAGGACACAGACTGACCAGGTGAATCCAGGTGAAAGTTATGATCCCTTGTTGATGTCACCTGTTAAATTCACTTCAATCAGTGTAGATGAAGGGGGGGAGACAGGTTAAATAATAATTTTTAAGCCTTGAGACATGGATTGTGTATGCGTGCCATTCAGAGGGTGAATGGGCAAGACAAAAGATTTAAGTGCCTTTGAACGGGGTATGGTAGTAGGTGCCAGGCACACTGGTTTGAGTGTGTCAAGAACTGCAGCGCTGCTGGGTTTTTTGCACTCAACAGTTTCCCTTGTTCATCAAGAATGGTCCACCACCCAAAGGACATCCAGCCAACTTGACACAACTGTGGGAAGCATTGGAGTCAACATGGTCCAGCATCCCTGTGGAACGCTTTCAACACCTTGTAGAGTCCATGCCCCAACAAATTGAGGCTGTTCTGAGGTTTAAAGGTGGTGCAACTCAACAATAGGAAAGTGTTTCTAATGTTTTGTACACTCAGTACAAATCCACCATTCATAGTAACAATAGTATTAAGTGGAGTGTTTGTCCAGATCTGCAATAGGCTAACTAGAAATCCTACCACACATAAAGGTATTCAAAAGCAACACCAATGTTCTATATAAATCCACAAGAACATGGAAGAATAGCTGATAGGCAGTGGAGAGGCCAGGTGCGTCATTGCACATGAAAGAACAAAAAAGACATGAGACATGCAGCTCAGAAAACGTCCCTATATTGATCGTGTTTAGAGACAATACAATGATCTAGACTAGTCTACAACACCACATTACAATGATCTAGACTAGCCTACAACACCACAATACAATGATCTAGACTAGCCTACAACACCACAATACAATGATCTAGACTAGCCTACAACACCACATTACAATGATCTAGACTAGCCTACAACACCACAATACAATGATCTAGACGAGACTACAACACCACATTACAATGATCTAGACTAGCCTACAACACCACATTACAATGATCTAGACTAGCCTACAACACCACAATACAATGATCTAGACTAGCCTACAACACCACAATACAATGATCTAGACTAGCCTACAACACCACATAACAATGATCTAGACTAGCCTACAACACCACAATACAATGATCTAGACTAGCCTACAACACCACAATACAATGATCTAGACTAGCCTAC